>NC_141997.1:36855330-37219497 GCF_049901715.1 Pseudonaja textilis | reverse complement strand
TGCAAATGAAGAATTGCATGATTTGGGGGGGATTTACTTTTGCTACTTTTTAAAAGGTGTATTAGAGCAATAATAAATAATTTAGTAAGCCCTGGCATAAATATGCACCCTCTTTTGTATCTCCGCCTTTTGGGAATTTAAACTATGCATTACCCTGTGCATTTAAATCCTGTATGTGAATGAACAAAATATTTTCTTTTAAAAACAGAACAGAACAGAAGAGAAGAGATTTGAACAGAACAGAACGGAATAGAATAGAATAGAACAGAATATTGGCCAAGTGTGATTGGATACACAAGAAATTTGTCTTTGATGCGTATGTTCTCAGTGTACATAAAGAAAAACTAAAATAAATTCATCAAGAATCATAAGATACAACATTTTGTGATAGTCATAGATTACTAATAAGTGATCAAATCATACTAGGAAACAAATAAAACAATATAAATTGTAAAGATATATGCAACATGGTTATAGTCATAAATGGGAAAAGGTACTAGTAAGGATGAGAAGAAGAATAGTAATATAGTCTTGGTAAATAGTTGGACAGTGTTGTGGGAATTAGATGTTTAGCAGAGTGATGGCAATCAGAAAACTGTCCTTGTGTCTAGTTGTTCTGGTGTGCAGTGCCTTATAGCATCATTTTAAGGTTGGGGGTAGAAGTAAAATGATCTATGATCTATGATTTCAGAAGCACAGGCATAGATCCTTTGCAAAGATTTTATTATATCCTAATAACCATGCACAATGTCAGATGTTTGTGGGATTTGATTGTATATTTTTCAAGATTTGGATTAATCTGTATTTTTCAAGACATTGGTCCTGGATATCAAAATCCCACTGTTTCTGGATGCCTGAAGACTGATTTCCATGTGATTTAACTCTATTTTTACAAAGTTTTTCCCTCTTTCTCCTGAGACCTGCATGCACTTCTACTGCTGTAGGGCTGGGAACATTGAGATATTGGACAATAAAAGTTGTGACACTTTTACTCTCAAAAAGCTATTTTAGGTCATGTTAGAAGCTTTACAGTTCCCTCTGGATCTATAGATTGACTTCAAGTAAAAGCAAGAGGCTTTATCAAAGAAAAATCCCCAAACGGAGATTATTTTTTTTAAAGAAATAATCAGTGTATGAAACTTTCTACATTTTATTTCACCTCTTCATAAGGAGCACACATGACAAGTAGATGGAGAGGTCTCATCGCAGATACCTACAGAGCTTGATAAAGGGAGAAAAATTCTATAAATGTTATTTCAGCCACAAAGTATCGTCTGAATATGATCAGTAATCAAGCAGAAGGGATCCACTCTAAGAGTGGTTCTAACCATTGGTTTGGGAGTCATTCCAGGATGGTTGAATACCATGCTGATATTTTTTTGGATTCCAGAAAAAATAAAATCACTTCTAATATTAAATCTTGAATTGGAAAACAGGCAGTTTGCCCTATTTTCATCCTCCTCCAGTTAATTACATACATTTTCTATAATATATTTCTCTGATTATTGTGTGTATTATAAATTACTGCATCACAAACAAATATGGACCCTAATCTTTACATATATAGACATCATTGTGCAATTTTTATCTGCTATCTGAAAAATGAATCTGTGCTCTTGCATATTAGTATAACACCATAAAGGATAAAATCTCCCTTTTTACAACCCTGTAGTACCTATTTGTGGTAGAGTCGGGTGACTGGTTAGAACTAAGCATTTACTGGCCATGCCCTTCCTGGCACCCACACAGAGTTCACAACATAATTTTTTTTCTTGAGCCCTAGGAGAAGAACATCTGCCACTATCTAGGATTTGAACTCTCAAATTTCCAAGTGGGAGGCAAGTGTCTTTACTATTAGGCCACCATGTTTCTCATACCATCTCTCCACCATCTAAATAAAGTGTAGGAAGTATAGGGTCAGGAAACCCAGATTCAAGTTTAAACTAAACAAAATTCAAAACATCATTGGCTGACTTTGAGCTATTCATGCTTTTTCAGCCCAACTTATATACTTGAGTTTCCTCTGAGATCCTAGAAAAAAGGTAAGCTGTAAATCTAATAGATAAAACATCTAATGACAGGCACGTTGGGAAATTATTTTCCATTAATTTCATTGAAAAGCATTGAGTGAAACAAAACAGCACTGAAAGATTACCTTCATTTGCCTTCCAGTTTTTCTTTATGTTCGAAGTTCTTTTGTTTGTTCTTGTTTTTGTTTTTGTTTTTTTTAAAAAGCAATCCTCTCTCTCTCTCCCTCTCCGTAATCTTAAAATGATATTTATTCAGAACTGGCTCAAGAGGATTTCCTAGAATTTTCTGAGAGTGGTTATTTATCTTCACAAAACATTGCCATTGTCTCAGTATGCATGTTCTAGGCTTTGTGAAACAGGAAAATTATTATTAAAATTGAGCACGACACTTAAATGGTTTATAAACATCAACTTTCATGGAAATATAGTAGTTAAATATAATGTCATGTAAGGGAAGGCATGCATGGAGAGGAGACATTAGGAATGAATATCAGTTGGCTGTTTAGATATCAATTACTCTTTTCAGAAACAATGTAAAATAAGCACTTAAATCAGACTTCAAGGAAGTTTTGCTTTGCTTTGCTTTGCTTGGGATGAATGAGGCTTTGAACCTACAGATTTTTCAGATTGGCATATAGCCAGTCCAGGGTTTAACATTTTTAAGGGCTTATAATATAATATAATATTTTTCTGTTTTCTTGATTTTCTTTTGAAAAAAAAGAAAAGAAAACATATGCCAAATTTCTCAGTGTACCCTTCTTTCTCTCACCACACTTCTATTTTGCTATTTATCTTCCTTCTCTGTGAAAGCTACATGTCAAACCAAGTGGCAAAGTTAATTAGGTTGTGTAGTTAATTCTTCCAACTGTGGGAGGGTTTCAATGGAATTGTCACTATATTGTTTACTAGACAATTTGGGGACAGTGAGGAAATTTCAGCATCTGTTTCCAGTGCGTGTCCAGATCACAATGTTCTAAAATAAATGAAACCTAATGATTTGCTAGGACATGGTGAGCCATGGGCTTCACATCAGGCAGTTAATTTGGGATGATAACATGGGAATGCACTCAGCAGAACTTTGATGACCATATGGTTTTAAGAAATCACCCCTAGAAGAGTTCAATTGTGAGATCTGGTGCTTAGACAAAGCTTCAAAAGGTGACACATTGTGGAAGCTGAAACTTTTTAGAGGGCAAGATGAAATTAGTATGGCTGGAGAGAATAAACATACTAATTGTAGCCATCTTGCATCCCATAATCAAGAGACTGAACTCAAATACCACATTGCCATTTAGTAATTAAAGCTGCAGTTCTAAATACATTTATAAGAGTGAACACAACTAATTTTTGACTAGACATTGGTGAACCTGTCAACTTCAATGTTATTCCTTTAAAAAAAAAATGTTAGGTTTGTCTTATCCTATTTCCATGTCAACATATTATTTTTTTAAAAAAACTGATTAAATATATATAAAAATCTGACTCATGTTTGCATTTCTCTCAGACAATATTCAAAAGAGATTTTTGTATTTTTTTCTTCATTTTTTCTTACTTAGGGTTTACTTACTTAACAACTTTTTTTCTTATCCTTTCTTACAGCAACACCTATTTACTATATAAATGTAAACAAGTGGGAAGTAGAAGAGTATAAAATCAGTCATATTTAAAACAGGAGCAAATGCAATTCTTCGTTGATTATGATTTGCTGGCTCCCCTGTCTATCACCACTCATGATTATCAAGAATCTCCTCTCATTTCCTCACATTTTCCAGATTTGAAAAACAAAGGGCATTTTCATTTTTTCCCACCTCGTTGATCCCCTAAATTTGAAGTGAGAATTTGGTCTTGATTTATTTTAATTTGCTATATTACCCAAGAAAAAATAAATAAAAATGACCCAAAGGGAGGAGAGATTCCTGCTCAGCTGAGTGACTGTCTCACCTGAAGCAACTGAAGCAGTTCCCTTCTCTTTATCTCCAATTAGTCTTCCATCAAATCAAGCTAGTAAAAAGTAGCTTTTAATCAAATGAATAGAAATAATAGAAATGGGAATAGGAGTGGAGCAGAGTAGAATAGAAGAGTTGGAAGCACCTTGGAGGTCTTCTAGTCCAATCCCCTGGTCAGGCAGGAAACCCTATAACAGTTCAGACAATATCCCACATCATACTGAAGTTTCCCCACCTTTTAGGATATGAACCCCATTAATAATACATCATTACAATATTATCAACTATTCTAAGACACTAAAAATAAATGAGGATGAAGAAACTGTTACATTCTACATATCACTAAATTACCATTCCTAGCACCTATGCCGAGATTAGGAATTCTGGAAATTATAGTTTGCCAACATCGGGTTGAGTGAAAGAATCATAACTTTCTTATCTCCCTTGTAGTATATGGATGGTTACCATTCTGATTCTTCTGATTCATTGACTTGTGTAATTTGAACAATTACTCAGGCTGTCAGGATTTTCCACTAGCTTAACTTGTTTTCTTAGCAAAGGCAGCCAGACCAAAGCTTGTGTATGTACATCAAAACTCTAGAGCTCAACCCTAAAAAATAATAGCAGTTTTACCATCCCATCGAGAAAAAGGGCATAACATAAATTTTGACCTCTGTTAAAGTCCCTTACATTATTCAGTCAGTCCCCTGGTACAACTCTGTGATAGAAACTGTCTTCCAAACATCAGCAAGTAGGGCTTTTTGTGCATGTCATATCTTGACATTTACTTCCCCTGGTAATCTTTATGTTTCCCAGAGGTTCTCACTTTAATGTAAACAGTCTTTTTTGAGGGCCAGAAGTGTCAATAGGCAGTTCTGCTTACACTTTTCTCTGCAGAGAGATGTTTTAAAGCATGTGTGGGTCTGTCTTGATTTCATGTTGCTGCAGATAATCAAGAAGAAAACTATATAGGAATGGTGGAGAGAACAGTTCTAACTGGATTTCTTTGGCTCTGTGGAGAATCGGTATGAAATTATTTCTGTTCTGTTCTGTTCTATTTTCTGCCATGTTTCTTCTTATCCTTCTCTAATCTCATCTATTTTACAGCAAAGTCCTAAAGTGGTGTCTTTGGTCAATATCTATATTGAAAATTAAACTTATTCAGTTCACAATGGCATGTGGTATTTTGCCAATGTGAGACACTATTACAATTTTCTTTAAGATCTATGGCTTTAGCACAATTCCTCACTTTACAAAGTCACATCTATGTATAGGACAAGGATAATTAACTCACAGCCTTTTAAGCCACACTGATACAACTTTGGAGATTGAGTGCACAAGGAGAACTATTTTAATATTTGCCAGTGAAGGAAAAAATATTTTCTGTATGAAATGCTTTGAAACAACAAAAATATCAGCAATTTCCCTTAATAGTTACCAGTGAAATGCATATATACGCACATATAAATACACACAGATGTTAGTAAACCTTATTAGAAAAAGCCACTGATTGAAAAGTTACTTAAATTATTCTTAGCAGGTCAAACTATTTTTAATCAATGGAAATTTCTATATTAAAAATATTCCCTACTCTTAAGGTTATTGAGAGTTTGAAAAAAAGTTATTCTTTACAAATTAAGATACAGGTATAGATTTTATTCTTATAATAGTACAACAATCTTCCATGCATTAAACCACGTAATAACTCATCAAACAAAAAGGCTAATATATGATTACAGATACTACTACTACTACTACTACTACTACTACTACTACTATTTTTTATTTTTATTATTATTATTATTATTATTATTATTATTATTATTATTATTATTATTATTATTTTTTGCTTCTTTTAGAGGAAAAATATTTTGCTTCTCTTTAGTCAGAGTGAATAGTTTCTGAGGCTGAACTATTTATTTGGTCATTTCAGGCACAAACTTCTATAAAGATAAATTCCACTTCCAGAAAGTAATTTCCTTGTGAATAAAAATCCAATAATAATAAATTATACAGTTTATAATTCACTGTCTTTACATGATAGCCAATCAGCTGCCTTAGTCATTTGTCTTGCTCTGTCCTCAGGATAAGCCAGGTCCTGTGTTATCTACTGCATTTGGCTTAGTATCTATTGACTTCCTCTTTCTTGCCCTCCAAGGACATCATAATTATTTTTCTTCACTATCGGTGTAAGTTAATTTCTGTTTCAGAGTTGAACATGTCACTGAACAATCAGCAAGATCCATTAGGTACATATAGTTTTCCATTTCTTATACTACCTTGATGGCATTTTATTAATGGGTATTAATCAGTATGCGTCTACTGAATAATGCTATAATTCATTGCAAAAAAGTAAAGAAGGATATGTTTCTAACTTTATATGTGTAGGGGTGTGTGGTTTTTAGTGTATATGTAGCAGACAGATCACTCCGTTTTTTTTTAAATAATAATTCAACATTAGTGCTTTATATGTGAGCAAATTCAAATCAACTTTAACAGTACCTACAGTATTTCTAATCCATACTTCCATAATTCAGACTTAAAATTGTCAGATACTCTAGCATATCCCAGCACATGTATCTATAAATACCTGAATCCACAAGCTGATAACTTATCCAACTTATCAGTTGGGGAATGGATAATTTTAGAAAGAAATAGTCTTTTCTGAGTTCACCTTCACTTATGGACCCCTCCAGATGGTTTCCTTGTTTTCTTCTGATCTTTCTTTTTTCTCTCTCTCTTTCTCTCTTTTTTTTCTCCCTCTCCCTCTCCCTCTTTCTCTTTCTTTCTTTCTTTCTCTCTCTCTTTCTTTCTTTCTTTCTTAATATGAAAGTACTGTTAGGCAACTCCTGGAGAAAATGCAGATTATATTTTCCTTCACCTCCTTCTCTGTTTCAACTCTCCTTCAGTCATAGGAACTTGGTTTTCAAAAATCATTACCATGACATGATTTGTCCCTTAGACATTGAAAACATGGTCAAATTTGGTAATATTGTTGCTGTTATTTTAATATTCAAAGCTGAATATGCATTGAATCTGAATATATCTGGTCATGTTTTTTTTTTAATTTGGATATTATCAGCCCACAATATTTATATCTATCTGCTGAAATACTTTATAATTGACATAGTAATGATGAAATGTTTTGATTATTAAACCTTAACTTCCTAAACACTTAAATAAAAATATATTATTCACCTAAAATTATATCTTGTATATTCAGTTACAGTTACTAGGAATCCTTCCTAAGGGTAGAAATAATAAACATTTTGTTTTATCATAAAGCCATTGACGATTAAGGATGAAATATTTTGTGGTGGAAAAGGGCCTCAATTTCTGATATTTCCAAAAAGTAAGAAAAAATTATTAATGGTATGAAATCATAAAAGCCAATCTGATTTATATATGGCCACTTAGGTCATCAACATTTAGAATGTCCCAGACACTTTTCCTCTATGTATCACAAGCTGGAAGAACACACTGAAATTCAATCCAACCATCCTCTATACTGATAATATTAAATCCAACCTTTCACAATAAGTTTGATAATGTCATTTATCCAAACTGGACTACCTTAATTCCCAAGCAGCAGGCTATATTGTATATAAAATTCCAGTCCTAATTTGAACATATTAAGGCTCTAATAAAAAATAACAGGACATAAATCAGATTATGTTCTGTTAGTTCAATTCAACAGGCAGAGAGGACTGACAAGTCACCTAAGCAAATGTTTGGTCAACTCCTGGTTTTCAGTTATAAACATATGATGCTGAACTAACTAAAATGAAATGAAATATTGTGTTGATAAGGTAGTTAAACAATATAAAATATCCATAGTTTATATCAATCTAAAGTTAGTTCTAACTATACACAAATAGGTGGCATATTTATTTATGCTAGAGAAGCATGGAGATGAAACCTTCCAGTTTTTTGTGTGGTTGTTGTTGTTGTTGTTGTTAGTTGTGAAGTCATGTCCAACCCATTGCGACCCCATGGACAACATTCCTCCAGGCCTTCCTGTCCTCTACCATCTTCTGGAGTCCATTTAAGCTCATGCCTACTGCTTCAGTGACTCCATCCAGCCACCTCATTCTCTGTCGTTTCCTTCATTTTTGCCCTCAATCGTTCCCACTATTAGGCTCTTCTCCAGTGAGTCCTTCCTTCACATTAGGTGGCCAAAGTATTTGAGTTTCATCATCGGGATCTGGCCTTCTAAAGAGCAGTCAGGGTTGATCTCCTCGACCAGTTTGATCGCATTGCAGTCCAAGGGACTTGCAGGAGTCTTCTCCAGCACCACAGTTCAAAGGCATCAATTCTGACAGAGGAGTTAAATTACATCCATGTCCTCCAGAAGAATCAAAATTAAGTCATTACTAGCTCATGAAATATAAAACATGTTCAAGAGATGCCTTCTTCTTTTTTTCTCATCATCCAGACAAACATAGTCATAGTTCATAGATAAAAACATTCCTTGGATAGAAATAAAGGATTTGGAAGAGAAAGGTAGGGTGATGGTGGGAAGAATTATATTCATTTCTAATGATCTAAGTGCTAGAGTACACTGTAACTACATAGCCAAAAAGGCATTAAGAGTTGTTAACCTAATCTTACGTAGCTTTTTCTCTGGTAATATTACACCAATAACTAGAGCATACAAAACATTTACTAGACCAATACTCAAATACAGCTCATCAGTCTGGAACCCACATTGTGTATCTGATATTAACACAATTGAGAAAGTCCAGAAAGATTTCACAAGAGTTCTCCACTCCTCTACTCGTTGCAGAATACCTTATGCCACCAGACTTGAAATTCTAGACCTAGAAAAGCTAGAACTATGCTGCCTTCGGTCTGATCTAAGTATAGTATATAAAATCATATATTGCAATGTGCTACCTGTCAATGAATACTTCAGTTTCGACCATAACAATACAAGAGCAAACAATAGATACAAACTCAAGGTAAATCGCACCAAGCTTGATTGAAGGAAATATGACTTCAGCAACAGAGTGGTCAATGTCTGGAATACTCTACCTGACTCTGTGGTTTCTTCCCCAAACCCCAAAAACTTTAACCTTAGACTTTCTACTATTGACCTCACCCCTTTCCTAAGAGGTCTGTAGGGGGCGTGCATAAGCGCACCAACATGCCTACCGTCCCTGTCCTATTGTTTCTTTTATTTTTCTTATATGTATCCATTTATTCATAACTACGTTTTTACTTATACCTATTATCTTGTAAGCAATTGACAAACCAAATAAAATAAATTAAAATAAATAAATATTGGTGTGGGCGTGTGCATGTGTGCTTGCATATGCATTCCAGATTAGTCTAAACTTAATGGGTTATGCAAGGATGAGACACAAAATTGGGTAAGGAGTGTCAATAATATTTTTTTTAAAAAAAATACCTGACAATTTAAAGTAACAAGTTATAAAACCAGCCCATGAGAATGACAAGAAGGAACCACTGAGTTTTGAAGAGTAAATGCTCTTCCACACCTTCCTACAATTGAACAGGAGGCTTTATGAGCACTTCCACAGAGGTTTGCAAAAATGTCAAAACAGCTGTGGGCCTACGAGAGCCCATGATGTTGACTCTGTTTGTTCGTGGAGTCATGCTGTTGTGATTGCTACCCTGATTCCTTCCAAACTGAATCTGCTTTGTCTGTTTCTTTGTAAGGCTCCACCTGTGCAGCTCATGCAGTTTGGCTTTCCCCTGGCAAAAATTCTTGCTGTATCTTCAGCTCTAGCTGGATGATATTATTCCACTTCTCATGCTATTATTTTTTTTCCCCATAGGAAAGTGCATTTGATTCAAACTAATGCTAAAAAAATAGGTGTAGAAGTGGGCAAACACTAACTCTGTATTTCCTTCCCATTTTGGATAGAGTATGGACAATGGCATCATTGTTCTTCTAGAACCAGTGGGTCCAACTCCTTGCTAAGCAGGAAACCCTATAACATTTCAGACAAATGGTTGTCCAATCTCATCCATTGCTTCTTTTCCTGAATTCAGGTGCTTTGAAGAATAGGTTGACCAGTGGTGGGATTCAAAAATGTTTATTACTGGTTCTGTGGGCATGGCTTTGTGGGTGTGGTGTGGCTTGGTGGGCATGGCTTGATGGGCACGGCAGGGGAAGGAGACTGTAAAATCTCCATTTTCACCCCGCTCCAGGGGGAAGGTTACTGCAAAATCTCATTCCCTCCTCACTCCAATAACCTGCTTTCCAGCTCCATTCTCCTGGGCAGGGCAACAAAAGAAGACCCAGCCAATCAGCTGGGACTCAGGAGGCAGAGAAGAGATGAGGCAGGGCCAGTCAGAGGTCGTATTTGCTGGTTCTCTAGAACTACTCAAAATTTCCACTATTAGTTCTCCAGAACTGGTCAGAACTTGCTGAATGCCACCTCTAAGGTTAACCCCCTTGTCTTTGTGTCCACCCCTTAAATATTGGAACACTGCTAAAATGTACTTGAAATAGAGAAGTTTGTTATTCCTCCTTGGTCTCTTTCTCTCTTTACTTTTTAACTTTTCCTCCCTCCTTAGCTTGCTATCTCTCTACTTTGCCCTTCTCACCCTCTTTCTCTTTCCCTTTTCTGCCTGGTTTCCTCTTCTCCCTTTATTGCTTCCCTTCTTCTTATCACTACATCCTCTCATCAACCTTTGTTGATAATATACAAATTCTATTAAATAAAATAAATTACAATAATGAAGCATCAGCTGCACCAAAATGTTTGTTCTATCATAATTTATTCTTTTTACTCAAGGCCATTATTTATTCTATCATTGCATTACAATATTAAGGAAAGAATAAACTGAAAATAACTCCTCCAAGGTTGTTAGCAAGATATATTCATTGTATTTTACAGGGTGTTCTTGTTTTCAAGGAATGAGCATTGCTGTAAGGAATAAGGAAGAATAACTCAGATGTGGGTTAAGATAAGGGATCCACCAGAAACAGAAAGAGGGAGAGACAAAATATAGTACAGCATCAGAAAAGAGCTTAACTGAGCTTTTGTCCAATTCAATTTTCAATGCAAAAACTGGGGTGGGGTGGGACAATCCCTCCCCCCAAAAAGCCAGTCCTTCGTATTCTTTCAACAGTCCTGTTTTCTCTATTTGGAGCTCTTTGGTGTCATTTAAATAAATAAATAATTAATTAAATAAAAGCTTGCTTGTTAAACACAGTGGAAAAAATCACTGAGTTCTCTAAAAAAAACCAACAACTGCTGGGTAGAAGAAAGAAAGAAGGAACATATTAAATGTATTATTGTCAGTTATCTGGAGTCCTATCAGGTAGGGAATGTATATTATATGTTATAATGCAGACATACAGAAATTCATTTTATCAAAGAACAAGAACCTATTTATCTCCCACATTTGCACGCTTTCAACCTGTTATGTGAGCAGGAGCTGGAGCAAGTAATGAGATATTACCCCATTGAACAGAACCTTGGGTCTTGAACCAAGTGGTGGGATTCAAATAATTTAACAAGTGGTTTCCTGCCCTAAGGATTTCTTCCAACAACCAGTTCAACAAACTGCTCAGAAAGTTAACAACCGGTTCTCCTGAAGTGGTGCGAACTGACTGTATCCCACCACTGATCTTGAGCCACTGAGCGATCATTCCCCTTAACTATCTGTAAAGACTATTACCTAAGCTTTTTCTTTTTGTTGTTGATACTACATTGATATTTATTCTGTGGTTCATGAGAGGCATACATCCAACAGTTAGTTTTAAACTTTTGTTTACTGGATTTAAATCCTGGGTGACTTACAAAAATGAAAAATGCACAATTTAAGTAAACACAACCACCCTGGACAAACCAAACAAGTAACATTAAACAAATTCAGTGGGTGCTCTACAAAAACCCTAACACAGGTCTTTGAATGGAGTCAATGTGATTGTGCAAATGGTGACACAGAAGATAGGTTCATTATTTTTTAAAAAAATGAAATCTAAGTAGTCTATAAGAGGGCAATAGTTACGAACTCCAGTGAATTAGGAAGAGAAAAATCAACTGAAAAATCCTCATTTCCTTTTTTTAAGTCCCTTATTCAGCACTGTCAAAGGGAGAATGATATTGATTTGTTACCATTGTCTCCTGACACTAGCTACTCAAAAAAGGTAATGATTCTTCAAAGACTCATCATATATTTCTTCAGAGGTTTAAGTGTCAAGTTTTAAATAGCTACCACAGAACAGTTATTTTAGAAATGCTGTCATTTCTGACCAGCCTTTCAATCACAGAATAATTTACAGCTTGCCAGCATTTGATCTGCCCTTTAAAAAGTCAACTACACTCAAGCTTAAAATGTTATAAATTAATCAATGAATGGTCAGTTCTCTCACTGTCCTATCATTGGTGCATGTGTATAATCTTCTCTTTATTTATAGCTAATGTGTTTTACCAAGTCAAGCCTTAATCTTGTAAAATTCCTATCTAGAATTACATCCAGTTTGACCACTCTTTTCTCCTAAAGTGGATGTAATGTTTCAGTCAATACACTTGGATAAAAGAAATAGTTTTATCCAATGTTATTAAACAAACAATTAAAGTAGACCACAGTGCTTACCATCAAGGAAATCAAATATCTGAAATCTGTGTAACTGATCACTCTTCACATTAAAGTTATAATAAGAAAATAATGAACATGTTTTTGTAATACTTCTGTTCAGGTATTAGCTAGTATAGTATTTTTATAATATAAAAAGTGTCCTAAATAACTATATTGTCGTTTAAACATCAAGAAAAAAATTGGTTTTCAATATCTACCATGTTAGAGAACAAACAACTCTTCCTTTAGAAGAAACAATACAAGAGAAATATTTTTTTTTCTATTTTATTACTGGCAAACTGCAACTAATTTATCAAGCATAAGATACAATCTTTTTCTATTTTAAAGAGAACAATTAAAACCTTAAAGTGTAACTTACAAACATTTCAAGTTTGCATTCTTCTTGGTGTCTTATTTTGTAAGTCATAGACTTGCTTCTGTAACAGTTGCATGAGTCTATGGAGATTCTCAGGTCAAGGTTGTCCCAAAGGTGCTTTTTTAAGAGGCAATGGACTTTCTTGTTTTTCTTCAAATATGTTTTATTTTCACCCAAGAAGCTTCTTCAGCTCTGACTGGATAGTGACAATGGAAGAATTTATATTCCTTTGTAGACAGCTGGTTGCTTGCATTTTTAAGAGAGTCATTGAGGCCACTTGGAGACTTATCCAACATCTTGAAGCCAAGAAGGCTCCACACCTATTTGCACCACTCAGGTGACCCTGAGGACACAGATAAACCTCCAAGTGCTTCAAGGACCTTCTAAAAGGATGCAAATGACCAGCTCTATATTTATAAAGGTAAATGTTTCCCTGTCAATTGTACCATGTTCTTGACCAAGGAAGCTAGCATTGCCTGAAGACAACAGCTATATGCTGAATATAACGAAAATGCTATGACATGAAGTAGTACCTATTAATCAACTTGCATTTACATGTTTTTGAATTTCTAGGTGGACAGGAGCTGGGGCAAGTAATGTATGAAACTCAGGTCTCAAACCTGGGACATCAGCCCTCCAGCTGACAAACTCAGCATCTTTAATCACTGAGCCATCATTCCCCCTTAACTATATTTATAAAGAACATTATATCATATATTATCAAGGCTCTGCTTATTGAAAAAGAATCACTTTGTAATGCTTAATATTGGGCAGAGACTGAAGTTAATGGCCTTCCAGATATTGTTGAATTATCAGTTTTAGCATTCTTTATCACTGGTGGAGCTACTCCTGGTTTGGACTGGTTCGGGCGAACACCTTAGCTCCAATGATCAGCTGGCTTTGAACCAGTTCACTGCAATGATCATGTGGGCCCACCCACCTGCCCTGCTCTCTACTCATCTATATCTACTCAGCTGTGGATTGCTGCACCTCAGCTGTGCTACTTTCCCAAAGTAACATTGAATATAAGTAATTTTGAAAGCTGTGCATGGGTGCAAATAGTGAACTGGTTGTTACACCGACAGCATCCCATCACTGGCTACTTGGAACTCTAAAGACTTCTAAAGGTGCTGGATATTGCCTGCTCATTTATGCAATCAAACTGGTTGCAGCTGAGTTCAGAAACAAAGAAGGAACTGAAGTTTGGTGCAGAACCAGGAAGGTGTGCATTAAGCTGATACACAATTTGAGGGATCTTCCTGGATTCATGGCTCCTGCTTGATGACAACCATGATTTGCAGAGATCTGCCTTGGGCATCAGTTATGCCCTTTTCTGAACCAGGAGGCCTTGCTCATTGTCATTCACACTTTAATCACTTCCTGTTTGAAAAAGTGAAAATGGTTTATATGAGAGTGTAATGAAAATAATTCAGGAGTTACAATTGGTCCAGAATGCAGTATCATGAGAAGTATTGAGTGATATAGGTTTCTCCATGATACACCTCTGTTGTACAACTTGCACTGGATCCCAGTTTTCAGCCAGGTGCAATTCAAGATGCTGATTGTGATCTGTAAAGATTTACATGGCATGGAACATGGCTATTTGCAGGACCACCTCTGTGTAAGGATATCTACCATCCCACCAATTTGACTACAGCATGCACACTCCAGATACCTTCTCTGAAATCCTGCCACCTAGTAGAATCTCAGAAACATGCCATTGTGGACAACCATTTGCCTGAAATGGTATATGGCAGGGGTGTCAAACTGGTGGCCTATGGATTGGATGTGTCATGCACAGGCCATGCCCACCCCAGCTCCATGAAGGGAAAAACAGCACGTGATGGCAACATGAAGTGGCAAGTTTGATACCTGTGGTATAGGGTTTCCTGCTAGTAGAACTAGGTTGAACTAGAAAACTTCCAAGTACCTTCCAATTCTGTTATTCTGTGGCTATAGAAAACTGCAGAGCATCTCAAGGGAATTATTAAGGTGCTGGGTTTTGTTTTATCGTTTCATTGCTTCATGGTTATGTTTTATAGTTATTGGGATTTATTGCTGTGTTAAGTTGCCCAAGAGTTGTTTAAGTTTGGCAGCCATAAAAATCTTTTAAATAAATAATATAGTTAAACACCATGGATAATGCTTTGCAGAATGGTTTCCACATCCATGAACAAGTGTCACTTGAGACATTTTATCGTAAGGAAGGGACTTTATTTTTCCTCCAAGCCATCTAACACTGAGAATTAGAACTCCTTTGTGATGTAATAATAGGTGATACACATGGAATATTGTTGCTTTTTTCGGGCATCAGTTGAATTTCTGCTGAAATTTATTGACATTCTCAGTGAGGCTTACTGAAGCATTCAGGGACAAGATTATGGCATCAGTGAGCATCTTGTGTAGACTTTTCAAGCATATCTTAGGCAAGGGTGGGATTCAAATTTTTTAACAACCCGTTCTGTGGATGTGGCTTAGTTGGTGGGCATGGTTTGGTAGTAATGTTATTGGCTGGGCATGGCCAACTCAACATCACTCACATCGAGGCACGCATCTCCTCGCCTGGCCTCTCATGACTACCGGGATGCTGCAACAGTTGTAAGTGTGAAAAACGGTCATCAGTCACTTTTTTCAGTGACACTCTAACTTTGAATGGTAACTCCACACGAGTAAAGTACCAGCAAAGGAGGGGAAAAAAAACTCCAGAGAAGTTCCTGAGACAGGAAGTCTAGTCCTTCCAAGAATGTAATAAGGATTAACAGAGAGGCAGTTTCTGTAAGCAACACCAGAATGTTTCCTTCCTGCCTTCCTTACAGGATTAGGCCAGTAATTTCTTCTAACAACCGGTTCTCTGAACTGCTTAGAATGTTAACAACCGGTTCTAGTGAATAGGTGGGAACTGGTAGAATCCCACCCCTGATCCTAGGGATATGTTTTATAGATAGGTTTGCGAAGAAATAAAGTTCACTACCAACAGTTTTGTAGAAAGGAACTTGATTTGTGGAAATCAGCATCAGAAAAGAATTTAAAGTCAGGAGGAGACAAGGAGAAAAGTGGACATTGGCATTTGTTCATAGATTCTTGGTCAAGTATGACTAACTGTAGTGCATATTTTATTATTATTTAATAAGCTTAAACTTATATTAATAATTATAAACTTATTTTATCAATTATAAATGCTTATTTATTCATAACAGTTCTGTGCCTTACCCAGCATAATGTTACCCATGGGGCTGATCCTAATCTCTTGCTAATAGATTATGGAGCACTTTCCCAAAATATGATCCTTTCAACCCAAATATGGAGATAGTGACCATTTTCCAGGATTTTTAACCATCTAGGTTTCCACCACACATTTCCCCCCTGACTTGTGCTGTATTACTACAGAGGAAGATAAATTCTGTTCCAAAGGAGTGCCACAACAAAGAGAAACTGATCTTTAGTATCCTAAAATATGTTTTAGTTCATTGGATTCAATATCAACTTATTACTAACAATAATAGTCTACGTGGGTCTCTTCTAAATCAGTGCTCCAAATTAATGAAATTATTACAACCAGTTGCTACATCAGCTGCTTTTCACAAAATGCAGATTCAGATTGTCCTATCACTGCACATCTGGCCCTTCAGATAAATATTCAAAACTAGAAACTTGCAATTTCAATTCTTAAATAAATGTTCTCCAGGTACCACACTGTGTTTCTAATCTTGCTCTCCATTGTGAAATGGGAACAATTTTAGAGCGAAAGATCTGGTTAATATTCTCTACACATTGGGTGTAGATTTTGCCCATAGGTTTCATGCCTTGATACTACCTAATAATTTTAATGCTAGGTGGAAAGACAGATTTTTCTAGATATGGTTATAAGAGCCCTTTGTCCCCTTGGAATTTGAACAAAAGAATTCTGACATAATGAGGTCTGAACATGGAAAGACCCAAAAACATGTTTTCCTGAGCAGTCAATAATTTTTCTTTCCAACTAGCTATATCTAAGATATTATTTATCTAGTTATTTATAACTAGTTAACTAAATTTAACTAAAGTATAATCAATTAGTTAGTTACATTTTATCATGGTATCCATGTTGATTTGATCTAACAATGGCTTGATTTACTGTGCTGCCTTCAGCTATACCAGAAGACAGAATTTAAAAAGATCACACAATGCCTAAGAATATCCATTTTATACAGATACTGTAGAATCTATTGCCCATATTTTATTGGACTGCTGTTTTTATGGTGATATACAAACCACAAGCAGTCCTTGATTTATGACTATAATTGGAACCATATTTTTTTGTTGGTAAGGAAAGCTAGGTTAAGAGAGTTGTGTCTGAGTTTATGGCCGTTTTGCTAATTGCCAAAAGCCTGAATTTTGATCCCAAGACCATGGGATGCCACAACGGTCATAAGTGCAAGGACAGTCATAAGTAACTTTTTTTCAGTTACTTAAATATCCAAGTTAATATTACTTAAATATCCCAGCCACTCAAATCTTTGGTCATCTCTTTCTAACCCCCAAAAATCGCCTATCTCTCAGCAACGCCTACTCTTTCATCCAAACTAAACAGAAAGCTGCAAATATATATTTTCCAACCCTCCTCATTCTTTTGCGTCTTGTAACATCTCATGTTTAACATGTATTTTTGTTTCCTCCTGCCATGCAAATTTAGATATATTCTTCTGCCACTGTTTAAATGGCACATTGGGTGTCAAAACAAGTATTGTCTGAAACAAAATATCACCTTGGGCAAACATTCATTTTTACCACAGACATTCTCATCAGAAATGACAGCTGGAGTATCACAATATATTTTTTTAAAAAAAATCTTCAGTCTTAACATAGTTATTTTGAAACAACAAACAATTCATATTTGTCATAGTGATAGAATTAGAATTAGAAGAACTTTATTGTCATTGTACAAGTACAACGAAACCGTGGATACACCCAGCAACTGTTCGCAATACAATAAAACCAAAGCACTTAAAAATGAAGATAAGAAAAATAGAGTACCCACATCTCCATTTTCAATTTGAGAGTACAATATCTATGAATATAAACAAGATATACATCCAATACTGACTGTAAACGCTTAGCCAAGTATGATACACAAGAGATGGATTGTACTGTAATATGTTATTATACATCTGAATGGGGTATAAAGATTTCACATCTTTCCACATCTTAATAAGGTAGTGACTTTGTGTTTATTTGAAGTTCGGATGGCCCAGGGAAAGAAACTATTTGTTAGTCTAGTGGTGTGGGATTTTATTGACCTAAAACGCCATCCAGACGGCAGCAGGTCAAAAAGATAATTGCCAGGGTGTGAGGGGTCTTCTATAATGGCCTTGATTCTGCTTTGGCAGCGGGACCTGGCTAAGTCTTCCAGGGAGGGCACAGGGCAATCAATGATCTTTTGAGCTATGTTTATCACCCTCTGTCCAGGTTTCCTGTCCTCAACTGTGGAGCCTGCATACCACACACCCAGACAATATGTCAGAGTGCTCTCCACAGAGACTTTATAGAAAGCCAGCAACAGCTTCTTATCCAGATTGTTCTTCCTGAGAATCCGCAGGAAGTGCAGCCGCTGCTGAGCCTTCTTTACTATGGCCTTGGTATTAGGGGACCAGGAGATATCAGCTGAAATATGAATGCCAAAGAATCTGATTGTAGGGACAGTTTCCACTTGTTCTCTGTTGATGATGAGTGGGGCGTGGTCCTGTCCATGTTTTCTGAAGTCCATAATCAGTTCTTTGGTTTTATGGACACTCAGTGACAGATTGTTCTGTGAACACAGAGATAGACAGGTTCTCTACTTCTGCCCTATATGCCGTCTCATCCTCTCCGGAGACAAGACCAATCATGGTCATGTTGTCTGCAAACTTTATGATGGTGTTTGTTGCGTGGCTTGGTGAGCAGTCAAAGGTGTACAAGGCATATAGCATGGGGCTCAAAACACAACCCTTGGGGGAACCAGTACTGAGTGTAATAGTGGAAGAAAGGTGGGGGCCAAGTCTAACAGACTGTGGTCTGTTTGTCAAAAAGTTCTTAATCCAGGAGCACGTGGGGGTGGGGACCTGCAGATTATACAGTTTGGTTACTAGTATATCTGGGATGATAGAGTTAAATGCAGAGCTGTAGTCCACAAAGAGCATCTATGATACTAGAGATACTCAGTCATTTTACCTTCTCAATCTTAACCAATGTTGTAAAATTTAAACACACAGACACACACAGAGGATGAGCTGAAATTATTCAGAATGAACAGATTGGCTTAAGCAGCAAAGAATACAGTAAAAGCAAAGATCCAAATGATGCAAAGTTTGATCATTTATTTTTTAAAAAAATCTAATTTAAATTAAAAGATCATTTAATTTAAAAGTTTAATTGATCATCACAATGTAAAAAAGATGTTGAGACTCTGGAAAGAGTGCAGAGAAGAGCAACAAGAATGATTGGGGGCTTGAGCCTAAAACATATTGTGATGACCCAGGGTGGGATACAAAATAAACACAGTCACAAAAACAGGTGATGCCCATTTTATTCCTTCACTTTGCTTCAAAGCTGCAAATATCCTTGACTGGAGACAAAACAACTCCCCCACAAGCAGTTATGAAAAGGAGGAAATGCCATTTAAACTAAAATGCCTATAAATTATAAAGAATAAAAACAACACAAACCACACTGAAGATATTAAGGGAACCAGGCAAGATAAGCGCTTGAAGATGTCCACAGATATTGGAACACACACTGGGAAGGATGCCAAACTAGAGATATTGCCATGCTTTGTTTCCAACACTGGCCCTTATGCAGGTCCGTCCATTTAACCAGTTCTCACAGCTGCAGCCCATGAAGAGGATCAAGGTCCTGTTCTCCCCAGTAGACCACATCTCTCCCTTATCCTCTCCTCTCTGCGTGACCTAGGATGGAGAGTGAATGACCCTGGGTCTTCCTCTGACTACCCAGCCAGCCTCTGCCCTTCCCCAGCCTCCTCCACCACCTCTGGAGCCACACTTCCACTCCCTGTCAGCTGTTCCTCCTCTCCCTCAGAGTTAGTCTTCAACAGGGGTTAACACATATGAAGACTGGTTACAGGAATTGGCTATGTCTACTCTAATGAAAAGTAGAACTAGGGGTGACACAATAGCAATGTTCCAATATTTGAAGGGATGCTACAAAGATGATCGGGTCAAACTACAGTATTTTCCACAGCACCAGAAGGCAGCACAAGAAACAATGGATGGAAACTGACCAAGGAGAGAAGCAACCTAGAATTAATGTGAAAATTCCTAACATTGAAAGCTATCTACCAGTGGAATAATTTGTCTTCAGAAGTTGTGGTTGTTCCTTCACTGGAAGCTTTCAAAAAGAGACTGGACAACCAGTTGTCTGAAATGGCATAGAGTCTCTTGCTCAAGCAGAGGGTTGGAAAAGAAGACTTCCAAGATCCCTTTCAACTGTATTATTCTATGTTCTATTGTGTTCTTTTATGTTCTATTATAGCTTTGTTTGACATTAATACTTGTCTCCAATGAAGAAAAAATCAAGTTTGAACTAGTATTTGGTACCCAACAAAAACTGGCCTAAGAAATTTTGACTGAACAGTTTTGTGTCTCCTACCATTGTATAGATATCTATATTTGATAAATATTTTTTTAAAAAATGGATATTCCTAACTGCAATACAATCTTAAGTAGCTTGAGAAATTTCTGAAGCATTATATGCAAAGGTCCTTATCAGCAATTCTCCTCCACTACCACCTTGGAATATAATTCCTAAATAATTTCTTCTTCTTCTTCTTCAAATAATTATTTATCACATCTTTCACCCACTTATACCTACTTAACTTGGGTCTCTTAGAAAATATGTCTTATAATTTATACTGTGTTTAGCTTTCCTTCCTTGCTTCCTCACACCAACCTGAGTAATTGATAAAGATGGAACATCATTTGCAAATAGTTATAATGCTAATCGTAGCTACGACAGGTAGTCCTCGACTTACAACAGTTCATTTAGTGACCATTCAAAGTTACTGAAAAAAGTTACTTATGGCCATTTTTCACACATAATGACTGTTGCAGCATCCCCAAGGTCACATGATCAAAATTCAGGTGATTGGCACCTGACTCACATTTATGACAGTTGCCGTGTCTCAGGGTCATGTGATCACCTTTTGCAATCTTCTGACAAGCAAAGTCAATGGGGAAACCAGATTCATTTAATCAACCATGTTTAACCAATGCAGTGATTCAGTTAACAAATGTGGCAAGAAGTCATAAGATGGGGCAAAACTTGCTTAACAAATGCTTCACTTAGCAACATAAATTTTGGACTCAGTTGTGGTTGCAACTTGAGGACTATCTGTATATGCAATCTGTAGTGGTGAAAATGGTCTCTCCTGTGTGTTAGAGAAATGTATGGTTTTCTTTTGCAGGAAATGGCTGTTAAACTTTTAGAACCATTTTGTACAACACTGATTAACATGTCCTAGTGCATGTAGTGACATGATGCTTGTGAGGAAACTCCCCACCACCACTTACATAAAAAAAGGGTGACTCATCAAGCAAGCTGGATGTTCTGAACTTGGCAATTTATTCAGCTTTTAGCCCACTACAAGCTGAAAGGTAATTATCTGATCACAACGCACACTTCAATATTGTGTGGGGAGATTGACAGATACCTCAAAACAATTTGAAGTTGAGTGAGTCTCGTTTCCAGAAAGCAGGCATATAATCGGGGATTTTATGATTATATGTATCAATAGGCAAAGAATGAATCTTGATTAGTTTAATCAAGCTGCTCCCTCTCATCCTAATCAGTGTGTTCAGTATGTCTATCCAGACTTCTGGATGTAATTAGAATGCTTAAAAACAACTAAAGGCTGGATTAGAGGCAGAGTAGTAAGTTCAAGTGATAGATAAGAAGTATTGACTTAGAGCTCCATCTTCAAAAAATGGAGAGAACCAGGGTTAACTAGTGATGCTGGAATAGCATTAGGTATGGTTCTATTCTTTGAAAAGAAAAGTTATCTAGCTAGCTGTCATGCTCCAGCACATAACTTTAATATACTGTTGTTCCTCTCTAGCCCCATCTAGTGGCTGGAGGGACAAAGATGCCCCAACATACAATCTTTATATACTGTTGTTGCCCTCTAGCCCCATCTAGTGGCTGGAGAGACAAATACCAGGTATATTGTTGGAAGTGACAGCACCACATTACCCATCAGCCCTCACTCTCAAACCAAGTGCATGCTGGGAAGGCCAGACTTCATTTCCTTTAGTGTTTGGAGAAAGCAGAAACACAAAGAAGAATCCATCTTAATCTTGGTCATCCAAGGACAAACCCACACCCCACACACAGAGCATCACTGTTCAACAGTAACTCAATACTGCCTATCATGTATTTGGTTCTCATCATATGTATTCTTGTTTTACCCAGTTTCACCGTATCCTGTTTTTTCAATAAAGCATTCAGATCTACACACATATGTGTGTTTTATTGGAGGATAGGTGGCTTTAGTTGCATGTCAAGTTGCACACTGACTAACATGTAGTGAGGACAGAACACTAGCTATCCCTGACCAGCATGAAGAACCCTTCATTCTAAAGAAAAGTCACAACTTTCTGAAATGTACAAATATGCCATATGTTCTGATTATGATGGTTTTCCCCCTTTCCACTCAAATAATAGATTTTAAATTTGATGGTATTTTACTTGATATTCTCTTTCCATTTACACTTTATATAACACAGAAGAATTCATTATATTCAGTACCTCATCACTGGAGGCTTTTAAGAAGAGATTGGATGGCCAGTGGGTAGTGGAATGGTAGTGGGTCTCTGCTAAGCCAAGGGTTGGTCTAGAAGACCTCCAAAGTCCCTTCCAACTCTGTTATTCTGTTCTATTTATTTATCCAGTTTAGATTTTAGTTTGATTTTAGTTTATTGGATAATTATTCTTTGATTTAATTCTTGACATGAATCGTCCATAATCTAATTGTGTTCCAGATTTCCACCTACAGCTTGCATGAATAGAAAAAGAAAAATCCAGGTTTAAGTTTTTAAAATTATTTTCATGTTTCATTTAATATGTTCAGGACTTCAGGAATTTTTTTGGAAAAGAAACAAAGTTCTGAATCAGGGATTTCTTTAAAAAAATCACTTAAGGATATCTATCTTAATGATATATTATTCTTGTGTCCTTTTTTACTGTTTATTTTATCGCTTTCTTATTTTACTTGTGTTCTGTTTACACTCCTTGCATTTGCTTCCTTTTTAATTATTGTAAGCCGCCTAAAGTAACCCTGTGACAAGATAGGTGGCAAATAAATTTAACAAATAAATAACATTTAGGAATACTTTGTTTCTTAGTGAAATGGGCATGATATTTCACAATCTGGTTGGTCACTGTATTTTTTATGTCACCTCCAAATTTCATTGGTTGTTATTTCTTTGGATTCTAAATGAAAATTTATTGTATCCTAAGGTTGTGATGGCAAATTTATGGCACGCATATTAGAAGTAGCATGTAGAGCCACCTCTCTGGGTATGCCAGCCATCGCTCATTGCTCTTCCGAGTTCCGGCACGTGCATATGCACTGGCCAGCTGGTGTTTGCATGCACAGGAGGACCAAAAACTGGAAGAGCAGCTCCCTGGTGCGCATGCGTGCACCGGCCAGCTGGCCTTTATGTGCGCATGCACATTAGAAACTGCAAGACCAGGTGGACGATGTGTATGCGCACACTGGGAAGCTGAGCTTCTGGTTTCCAACACTGCCTGGCTACTCTTCCAGTTTGCAGCTGCTCTTCCAGTTTCCAACACACATACACACACAAACTCCTGTTTTGGCATTCATGCCGAAAAGGTTCGTCACCACTGTCCTAGGGCCTACAAATTATAATCCTTAACCTTTCAATAAATTATTACAGAAAACAGAAAGTTTGTATATTTTATCCTCTACATCTAGAATTCATATCACTAACGGGGTCATACACTTTATTCTTGGCACACATGCAAAAAACTCCTACCTGATTAGATTTATTAGAACATTTCAGGGTAAACCCAAAGCAATAACAACAAATTATATAACAACATGCAAATGAACCTCATTGAAAGACAACTGCCCACTGTCATAAATTTCTCACTGCCAAAGCTAAACATAAATAATGCAAGCTTTCAATGTTATTGCAGCCAGAATCCATCTTATCAACACTTTATGGTTTATAGAAATATAACAGAACTATACAAAATAATAAAATAGTTCATCCATTATACAAGTGAACTGTTCTTACATACAAGCAATGCAATTTCTTTTTTACATTATATTTTTAGCTAATAATTTTTTAGGTTGCACTAAATCCTAGCAAATTCTGAATCCCTCTGCAGCATAAGTAGAAGGCTATCATCAGATAAATGTCATGATTTTAATTGCTCATTTCAATTGTAACTGCAAATGTGTTTCCTCTAAACTTTATTGTAATAACTGAAAGAGTCTAATAACTCTTGTGATTTATTATTCTGAAGTCTTACATGAACATGCCTATTTTTATATTTACAATTTTGCATATCTTAGTGAAACTGAGAAAAAGAATCCTCATGTGGCATTGGCTCCTCACATTAAAAGTTACAGCTACATTTAAAGCAAACTTTTGTGGAAGCCTTAGTACTGTCTTAATATAAAACTAGTCAAGTTCAGATTTCACTTGATGGAAGTTTTCTCTTCTAGTATGATAGATATGATCCTTTATAGCAACAGCACTTAGACTTATATATCACTTCATGGTGCTTTAAAGAACTCTCTCTTTTACAATGTCAGCATATTGCCCCCAACAATCTAGGTCCTAATTTTACTGACCTCGGGAAAATGGAAGGCTGAGTCAACCTTGAGTTTGCCTGCAATACTGCATTGTAATCACTGTGCCATCAGGGTTTTTCATGCCAAAATATCTTGTTTGATTGAGGCTTCATTCAGTGAAAATTATGTTTCTTAGTCACCTCATCAAAATGACCCTATTAACTGTAGACCATGAACTGTTTGAAAAAAAATAAAGGTCTAAAGTATAAACAGGAAGATTATTTGGACAAGTATTGGTGAAACATAATACCCCATCTACAAAATAATGGCAGCATCAAAGTCAAATTGAATGATAATCACACAAGAGTGAACAAAGGACACCCATCAAAGTTCAAAAGCAAAATGCAAAAAATAGGTTTGGTGAAGGAAACAGATTCAATGTGCCTTTGGACTGGCCCCAACCTATCCCCCCCCCCCCCCCCCTCCCAAAACAAAACACCCCCCCCCCCACCCCCAAAAAACCCCCCCCCCCCCCGCGACCCAAACACCCCCCCCCTCCCTCCTTCCACACACCCCCCCCCCCCCCCCCCCCCCCCCCCCCCCCCCCCCCCCCCCCTGACTTTTCACTGGGAGAGGGAAAGGGAGAGGCTCTACGGGGGCGAGCGCACCAAAAACCCATTTTAGAACTTATTAAAGCCAGACACCCAACAACAAAAACCTGGAAAAACCTCTTCAGAGACTCTTTCTTGAACTAAATGAGATGAAATAAACTAAGAGAAATATATTTTGCGAAATTTCTCAAGGGAAGGGATGCCTTGCCCCTCTTTAAAGACTGTCATTAAATTCTACCGCCCCCCCCCCCCAAAGGCCACAATATGGCTAAATGCAGCCATGAAATCCATTTGGACTTGAGTACCAGGCCTTAAAGCATACCCTGAATCTTAAGATGTGGAAATATTCTAAGTAAACAAAGTATTTCTAAAGGTATGTGTGCCAGATTTCCTAGTAATGGAAAACAGCTAAATTATATGTGTTCTGAACAACAGAGGAGAAATGCTTTTTGTATCTAAACCACAGTGCTTAAATGTTAAAACATAAAAGAATGTGAAATTACTTAAAGTGTTCTGTCTGTCTCATTATACATCCTTCTGAGAAACATAAGACAAGATGAACAGATGGAAAAATAGCATATTAACATATCTCAATGACCCATTAATGCTAACAACTGTCAGAAACTGCTGTTTTTGTCAACAAAGACCAAATGTGGAACACATAAAGAATAGAAGATTGTGACACATCACATTGAAATTGTAGAGATGGTGTTCCGTATGCAGATATGCTTCTCTCTTTATTTAAAACTCTCTCTGTCTTTGAGTTTTTTTATTCTTTGTTTCAGAACCATGGAGCAAAGTCTATATTTTTTTTTCTTTTCTTTCAAGAAGGATATTCTGAAATGCACTTTCCAAAACTATTTAATTCTATGACAAATTCATTATAATTTATATGTGAAAATCTACAGTTTGTCTTTTGTAATTCTAAAACAACAACAGATACAGATATGAAATGCCAAATAGGCAAAGCAACTGCTGTCTTCCAACAAATGCACTCAGTGTGGACTCTGTCCACCATAAACACAGAATTCAAGATCAAATTATTTAATGCCATTGTCATGCTAACTGCTGTCTATGCCAGTAAGACCTGAAAATTTTTGACAAGAATTGTTTAGAAGATCAACATCTTCCAACAATGTTGCCTCAGAAGGATTCTTCATGTCTCATTTGGGACCATGTTGCAAACAAGGACATGCTATAAAAATGTAATTTCCAAAGACTCTCTGAGATAGTGACAGAATGAAGCCTGTGCTTTGTTGGACATATGCTCCACATGCATGAGCAATATCCAGCAAAGTTCACTATCAATTGAATACCACCAGGTGGTCGGTGAAAAAAAGGAAGGCCAAAGAAAACTATTTATCAAACATTTCAGAAAGCATTGAAAAACATCAATCTTAAATGGAAGGATGTGGAGACTGTAGCTGCAGATCAGAACTGTGGAATGCCCTCATAGCCCAATAGGCTTAACACAGTGAAAAAGAAATATTTAAAATATTTGCATAGTTAAATCCTATGACTTTAGTGGAATTTACTGTTGGTGTTACTCTACAATCTTAAACACGCTTTTATGGAAATTCTATTAATGGCAGTGAAGTCTAGGTTTGAACACACACAAATGGGGTTGAATTGCTTTAATCATAATATTTCAGAGCATGAAAGCATCTTAAAAGTTTTATTCAATCCAGTCTTTCCTGCCTAGGGACTTCCCAAGGGTAACATTCATGACATAAAAATCATGAGAAAGAATTATAATTTGGGACTTTCAGCAGATATCTTACTTTGTCAGCCACGTACTACAAAATTGCATGCAAAAGTCTAGGGCAGGCCCTCCTGGTAAAATTCCAAATTTCAGTTAATGCAAAAGTGAACAGAAGTTGCCAAAACCTCTAGGTTAAACACAGAATATTTCTGCAAATTGGAATGCAATTATATATACTTGCAATTGATTGTGCTCTGTTTTAACTCGTCTTCCTCATTTTCCAAAGGTGTTAAGACTAATTCTCAGAATTCCCTTGGAGATCAATTTGACCACTGGAAGAGATACATTTATTCCATTCAAATTCTATCCAATTAAAAGGGCATACTTGTTATCTTCAAAACCAAGCAAATAAACCATCAATCATACTATGCTATGAAGGTGGCTACAATTCACTAAATTTTAATGTATTTATTAAATTTTGATTTATTTAGAATATTCAAAGATGCTTTTTCAAAAGGCAATTGGATCTCTAAGGAAGCCCAGTTGCCTTTTGGAAAAGCACCTTTGAGGAAAGGTTTCATTTGTTATTTATCATAAATCTGTTATGTTATAAATAGTGTAGGTTCATGTAATCAGTTTTCAGGTTTAATCTCTTGCATATAGCACAAACTTTTTACATAACTAGTTTCATGGCCTGATAAGATTGTACTGATCACCCAATGATCAAACAGTATGGAAGAAACCTTTAGGGCTTTCTAGTAGTTTCTATATCCCAACTCAGAACATTTGTCTGAAGTGGTGTAGGGTTTCCTGACTAGGCAGGGGGTTGGACTAGAACAGTGGTTGCCAACCAGTGGGCCAGGAACAAGTGGTGGTCTGTGAGAAAATGTTGGGTCCGCAGAGAAATGTTACCCCCAAAGCAATTAATCCAGCCTGCCCAGGAACACAAGGCTTGTGTTGCTTGCATTGCGAACAACACGAGGTAGTGAGGGAAAGGAGGAAAGGGTGGATGCGAGGCCATGTGCCTGGGCTGGCCGCTGGGCTGCTTCTTTCCACTTCTTTCATCTTCTGCTTTTGGCTGCATGCAAGGAAAGCAGCAAAAGTCTTTCTTTTTCTCCTCCACACTCCATCAGAAACGAGTCTTTGGGACCCTGCAAGACTTCTGTTCCAAGAGGCTGCGCCGGTGCGACAAGTCTCACAAAGATTCATTTCTGGCGGAGTTTGGGAGAGAGAAAGAAAGACTTCTGCTGCTTCTGCTGCTTTCCTTGCATGAAGCTAAAAGTCTCTCCTCCCACCCCATGAGAACTGAGCTGGAGACGGTATCCTGTGATCCCGAATAAAGAACGATTGTAAGAAAACAGGGTGGGGAATTTTTCTGCAGACTTTTTTGGGGATTTTCCCAGGGTCTCTGGTCCACGGGATTTAAAATTATGAGTTTGGTGGTCCCTGAGATCCAAAAGGTTGGTGACCCCGAACTAGAAGACCTCCAAGGTCCCTTCCAACTCTGTTATTCTATTCTATTTATATCTTGAATACTTTGTGGGTTATGCCAAATTATTAATAAGTCCTCAATACTATCTTTAGGGTTAGGGTATCTTTACAGCATGACTCCTTTTTCCTATCTGCTGTGAAACATTTTTGTAGATCTCAGCATTTACCTATGTACTGTACATATTGCACTTCTGCAGGAAGAGACAGAAATGGTATTCCATCCTATTTTCCTTTCAGTTTCTGTCTCAAGAAGTGAAGGGAGACCACCACCAAAAACAACGACAATGGAAGCATTAGAGTAATGTGTAGTATATCATCATCATCATCATCATCATCATCATCATCATCACCATCATCATCTCCTTTTAATGACCCCATAATCCCTTGAGGAGTAGAATCTGGCCAATTGAGTGGAGCTGAATGTTTACTGGCTAGATGACCTTCCTGTCACCAATGCGGAGTTATATTCAGCAGATATATTTTCAACGTGCCCAGAGAGAGAAATATCTGCCTGTACTTAGGATTGAACTTGCAGCCTCCTGACTGCAGGCGAGAGCTCCACCTATAGGCCACTGCACCACTCAGTGTGTAATATATAATGCCCCTTATCACTTTTTTAAAAAATAACAAAACACTAATTAAGCCTGACATAATGAGATCCATTGATCAATCTAGTTTTAAATATTCACCATCTTTCTTCATTCCTCTAAGGAAATCCTCAATGGTATTTTAATGGACTGTTCAATTTCTTTTGGAATTTTATGATATATGTATACAGTGTGAAATACCTGTATAGATATTGCCTCTGGAAAGGTGTTGAAAGGACACCATCTTTTTCTTAGAAAGACAATATGCTCCAAAGCTTTTTGTCATTATGATGTTATCTATGGTCCTATTCACAGGTGTTTTCCTCCTATCCATTTTCTTTCATTCTCCTTCTGTTATGAAAAATACTTCATGTCTGCGTCACAGAGAAGTTATAAGTAAGACATGTCTAAACTTCAAAGGACTTTATTATACCCTTGCAGTTACCATCCTCACCCATATCTTGAACTGGTACAATAATTGGGCTACACACACAAAGTGCATGTTTCATGGAGTTCCATTTGAAGAAAGATTGTACATTTGTGGAGCTCCAGCCTTCAAAGACAATGGACAAACTCTTTCTGACTGCAAACTGCTTCCTTAGATTCTTATTTAAAAAATAAAAAAATATTGGAAGAAACTTTTTTTTCAGGAAATGAACTGGCTGATTGCTAGTGACATATGATAATAAAGATTGCAATCTTTATTTCAAAGGGCCTTTTGAATAGGACAGAATAGTTAGGTAAGATTGGAGTTAACTATAAGAATGACAACTTACTATAAACATATTCTATTTTTTTATTTATATCTATTTTTATTTTTGTATCAGTTATGTTTGATATAGTCAATTGACTTAATAAAGATTCTATTCTATTCCATTCCATTCCATTCTATTATTCTACTCTATTCTATTCAGAATAAAGTTCCTTGCCATCTTAAGTTTGGCGCAGTTTTGGGAAAAGTTATTGTCCCTTTAGGCTACATATTATGCTTTGATTCCTTAAGTAAAATAGAATGAACTCCTTCAAATCAAAGTTCAAAGAATTTTAATTGAAGTTCAAAGAGACTAATTAGGCCATCAAGACCAAGCTTTTGCCAAGTGCAGGCCTGCAAATTAAAACACCTCTGACAGGTACCTGTCTGAATTCTGTCTGAACTCATCCAATGATTACCATCCTTCGTGGTAATTGGTGCCACTGCCAAATTGTTCTTACTGATACTTTTTTCTCCTTGTTCTATCAAAATTTCCCCTCCTGTAATTAAAAACTTTTATTCCATGTCTTGCCCTCTATAATGACACAGAACTCATCCTGACTACCTTTGGTGTGATACTTTTTTCCAGGCATTTGAAAAAAAAAAAGCTGTCATATTCATTCTCAACTCTTCTCTTCTTAAAGGCAAGTGCTGTGAGGTTGTTGTTTTTTTTAAAAAAAACTGTAAATGACATTCTTTTATCTGTTTCTATTTTTCCATTATGGAGTCAGATGATCTAGAAGAATAATGAACAAATAAAAAAACAGAACAAAACAAAAACATCTTTGATTCCTATCCAGTGAAGCTCAAATTGTATTTTATAATTGTTGGTTTGTGACTGTATCTCCACTGGCACACAGAACATTCTGAAAGAGTGACAATCCCCTTCTTGGTATTTTGTTGTCTATATAATTCATATTGTCATTTTTTTTTGTGGGGGAAGGGAGTTTCTATTTACAATTTATTGAAATTAGAACTCAATGGGAGTAATCTACCTCCATATTTCAATCAGATTGGTCAGAATAAAATGAGCTATTTTTCACAAATTAAGCATAAAGAAATAGCTTACTATATCCCATTCTAGTCCATACTAATTAATGAACCAAGAGAAAATCCAGGTGTTCTAAATGTTCACTGAGCTAAGCATTATGGCACCCCAAGGTTCAAATTACTAAGTCGAGAATTATGTCAACTTTAATAAAGCTTGCATCTGACTCAGTAATTAATTTACAATTATTTCCCACTCATTTCTGTGTGGCTGTATTAGTCTTTAGTTGCCATATTATTATTTTTGAGAGGAGTGTTTTTAAATAATTGATTTGGGCTTTCATTTATTTTAAGGATTCTAAATAGCAGTGGTGGAAATATGATTTTATTTTCTGTTATGGCAATGCCAAGGTATGCAGGTTCTGTTTCTTTGATTATCAAAGTCTTAACACATCAATTTTGGCACTTAGAAGAAAAGAAAATTGAATTTGCACCACTGAGACCTATCACTGTGACTCTGAATTTCAATAGGTTAAAAAGAAAGCCTAAACTTAGGGATTCAAAACTATAAAAAGCAGGTGAGGATACATATAATCTACAGGTTTTGTTGTTAATAAAAATATTAAGGCACACATACATTGTGTCATAGTGTACATTGTTTTATTGGAAATAAAATCTGGTCCGGTTCTCATTCCAAGCTAGGAGAAAGATACAGAAGAACTCCACTGAAGGCAGCCTGCATTTTGGAAAGGAGGTCTGGGTTTATTTGGTAGCCAGAAACTACAGTGATAGCAGCATGTTTCTAGTGTGGCAGACAAGGTGGCTTGGAGAATAGATGGATTTTAATATGATTTGAGGGCTTTCTGATTTAGATGCCCAGGTTCGTTGCAAAATGCACTTTAATCTATATAAGAGTGTGTCTTTTAATATTCTAATTATTGTTACGTGACACCCATTGTAGCTGTGGCTGTCCTTGGAGCTGGGTAGGGAAATGTAGATTTTAGGTGTCTGTCTCTCTACTTTTTAATCTAATCAATTCCAGTCTTCTGTGCAGGCTATAACTGAAGGAATCTTGTTTGGAAATTAAATATCCATTCACAGAGAACGGCTGCTTGAGTGCTTTTACTTCAGGGAAGCCTGGGGGTGGGTCATTTATTTGCTAATATGGGTTTTTTTTTCTTATGTTTATATTCTCTTTACAGTTTCTTATTGAAAATGGGCAAATAGGTATTATCTACTTATTGCTAAAAGCCTTGGATCATACTAATAAAAATGTATATTCTATTTCCCATCTACTATTTTAAGATTTTTCCAATCTGTATTAATCTTACATTTATGTGTTGTTGGTGATTATTCTGGATTTTGGTGGTTTTTTTTAAGTTTGCTTTATTTACAAAAATATTTACAGGCCCTCACATCCTGGACATAAACTGTTTCAACTCCTACCCTCAAAACAACACCATAGAGCACTGCACACCAGAACAACTAAACACAACAACAGTTTTTCCCCATCACTCTGTTATCATATATTTCCCTCAACACTGTCCAACTATTTACAAAGTCTGAGCTACTATTACTATTAATCTTCTCATTGCTCCTATCACTATCCCCTCCCACTTGTGACTGTATGACTGTAGCTTTGTTGCTTCTATCCTTACGATTTATACTGAATGTTTCCTAGTATTATTTGATTGCCTATTGTACCCTATGACTATATTAAGTGTTGTATCTTATGATTCTTGATGAATGTATCTTTTCTTTTTATGTACGCTGAGAGCATATGCACCGACATTGTGTGTGTGTGTGTGTGTCTAATCATACTTGGCCAATAAATAATTCATTCATTCATTATGTATTCTAGCAATTGTGTTTATTGGATTGTATATGTATTGTTCAAAAATTACATTGTGACTTTAGTGTGTGTCAGCCACTCAGAAAATAAGATGGTATAAAACAATTTAATAAAATAGCTTTTTTTTTTTCATTTTATTCCTGGTGATTGAAAATTAACCAATTTCGTCCTGCTGAGTCTGAATTCCCATCACTGGTTTGCTTTCCCTGAGTTTTGTTTCAGATTTATGTAATTTAAATATTTATCAGGTCATTGACTAGATTTGACTATTTGCAGTGGGAATATTTTTTCCTAAGACAGGGCAAAAGGTACATTGTTAAAGAGGAGATAGGCCATGTTCTGCTGTAATTCAGACTTTGTTCAATGGTTTCATAATTTTTTTCCATGTTTCCTATCTCCTCAGAGAACTTTCTGCAGTGAAATGCTAATGAAATGTCTGCTGTAAACAATTGGCTCTAAAGTAATTCTCTTATTTCCAATTTTAATTGCAAGTCCAATGCAAGCATTGGTTGTTGATGCTTTTTTTAAAGTATTGTGTGCAACTCTCTTCTTGTACATCTTAATTTTTTACAAGTGCCCACCTGGACATGGTGACTTTGCCAGTGCCTTGATGCCACAGGCTTCCTCTAAGGCAGCTGCTTAGCTTCTTTTGGGCAAACCTTGTGACTCAGGCTTTTAATGTAGGGAAAACACTGCAGTTCATCTAAAGTTTATATCTGATCATTCTTCATAAAATTTCTGATTCTTTGGGTCATACAGCAAAAACTTTTTGTCTATGGTCGCATTTAAACTTGTTATGAAATTATGAAATAGTCCTGCATTTTGTCTGCTCTCATTGTTAGATCGGTGGATCGAGTCACATAAGAGGCGAGACACGATAGTGAACATTCAGCTCTTTATTATAGCTTGAGAACAAGGATGGCAAAAGCTTGTGAGCCACTTGGCTTTATACAGCCGGCCGGCGGCTTGGCGGCCAATGGCAACGCTTTAAATCTCCCGCGATCGGCTCAGCCAATCGCGGTAGATTCTTAGCGCTCCAATCACAGGAGTTCAGTAAGCCAATCACGTTGCGGTCCGGGTGGACCAATTGGAATGCGAGTCTACAAGAATGCAAATACAGAACACTCATTATAGACAGTTTAAGTGCTATATACATGAATAAGCTAGGGAATACTTTTTCTTTTTCTTTCTCCCCCCGCACCCCCCCCCCCCAAGAATTCATTTCATGAATTTCATTGAGGCCTACCTCATAGTGACCCCTTGATAGAATCAGAAGAATAAAGTCTTCAGCACAGGAAACTTGCTGCAGAATGAGAATACTTTCTGGTAATAAAATGTGCAAAAATGATCCTACTTAAACTGACTAGATTCTGGTCAGCCTGCAGTATTTTCATTTCCCTGAAGAATTGTGAACCATGACATGTGACTGATCCATTTATGAAGGAACAATACAGCTTATTTTTTGTCTTGATAAATTTTTTTTCTCCACTGCTGTGATATCAGGATTATGGTTTTATTTAAAACAAGCTATTTCTTGATACATATGGTTTAGATATTATGGAATGTACACACACAAAAATCAGGTTCTTAACTATTTAGAAAGAAATGGAATGGAACGGAATAGAACTTTGTGGCACTGATTCATTTATCCCTATGGTGCATTGGCAGCTTTGTAAAAAAAGAAAGATAATAATGCAATTTTGGGATTTCCAAAAGTGGCAGGATTGCAAAATTGAAAAAGCTATTAAAAACAAAGATAAGTTTCACTGAATTTTTGCATATAATCTGATCACTCTCTAGAACACAACACACCATGCAACAATCACAGCAAAGGAAAAAAAAACATGTTTATAGATGTGACAGTTCCAGGGACAGCGCAATCAAGAAAAAACTAACTGTAAAAATGAAAATTATAAGAATGTGATAATTAAAGGGTGTAGATCCGGAGGAAGATCTTGCAAAGTCTTCACTATAATTATACAAATATTATTATATATATTATACACTATACAAAAATGTGAACCTATAAAACTTTTATTTTACACTTTACAATAACTAAATATAAGACTATGGTTCCTTGCTATAACTTGAATTTCCAAAGAATTCTTTGGATATGATTTTTTTTTTCTCTGTATTGTGTTACTCTTGAATCATCAAGGTCATCTTCTAAGTCTGCTACTAAAGGAGACAAATCTGAAATTGTCTTGAGCATCTGTTCCCCATGATATATGAAGAACAATTCACTATAGGGAATAGAAGTAGAAGTAGAATAGAAGTATTAAAGCACCAACACCATAGAAAATCAGGTATAACAGAGAGAGACAGAGAGACAGAAACAGAGAGACTGAGAGACAGAGACAGAGAGAGACAGAGGCACAGACACACACACACACACACACACACACACAGAGAGAGAGAGAGAGAGAGAGAGAGAGAGAGAGAACACTTTATTCTTTATGTATAAGAAGGAATCAAGAATGAGGATGATTTTTTTTTTAAAAAAGGAGACAGAGTATTTTATGCAATGGGACAACTGGCCTTATTAATCACTTATTTTGGCCAAACATTAAATTATTTTAGGTCTGTTTAGTAGCATGAATCAATTCCTATAATATACCATTTCTCTCTCAATCTTGGCACATTCCAAATGTGTGTACTTCAACTCCCAGAATTCTGAGTAATGTCCTTAAAGGATGGAGAATTTTACATCCACAGATATGGACAATGAAAAATGATGTTACATGTTTCATAAGTAAATTCAAATCTTAGTGGAACATGTTCAACCATGGCATCCTAAACTCTGTTACAAGAGGAACAAGAGATGTTTCTGACTATTAGATAAAAAAGTCATATTTACCTGACCTTAAAACTCAGTCGCAAATTTAAAATGTCTATGTTGCAGGTTGTTTATAGCATTACCCAGCTTAAACCCAATTATACCTGAGGTTTGTGACAGCAATATACTATAGATAAACACATGGCAGAGGTTCACCTGAGGAGATATAGGAGGAAGAATGGAGTGGAAAAGTCAAGGAGATAGAAAGAATACTGACAAATTGCTGTTCCTGGCTGTTTCCTGAGTGTTACTGATTTCCCATTGGGTGTGAAAGCAGCATTGAACATTGCCGACCTACTTGAGGCAACTTCTGTGGATATATAATGAAGCCAGCTCCCAAGAGAATAAGCAAAGAAGTACATGGCATGGGAAGCATTTTTTTTTGTGGTTCTTGTTTGATTTTCAGTGGCAGAAAGACAGAAATGGAACTGTTCTTGTAACATACAAAGAATATGCCATGTTTGTTTTCTTCTTTGTGTTGGGTTCTTTTTGAGAAATATTACAAACCACCAAGAAACAGATGATTATCTTCCCCATGCTGTCTCGAAATCTTTTTTCACACAAAACATATAAGAAACAAAAATATTCCAACTTCTAACTCAACACTTACTATATTATCAACTCTATCACATCTATCTATCTATCTATCTATCTATCTATCTATCTATCTATCTATCTATCTATCTATCTATTCTATCTCTACCTATGTTTATGTCAACTAAAAAATACTTATTTGGTCTTTTTAGTTGCCAGCAGAAAGGGAGTGGGGGAAAGTAGTGCATTCCTCAAATGCTTCAGATAATTGCTAGGCAGCCGAAGCTGTTGGCACACAAGATTATCACAGGAGATCATGATTGGTGACTCTTGGTTATGGATGTGTCTCATTGGAGAACATACATCCAGGGGATGGGGGGACGACCAGGGTCAAGGGTGAAATGAATGATGTGTCAGAGTCAGCTGCAACTGGAAAACATCGACATGTCAACTAATAAATCAATCTTTTTTACTCTGAGAGATGCGGCTAGAGACTTATGATTTGAATGGGTGTGTGTGTGTATGTGTCAGAGTCCTGACAGTTTATGTCTGCATCTAAGTTCTGAATAAATCTTTTTATGGTCCTAAGAAGCCCTTTGCTGCTGTCTTTTAACAAAGTCTTTACCCCCCATTTAGCCACCTTCAAATTAGTCAGATTTTGGTGCTTGGAACTGCTGCTCTGAACAGCTGCTGAAGAGTGAGCTTTGTACAGTGTTTGGGTGGACTGTAGCTCTCAGAAGGAGTGGTTTGGCTGTTGGGCTGTACTTGTTCCTTTCATATTATCTGTTCTTTGTCCTCCTCCATTATCAATAAACTGCCATTTATGCTAATAGCTGTCCCACTCCCTCAGCTATAAAGTACTCCCCTACTCAGCTAAGAATTACCCCCATCACACAACCTTTGCCCATTATTCACTAAACCTTAGGTGCTAATTGAAAACAAACTGTGACCCAGAACTCTAGAGACTAGGTTAATGTTCCAGGTCAGAAAATAAATCCAGGAGATGGCTCATGCGGATCACTGCAAGGTTTTCTTTCCATACTGTATATACAACAAGTGCAGGTCAGCTGCTCTCAATTGCAAAGAGAAGTTGAAGGGTCTAGAGGCAAAACTCTCTGTTACCAACATGGCAATCATTACACACACCACCTCATTAGGGATTTCTTTAATTGGGATCAGAAAGTTCTTGCATAGTTACAACAGCACAGAAAGTTTTCCAAGAGATGGAAGAAAACAAAGTGGAAGGGATGGAGAGATGGAGGAATATGACAATTACCCAAGCTGATCATGAGCATCTGCAACCTCAGAGTACTTTTCTAGGCCCCACTGTTAATACTTTTGAAACCTTGAAAGAAAAGCATCTGTCACAAGCCTGAGGTACTGACGTCTAGAGGGTTTGTAATGGGAAGATCTCTTGTCAAGTCCCTGAAGAGAAGGAAACAACAAGGGATTATGATCAGACCCTCCATACCGAGAGAGGCTGAATGTGTCAGCCAGAAAACGTATTAAAGAAAAGGATGCTGCTTTCCTAGGCTTACATTTAAGATGCGAAGGAAAAAAATTCTCAATTCTCAAGACATTTTAAATAGACAGTTAACACAAAGGACACTACAAAGAAGTGGGGAAAGAAGGAAGGTTAGAAAGTTGAAATTTAAGAAGGCAATCAAAAGGGGGAATACCTGTGAAGTCAGGAAAGGCAAAAAAATAACCCAGCAGAAAAGGGGAAAGGAAGATATTAAGAAAGAGAGGGATATAAACTGGAATGAGAAAAGATATGGGGAAAAGAGGGGGAGGAAAAGCAGTAAGAAACGGGTGCATGAAATAAAGAAATACGGAAATAGTAAAATGTTGAAAAATTGTTTTTTCAGAGATAATGGTTGATGAATTAAAAAGGGGATTCTGCAGGGTGACAAGGGGTAATAAGAATATTTCTGCAATTAAAAATATTTAGAAAATAGGGTAATATACATACTGATAACTCTTATTAAAAATCAAGCGGGGAAAATATGCTCCGGAATCCAAATGAAAAAATGTAATGATTATTATTGTAACTTCTTAAAAATAATGGTGTATTGGGAATCAAGATGAGGGAATAAAGGTATATTTTAATCACTGAGGTATCACACTCAAAACATTAAAAGTGGGATACCTGTACTTGGTTTTTTTTAGTGTTAAAATTTGTATTAATCTAGAATTTATAAAAAGAATGTGTAATGGAAAGGAAATATGACAGACTAAAGAACCAACTAAATTAATAAGTTAATATAGACTATTAAAAGCAAGGAGAGACATTGGTAACTTTTTATTATTATTATTATTAGGTGTAGTGGTCTCTCATGGAAAAGATGAGACACAAGCGAGTGTTCTCAGGATGAGAGCCCAGAGCAAATTCCAGTGCTCCCTTTTATTGAGATTTTTAGCATAGCAAGTATAGTCACATTGTGGATTATAATAATTAGATATAGTACAGACTTGTTTACAGTTGTCTGAGCTGCTTGATTGTTTCTAGTGTTTGTTCTTAATTTCCTTACACTATCTCAGTGACTTTTAAGCAAGCATGTATGTATAAGGTCTTAGACTAATCATTACCCAATACCCAAGTCAAAGTTTATTCCCACATCTCCCCTGTTTTAGTTTTTTGATGATCGCGGATGCCTCAGTAGCTTTTTGCCATCTGCAACAGCAGTTCTCCTTCCGTAGGCTTCACCCGACACATTCCTAAAAGTCCAGGGAGACATTGGATACAACAGCATACACAAAGAGAAAGTATAATAAGCAATATCACTCCAACAATTAGGTGACGAATCCATGAACCATCTGGCAACCAGGCCCAAAGTGCAGACCACACGTCCAGTCCCTCACCTTCCGATTGTAATGGATTCTCCTTCAAGGTTTGTTCCATATGCTGTATAGTAGCTGTAATGTTTGGAGAATAATCAGAGATATACATGCAACAATGCGTATGAACCACAGCGCAAATTCCCCCTTGCGCAGCCAAAATAGTGTCCACTGCATATCTGGTTTGCAGGACAAAGTCAAGAATTTTGCCTTGCTCTTCTTCAAGCAGCTTTAGCATTTTAATGGTGTCTTTAAACATAGTAACTGTCCAATTGTTTAAACGATGTAAATCTCTATAATTCATCATGACTCCTAAAGGGGGAATAACTCCCCTTGATATTTGTGTCCAGTAGTCATGAGCCAAAACAGAGTTTACTTCCGTTGCAGAACATGCATTGTGGATATGAGTAGTCCCCAAAGATTTTAAAATGACATGAGATGGGATTACTTTCCCTGTCGCGCCGAGCGACCGGTCCGTTGTTCCGTCAGCGTCCTTCCACTGCCTATGGAATTCCCCGCAGGGAAGAAGTTTAGCGGGACCCTCGCAAGGGTGAATACCAATAACAGACACCAGACATCCGATTGCTTCAAGGGAGGGAGCACATCGCGCCCGGGGCAGGTGGAATGGTCCCGCGGCAGCCCGGTTGCTTTGCACAAACCTCTTTTATTGTTTTCTTTCAAGCGGGTGGGGAGCACACAGGAGGTAGCAGAATTTTACCTTATATGGAAGAAATCATAAGCAAAGAACAAAGAACAAAGTATGTGATAGTTTGAAAGTTTGCAAGTATCCTTATCATACTTAGCTGACGTGTCCTGGGACGGAGAATACCAACAGTCATTGTTTCGCGATCGTACTGAAACATTTTGCGCTTGGCTAAAACAAGGTCATCAGATATGTGCAAATATCCTTGTGTCTGTTTTTGGCAATGTCTGCTTAATGGTGGAATAGCTACAATTCCTCCTTTTTTATTATTTTTGTGATGCCGTCTCCAGGTAAAGTCCTTTTTCCTCTGAAATGGATTCAAAGGGTGGCAACAAACCCTTCAGTTTGCTGAGACCCTGTTGCACCAGTTTGTACGAGGAGGAACACTCACCTTCTGATTCTTCATCACTCATAGCCAATAAGGCTTCTTTGGGAGCATAGGAGGCATTTGTATCTATTTCATTCTCTGACTCTTGGTCAGAAGACCATTCCAGCAGAGGCTGTTTAACAGAATCTTTGGATACAATAACAGATGTGAGAAAACTGACCGTTTTTTGAGTATTATTGATTTCACTATCAAGTGCTTGTAAGCGACCTTTTAAGAATTTTAGCAATCGTCCCATAACACATGGACCTATTAGACAGGCAAGGCATAGCAGTATCAGAGGACCGGCTACAGCAGACAGCAAGGTAGTTAACCATGGAGAAAAATTGAACATGCCTTGATACCATGCTTGATTTTGCTGTTGCTCATTTTCTCTATCCTTCAATCGTTTGCCTAATTCAGCCATTGAATCTTTAAAAATACCTGAGTGATCAGCATAAAAACAGCATTCTTCTTTTAAGGCTACACATAATCCCCCTTTGTTTAAAAATAGCAGATCAAGACCTCTTCTATTCTGCAGAGCGACCTCAGGCAGAGAAGTGAGCGAGGCCTGGAGTGCAGAAATCGAGGTCTCAATACGTTGAAGATCCTCATCTATTTGTAAGCTGAGTGCTGCTACTTGTTGATGACCAACAGCCAGAGCTGTGACCCCAGTTGCTGCGCCGGCAGCACCAAGGCCCAACAACACAGACAATGTGAGAGCTGTGACAATTTCTCTTTTTTGATGAAGTGGAAATTTTGGGAGTTCTAACACATTAACAAGTTCCGGCCCTGGGTAATAAGTTATCTTGGGGAGCAATTTTACTTGTATGCAAAAGGATTTTTGAGCAATGAGAACGTCCCCATGAACACAGGCTGTGGCTCCCGTGGAGCATGCCCAAACAGAGTTGTTACCCGGAATGAAATACTGACCCTGGAGGCGAGCAGTTATGTTGCCTCCAGAAGAGGTATATAATGGGCTATATCCACCATGCCCGGTAAAGGATGTGATGGCTAGCCGTTCTTTGGTCAAATAGACTTGGCAATGATAACCTGATGAAACATTATGACAATACTTGGAATAATTAGCAGGGATATTTCCCAAACAGCATCCCTGACCTACTATGTCAGTAACCGTGATGGAAGAAGTATTCCATCGGCATTCGTTATCTGAGGTAGAATTGCGAATGGGTTCATCTGAGGCTACTGCATCATAAAAGGGTGGCAGGTCAGATAGGCAGAGCCAGCATTGGTCCATTTTGGAGGAGTCATTAAGGGTGGCTTTTAATAATGCAAAAGAAGAATTAACCAATTGAATTAATGGATTGGCCTGAGTGTCTGATTTTTGTAAAAAGGCAGACTTTAAATTTTGATTTGGACCTATGTCATATGTGGGCAAAGACATTGTTAAACGAATAGTGAAAATGTTACCTTCATCCCTATGGCCATCCCATTGGCGTCCCCCCCATGTAAACCCTGACATCCATTGTTGTTGAGTTAATGTCTTCCCTTTTTTGGTAAAGGTAATGGTGAGCGGGTTCAGTCTCTGGCCACAACATGGCCACGAAGAGCAGTGAAGCTGCCCACGAGTGCGGGTAATGTGGATATAATCTTCTTTGGTAGGGGGTGACCACCAAATGTGGCCAGTGGACACACAGTTCCATTTTTTACAATACCTATCGACTGGGCCACCACAAGCAGAGCGGGATTCGCCGGTGCTGTGAGCAAGACAAAAGTACAAGGGATAATTATCAGCAGGAGCTGGAGAGCAAGAACCCTGTTTGTCCCATGTATCAGCTTGCAGTTTTTTTGTCAGCAAATTTCTCGACCCCAGTACCCATTTCAGCAAAGTCCATGGATAATGGGGGAAACCATGGCCACCGAGTGTGGTTGGTGGTGCTATTAAGAACTTGTCCTTGAAAGTCCAGGATAGTCCAGGTATAGCTATGTGGCTGATGTTCATTCGTGGAGACTGCTCGAGGGAGTCGACGGACACGATGAGTGATGTGTGGAGCGTGCTGTTGATACAAAGTGAGAGTCAATCGGGAGGAAGTGGCAAATCCATTGACCATTTTTGTAATTTCACACTGGTACTGTCCATAGTCAGCCGATCGCACATGGTGAAGGGCCAGGGTTGTAGCACGGAAATGATAAGTGATGGAATATTGGGTGTCATCTGTCAACAGAGTATCATTTCGAAACCACCTCCAAATAGTTCCCTTCTTTTTTACCGGAGAGCGTTGGACACATTCCATGGCGTTGGGAATGGAGCTGAGACCCGGAACCGCAGGGTATCTGAGGCGATGCGTCCGGATGAGTGTGGTTGTTTTATGAGAAATGCCATTGAGGATGAGGCGGCGCCTGTGGTCCGAGGGTGGCTTATATCGGCCTGGCCAATAAGATGGAAGAGTGGATCTCCAAAGGCAGGCAGCGGAGTCGCAGGGTGGATTGCAGCAGTGAAGGTGTCTCTCCATGCGTTCCGAAAGAGGAGAGACGTTGGAGTCAAGCAGCTGTAGCCAGGATAGAAACGGTGGGGATGGGGGAGGAAAAGCAGAAGAGGGGATAGACAATAAGAGAACAGTATGATTAAGGTAAGTATGATTAAAAGAAAAGCCTAAACAAGAATAGGAGCCAATTGTTCACGAAGTTACCTGTATAGTCAGAGAAATGAAGCAAGGGGAATAATATGAGAGAGTGATTTCTGAGGCAGGCAGAAGAGGGCGGCCATTATGCTGAAAGGCATAATTGCAGGCAGGAAGAGAATTGTCTTCATAAGCAAAGGTTACCGTGCTGTGAAGAGGGCTAGGATAACCCCGGAGATGCATTAAAGAGTGAAAAGACTGGAAATATCATTGTCAGCAAGAGGGTGAGAGATAGAGGAGGTGGGGCCACTGGGTGGTCCATGGTAAGAGCGGACACAACGGGCAGGAACCCAAAGCACTTTGTCAGGAAGTTGTACTGCAGCGTATCCTTTTCCCCACGTGATGAGCTGCGCAGGGCCTTTCCACGCAGGATCCGGAAGTTGTCTGAAATAGACAAGAGGGCGAGAGGAGGGGGGCACTGGCTTGGTAAAATGGCGAGAAGCAGCCGTAGAAGAGGGAGAGCCAGTGAGGTTAAGAAAGTTAAGAGCATAGAGTGTAATGTTCAAAATGTTTTGTAACGCTGGGAGGTTCGGGGGGCCTAAACCCCTTTTTCCCGTTTGCCGATCAAGGGCGTTTTTCAGAGTTTGGTTTGCCCTTTCCACAATAGCCTGACCTTGGCTATTAAATGGTATACCGAATTTATGAATGATGGCCCACTTATGACAAAACTCAGCAAAGGGAGAGCTGACATAAGCAGGACCATTGTCTGTTTTGAGAATTTTTGGACATCCCAACGTTACGAATGTTCGAATACAGTGATTAATAACATTTTTAGTTGCCTCTCCTCTTTGCAATGTTGCCATAATAAACCCTGAATAAGTGTCTATGGATACATGAATGTATTTCCAGGGAGCAAAGGGAGGATAATGAGTGACGTCCATCTGCCATGTGTCACAAGCTTGGATACCCCTGGGATTAACACCCTCAGGGATACCTCTAGCCTGGAGACTACATGTGGGACATTGTTGGATTATTGCTGTGGCTTCCTGGTATGTAATCCCGAATTGCTGTACCAGGGCCTTTTTATTTTGATGGAAGTAGTCATGACTCTCCCCAGCCGAAAGTGGTTGAGGAAAAGGGGAGGAGGTCATGATTTTGCAGGCTTCATCGGCCATATGATTGCCTTCTGATAAAAATCCGGGCAGGTGTTGATGACTTCTAATGTGAGCCACAAATAAGAGCTTACTTCTTTCCTTCAGTATAGCTTGGAGCTGTAAAAAGAGTGTCATGAGAGGGGGAGGGGTAACAGGGGAAATATAGGCATCAAACATGCAAACAGCAATTTGAGTGACATACATACTATCAGATATGACATTTAAAGGTTGCTGTGGAAAAAGAGACAAGGCCAATGAGAAAGCAGCCAACTCAGCCTGTTGTGCTGATCTCTGCGGGGCAGTTAAGCGTTTGTTCCATTGAGCATCTATGTACCACACACAGGCCCCAATAGTCTTGGAGCCATCAGTGAACACAGTAAGGGCTTCTTTCAAGGGCTGCTGAACAAAAGGTGACTTCAGAACAAAAGGGACTGTTCGCAAAACTTGCAGGCGAGTATCAGGGGAAGATGGCATGACACTTGACCACACCAATCTTCCAATGCATCCTGCAATACCATGGAGGTTTGCAGGAGAGGTTCCCATTGAGCAATCTTAAAAGGGATATAGTGTAAAAACATCCATTCCCATCAAAGCTTTGGTTCGTTTTTCGCCCCTTCTCTATAAGGGAAGCCATCTGAGCTGTTCTAGTGGTTATAGATGTCTTGGGAGTGTGTGGTAGGTGTAACCATTCCAAAATATGGAGGCGTTTTTCATCAGAAATTTGGATCACTACAGCAGTTAATAGCTGTTGGGTAGAGAGAATGGCAAGGGAAGGTGGTCTATCAGTGAGGGCACGGTCCACCCATCTAGTGGCCAGGGCTGTATTTACCTGGTGCAAAGCGTGTAAGTGTTGTTCTGAAAGATAAATTTTGTCTGCTGGATGTTTTAATCCTACTAATGCCTGAAACAGGGGTGACAGCATATGTGTGGTCAGTGCAAGATAAGGTCTAGCCCAATTGATGACCCCTAGGCATTGTTGCAGCTGAACCAAGGTGGTTGGTTGAGGAAGTGTAAGTGAGGGAATAGATGGAGAAGCCGTGGAGGCTAATACCTTGTGACCTAAATACTGCATTGGGTAATGAGACTGGATTTTTTCAGGTGCTATGTGTAACCCTACTTTTGCTAATGTGGTCAAAAGGACTGGAAAGGTTTTCTGAACTGTTCCTTTTGGCCCGTCTGCAGCAATCAAGATGTCATCCATATAATGATAAACAAGAAAAGTGGGAAACTGAGACCTATAAGGCTGTAACGCCTCGTTAACAAAAAATTGACACATAGTCAGTGAGTTTAACATGCCTTGCGGAAGGACCTTCCACTGGTACCGAGCCGTAGGCTTTGAGTTGTTGAGCTCGGGTACTGTAAAGGCAAAAATGATCCTGTCCTTTTGTGCTAAAGGTATGGAGAAAAAACAGTCCTTCAAATCTATAATGATAAGATCATATCCGACAGGAATTAAGTTAGGATTAGGCAAGCCACACTGCAGAGGTCCCATGGGCTGCAAGACAGCATTGACAGTCCTGAGATCCTGCAGGAGGCACCATTTGCCTGATTTCTTTTTGATGACAAAAACAGGAGTGTTGTAAGGACTTGTAGATGGCTCAATATGCCCCTCCGTAAGCTGTTGCTGAACAAGAAGGTGCAATGCTTCTAACTTTTCTTTGGTAAGAGGCCATTGATCAGTCCATACAGGCAAAGATGTTTTCAAAGTGAGAGCTAATGGTGCAATAGACATATTGAAAGAAAGCAAAGATTTTACACCGAGGTGTTAGGGTAGCTGGATATAGGCATGAAACTGAGAAAGCAAATCACGTCCCCACAGATTGCAGTGCAGGGGAAGAACATAAGGCTTAAGGTATGCTGTTATAGTTGAATGTGGAGTAGAAGCAGAGAGCCAATTAGAGCTGACCTTAGCGGCTTGAGCTCCGCCTATGCCTTGCACTGAGGCAGCCTCGGTAAGAGACCAAGTAGGTGGCCACTCAGCAGAGCAGATGACAGAAACGTCAGCACCAGTGTCAATCAGGCCATCAAAAGTGTGACCATTCAAGGTAACAGACAGGGTAGGTTTAGAAGCGTGCACAGGTTGCTGTAATGCAAACAGGAAAGGCGGATCAGTAGGTGGCATTAAGATAAGCGTAGCGACCACGGTCCCCTTTTTTAAGGAACAACAGCGATCCCCTATTGCAGCGAGAACCAAGTTATTGAGAGCAGAGGAGTCATATAGGTAAGGAGCAGCGACGATACCTTCTATGGTAAGAGTGGAATTGGGAATGAGCAGAATAGGCAACGAGGGAGGCAAGGGTGTTAAAAGAGTTGCAGTTAAAGGAAGCGTTACAACAGCACCAGGGTCATCATACACAAGGTCTTCAGACAACACTACCGGGAAAGTGGTAGTGGGGAGGTCAGCCTTGGTAGCGGGGCTAGCTGAAAGCCTCATAGTTAGTTTCCGAAGGCTGAGCAGAAGGGGGTTACTACGACACTGCGAAGCCCAGTGAAAGCCTTTACGACAGCGAGGACAGATAGTTTTTGGTTTTGCTTTAGAATCAGGAGGCGGAGGACCCCTAGCTTGGCAGCGGGGTGCCCCTCCTCCTCCCGGCATCCGACACTGATTTTTAAAATGTCCAGGCTTGCCACAGTTGAAACAGTTGCCATTACGAGTTATAGCGGCGTCGGAGAGGAAGCGGAAGTAGGGAAAGAAGAAGAAATAGCCGCTGCGAAGCGCCATTTTATGGGTGGTTGTGCCAACAATTCTACAAAGCTGGAGAAACTCAGCCAAAGTGACCCCTGGTTTGTTAGCGACAGGTTGCAAAAATTTTTGACAGTCATGGTTAGCATTAGAAAAAGCCAATTTCATGAGTAATTCCTGTTTAGCAGTAGCATTATCAATCTGACGATCCAATGAAGTTTGTAAGCGACTGATGAAAGAGGCATAGGATTCATCAGAATTCTGCACTACTTTTAAAAAGGCTTGGGTGGATTGTGAGTCTGTATCATCCACTCGTTTCAAGGCATTCATTGCACACATATGAATGATGGCGAAAGCACGGCGGGGACAATTCTGTTGTTGAGCTAAAGTGGCAAATTGTCCTGTCCCTTTAAGATGGCCTTCCGTGACTGCTGCCGGCAAACCTCGCTGTATTTCTGCATCAACACATTTTTCATATTCAGACTGCCACATAACATATTGTGCTGGGGTCATGAGCATAGAAAACAACATCTTCCAATCATAGAGCAACATGACAGTATTACCAGAAACCAAGGAATCAAGTATGCCTCTAGTGTAAGGTGAGTTAGATAATTAGTTGCCGCATCTTTTATGTTTTTCAAGACCTTAAATTCAATGTTAGTATGTACAGGGTTGCCGCCACCTCCTGGGGGAAGGGCAAGAGGGAAGGCAGAAAGAGTTTCAGAATCATCCAACGGTAGAGGGGAGGAAAGGAGATTGCTAATAAGACCTCCTCGAGGAATTAGTGGAGAGGAAGAAGGAGTAGGGGCAGAAGGGGGAGGATTAGAAGATTCCGCAGGATTGGTGGAAGGTGGTGGAAGAGAGGGAGTTTCCACCTGTGCCACAGGAGGATCTCCAGGTTTAGCAGGGTTGGTAGAAGAAGAAGAAGAAGAGAGAGGGGGAATATCAGAGGTAAGAGGTGCAGCATTCTCTTTCAGAGGATAGAGTGTGTTTAATGCTGCCATGACAGCCCGCCAAGATGTTAATATTTCGGGCGGGGCTCGGGGAATATCGTGTAGGTACTTCCCCAATCTCTGCCATGAAGAGTGTCGGAGCGTTCCCTTCTCAGGATAAGATGGACAATGTGCCTCTATATATGCCAATAGGTTAGTCAATGATTTTTTTGAAAGAGGATATATAGTGGTGCCATTAATTTTTTGAAAGGAATTAGCCTTCTTCACTATAGTATAAAGTTCGTCCCTATGACCTGACGAAACTTTGGAAAGTGGAGAGCCCATTACTTACGATTGTACGATGCTTTGCCAGGTGCGTAAGAACGGGAGTGAAGGAGGTGCACCTCTAGACAGAGATCACACCTTGAGACAGCGAAAGGCAGACGGATCCCGGACGAACCCCCAGTTGTCGCGCCGAGCGACCGGTCCATTGTTCCGTCAGCGTCCTTCCACTGCCTATGGAATTCCCCGCAGGGAAGAAGTTTAGCGGGACCCTCGCAAGGGTGAATACCAATAACAGACACCAGACATCTGATTGCTTCAAGGGAGGGAGCACATCGCGCCCGGGGCAGGTGGAATGGTCCCGACGGCAGCCCCGGTTGCTTTGCACAAACCTCTTTTATTGTTTTCTTTCAAGCGGGTGGGGGAGCACACAGGAGGTAGCAGAATTTTACCTTATATGGAAGAAATCATAAGCAAAGAACAAAGAACAAAGTATGTGATAGTTTGAAAGTTTGCAAGTATCCTTATCATACTTAGCTGACGTGTCCTGGGACGGAGAATACCAACAGTCATTGTTTCGCGATCGTACTGAAACATTTTGCGCTTGGCTAAAACAAGGTCATCAGATATGTGCAAATATCCTTGTGTCTGTTTTTGGCAATGTCTGCTTAATGGTGGAATAGCTACATTTCCCAAAGGTGCAGACCCCTTTCCATCATGCTGGCATGAGATCATAGGCCATCTGTCTACACAGCAACCATAGATTTGCTCCCAGGAGATGACCAACCTTATCTGGCTCAGCATAGATTAGTTTTGCAAAAGACTCCATTAACATAGACAAATAAGTGGATGATGGTGCATTATTCCCATTTGCACATTTAGGCAGCTGGTTTTCTTTCGTGGTGGGACAGCATGTGGCAGGAATATATGGACACCCATTTTCATTGATCAAAGATGTGATATCAAATTTAGAAATGTTATGTACAAAGTAAGTAAGATTTTTAGTTTTCATGTCATCCAGATAAACCCGACTTCCATTGCCAATAACAATTGTTTTGTTACAAAATGGATATGTTCCCAAGTAAGTCATATTCTCTACCATCTCATTGTGGGTCCAGCAGATACCCGCCACCTCTTGGATCTGGCTTCCAAGGTGTAAGGTATTTATGTTACTTGTAGTGCAACTGCTAGACCACGTCCCCAAACAACCATAGCATTGTCCCTTATACCAGTCGCCTTTGGCCAGAGGTACTGCAACCATTGGAAGCCCTGATGTTTTGTGAGTTGGCATGTGCATACATACCCAACAATCAGTTTTATTATGAAGGTTTGCTAGCTTCTCCATGTCCTGGATCAACGTGTTTCTTTTCCATTCCCCCAAATCCACCCCCTTGCCCCTTTGGCTAATGATAAGGACACACACAGTGAGCAGGAACCCAAACAACTGTCCCCTCATCTTCAATGGCAGCGTATCCTTGGCCCCAAGTTATCAGCGGGACAGGTCCTTTCCACGTTGGATCTGGCAGTCTCCTATACCAAACTTTCGGTCTTGGCGCTCCTGCAGAAGGGGAGGAAGCAAAATGCCTACTGGCTGCCGTAGCAGCAGCGGATCCTGTCATGTTTAAAAAATTTAAAGTGTATAAGGTAATACTAAGAATGTTTTGTATGTAAGGCAAACCATATCCATCCACTTCCCCCGTTTTTGTTTTTATATGAAGGAGTGTTATACGGACTAGAAGTTGGCTCAATATGGCCTAATTGTAGCTGCTCAGCTACCAATTGATGTAAAGCTACAAGTTTTTCCTGTGGAAGTGGCCATTGGTCAATCCAAACTGGCTGAGAGGTTAATAGTTGTAACTTTTCCATTATCCAATAACAATTTTTGTGCGGAACTGTGACAGCAAATCTCTACCCCACAAGTTTATGTGCAGGGGCAACACAAGAGCTTGAATCCTTGCGGTCTTGCCAGTTGCTCTATGCAATGCCGTCAACCAATGTACACTACTTCTTGCAAACTGCATACCACCTACGCCACGAACAGCCAGGGAGTCCTCAAGCGCCCATTCATTTGGCCATTCCTTTTGGCGTATCACAGAGACATCTGCTCCAGAATCTATAAGGCCAGAAAATGAGTTTCCTTGAATTTCAATTGTCATTTTTGGTTGGTCTGTAGTCAAATTTTTTGTCAGTGCTAGCAATTCTGCAGCAACTGGAGAACTAGCCATTTCAGTGGACCCAAAACTGCCAGTTCGTGGGATCCCAATTAAAGGATTCATAGGAATGTATGGAAGCAATAATAACTGGGCAATAGATTCACCGGCCATTAATGATGCAGGAGTATCAGTGTACAATTGTATCTTAATAACCCCTTTATAATCTTGATCAATAACCCCTGGAATAACAAAGAACCCCTTTTTTGATGCAGAAGACCTGGGAAGTACCAATCCTACTGTTTTTTCTGGCAGTGGCCCATGCAAATGGGTGTCCTCAATGTACACTTGATTAGGAAAAGTCACATCAATCGAGTGCAACATTTTTAAACACAAACCTGCATTCCCGGTAGTTGCGGGCGATGCCTTTGTAACAGCCTTGGGAGCGGGGCTAGCTGCATGCCCCAAATTTAGTTTCCCGAATTTTGGTTCTGATCAGAGCGACATTGATTTGCCCAATGAAACCCTTTTTTGCATTTTGGACAGACCGACTTCGGGCGGACGTCCTTATTTTTGTTTTTGTTAAACGCCATTCCCCCCCCCCCCAGGTGCTCGGCACTGGGCTTTAAAATGGCCAGGCTTCCCACAATTAAAACAGTTCCCCGTAGGTTTCATCCCTCTTTGTAATGCCATAGCCAAAGTCTCCATGTTGTAAGCCTGAGAACCCACCACTGCACATGCCTTTAACAGATCAGCCAGAGTAACCTCACCTCTAGCCTCCAAAGGCTGTAAGATACGCTTGCAGTCAGGGTTTGCATTTTCGACTGCCAATCTCAGCAAAAGTTCCTTTGCCACTTCCTCATTGGAGATTTGCCGGGTAATAGCCAATTGTAGTCTTTCCACAAAATCATTATAAGACTCAGATGCTGTTTGCTTAATTTGAGAAAAAGACCATGCCGGGGTTCCCACATCCTGGATGCGGAATAACGCCCTAAGGACAGCTGCCATAACCATGGGAAGTGAGCGATCAGGCAAATTAGTAGCTTGATCAGCAGTGGATTCAAACAAGCCTGCCCCATAGATTTGGTCTGGCGTATACAGCCCCCCCCGAATTTCGTCCCCTAGTGATAGCTTCCCTTTGGTACTCTGAATCAAAAACCACATACTGAGTAGAACTCAATATCATTCTCATTAAATCTTTCCAGTCATTAGGAATCATACGTGAAGTAGCCAAACTTGTCAGAAGACCCTTTGTAAAAGGACTTTGAATACCATAATCTTTAGCAGCTTTCTTGATTTCCCTAAGTACTGCCAACGGAATCGGAACCCATTCCGCCTGCATGTTGCCTTGAGCATCCACTTGCCTATTAACTGGAAACAAATTCATCTGGGGAATCTCATCAGGTTCTAATTTCCCCTCATTGAAAGCTTGATGCATCATTGCTTGAACTTTTCCCATTTGTGGCTGGGGTTTCTCATCCACAGGCGTAGGCGCTGTTGGGGGTGAGAAAACATACTCCAGCTTTGGAGTCGGAGGGTGCAACACAACTCCTTTATAAGGAGGAAGTTCTGCTAAAGGTTTTAAAAGAGGTTGTTGCTGGGTCTCTAAAGCAATCATAACAACCTTCCAATATGTCAAAATTTCAGCTGTTGCCCGTGGTTCCTCATGAAGGATAGTTCCAATTTTCCTCCACGTGTCTAACTTTAAAGAGCCCTTCTCTGAGTACCAGGGGCATTGCCGCCAGATCTCTTGCAGCAGATTTTTCACATTACCTCTTGAAACAACTATATGCTCCCCTCCAGAAGGTTTAAAGAGAAAGAAATTTGTCCTGACTAGCTTCAGCAGCTCACTAACATGATGTTCCTGTGGCTGAGAAAGTTTTCCCCCCATGTTCCCTGAAAAATCCTATTGTCCCGCGATAGTTAAGTACGTACTTTACCTATTCCAGGCAAGGAAACACAGAGGTCCGGACATGTACCACCTGCAGTGGATCACGTCGGGGTCACCACTTGGTGGTCTCTCATGGAAAAGATGAGACACAAGCGAGTGTTCTCGGAATGAGAGCCCAGAGCAAATTCCAGTGCTCCCTTTTATTGAGATTTTTAGCATAGCAAGTATAGTCACATTGTGGATTACAATAATTAGATATAGTACAGACTTGTTTACAGTTGTCTGAGCTGCTTGATTGTTTCTAGTGTTTGTTCTTAATTTCCTTACACTATCTCAGTGACCTTTAAGCAAGCATGTATGTATAAGGTCTTGGACTAATTATTACCCAATACCCAAGTCAAAGTTTATTCCCACAATTAGGCAAACACATATTGTTTATCTTTATTTTTAAAATATATATTAAAGGATTATATTTGAAATAATTGAAATGAAACAAAAAGATGTTTCAATTCAGATTAATGAAAGAGGCTAGAATTAATGTGTTTGTTTCTCTCCTTACTGAAAATTTGGAATGGAAAAGGTAATAATATAATTAAGTTTGCATATATGAATGTATAATTGCTGTCATATTTGTATGTAAAGGTGATGACCTGGAAATATGTTGTCCACTAAAAAGAGATTTTTATTTTTAATGTGAAAAACTGAATAAAGTTTGTTTAAAAAAAAATCTCAAGTCTCTTTGACTAAAAATATTCCTTCTTATTGATCCACATAGGGACAAGTGACACAAATCAAATGTAACCTTGAAAATATTACAGGAAATATTAAAATAATGGGCAAAAGAGTTGAGAAAATGGAGGCACTGGTAATGTTTCTGTCAACTAAACAGATACTCCTTTGGTCTTTTTAGCTGCCAGCAGAAAGGGAGTGGGGAAAAACACTGTATTCCTCAAGTGCCTAGATAATTGCCCTGGCAGCCCAAAGTTGTCAATGAACAAGAATATTACTGGAGAGCATGACTGATGACTCTTGGCTATGGATGTGTCTCATTGGAGAATATACATCCAGGGGGTGGGGGGAAGACCAGGGTCAAAGGGGAAATGAATGATGTATTTTAGTGTTGGCTGCGTCCAGCTAACGCCAACATGGCCACTTCTAATAAATCACTTTTTCTCTCTGAGAGATGCGGCTGGGGACTTATGATTTAAATGAGGGTGGATTTGTTGGAACCCTGACAGTTTCCTTTATATTTTTCCTGCTGGAAGAGGCAGTCTAGAAAGAAAGAGAATAGTGAAACCAAAGAATTTATTTTGCAAATGGTGCCAACGGGAAAGGTTTGGATTCTTTGATAGTGTTTCCATGATGAGGAACTTCTAATGAGAGTTGGATCCTCATGAGAATTTGGAAAAATGTATTTAAAAAGTGTTCTACTGATCCAAGGCAAGGAACTGTAAACTGAATCCTATGGGGTAAGGAGAAAATAATTTAGAATATAGTGTGATGTCAAGAAGGGGACCTAGGACACCTATTAATACATTTTCCTATGCAAGAAGGAATAAAACAAGTTCCTTGATTGGAGTAATCAGGAGTTGTACACAAATGCATTTTCCCACATTATTATATTGGGAACAAACAGGTGAAAACAAACAAACAAAGGTCCTAATAGCAATAGCATTTACATTTACTGTATACACCCATATAAAGTATCCCGTAGCACTTTACAGTACCCTCTGGGAAGTTTCCAACATAAGCATTATTTGCATTTTGCCCCAGTAATCTGAGTTCTCATTTTACCAACCTTAGAAGGATGAAAGGTTAAATCAATCTTGAGCCCCATTAGGATCAAATTCCAAGCTGTGGGCAAAGATTGCCTGACACATGACAGTGAATATATGTGTCCCAGGATATTGCTGCTGAATCCAATCTGGGTCAGTCACCAGGACCAGAAGTTTTGTCTTCTGAGCTTTTGGATTTGTGCTGGAGCCCATCCTCAAGGAACTTCTCTGTGTCAGACCATGTCTAAGTAACAACAGCCAGCCACTCAAACTATCAAACAAACTGAAACCAGACCATGATTCAGAAGCACCCAGATAACAACCTTAATTCTAATCTGCACCACAAGGATGGTATTTAACTACAGCCCAGCAACAACAGCTAGCCAAACAGTCTGAAATCAGAATATGACTCAGAAATATCTGAACAAACAACATTCAGACTAATTTGCATCTCATAAAATGGTATTTAAAGATATGTTATCTGATGGATGAGCACACTTCAAAATGCATTGATCGTTGTTTCCTCGAATGGTGATGAAACTTTTGCAACCAAATTGCCAAGCTCAAACCAACAGCCTAACTTTTCTGTGTGCTTTGGGCTGGTTCTCTCTGTGTTATTTATACTGTGCCTGTTGTATGTAGCTTTTTAGAGTTTGCCTAGAATACCACACTTAACCACTGTGCCACCAAGGTTCATATGCAGGAGGATAAATATAGTTTATGAGGCATTATTGAAACGAACAGGATGAAATTAATGAGCAGAATATAAGGATTGAAGCATTCAACAATAATAATAGGCCAACGAAGTGGGGAAAGGAGTGACATTATTTATTGAAAGAAGTAAAATATGCATTGAGAAATGTGAGTTGGGTGAGATGTTAACAAAATAATTATCACATTTGCAGATGGTACTGATGGCTGGGGCTGCAAACACCTTAAGGGATAGTATCACATGTCAGGAGATCTTGACAATCTGGAACAGTCAGATCAATTTCAAAATGAACAATTGCCAAGTTTTAGGAAAAATCAAAGGCACAAATATTGGATGGTGGAAATACATGCAGAAGGAATGCAGGCGTCTCTCTGCATCAAAAAATGAACATCAGGAAAATGTAGTTGCAAAACAAAACAAAAATGTAGTTAGCACAAACACTGTTGTATACTTTTACTTCAGCAGAAATATGGTGTTAAGCTTATCGGTTCCTCTTTATTCTGAATTGGTCATATCATATCTAGTATATTATTTAAAGTCATTTCAGAAGAGAGAACAAGAATTAATGGATTGTAATTATGAGGAAGTTGATTTTGGTTCAACATTAGAATAAATATCTTTGATCATTTTTCTGGAAATAGTTGTACAATGATAGAACAGTCATTCCTCAAATTAGTTGTCTCACCTTTGCTGGAAAGTCTGTGCAAATCCTGGGTAGTCATCTATTGAGTTTGCTGTAATAGTACACTCCTATCTTGGATGGGGATGTTGGATGAGATGACTTCCAAGGTAGCATCCAGTTATTTCACTCAATGATCTACCAACTACCTATCTAACTATGCACCATCATCTATCTTCATTGATTTTAAATTCATTTTAAATCCCAGTTAAAGGAAAGAAAATGTTTGCCTATGTTCTGGGATCTCCTAACTGTTCACACTCAGTTAAACCCAATAAAGAATCATTTTACTACAATATTCACTCTTCTCCAGTTCTTCAACATTCATTCAATTGCAATATTTTCCCACAATTTCCCTGTTGACCAAGCAAAGTTTCAAAATAATTGTTCAGTGTCTCATACCAATTATACTTGTCAACTGCTGCATGTTATGCATTACGAAGAAAGTTAGACGGGCCCATTCTGTTGTCTGTTTAAGACTGCAGCTTCCCAAAACAATAGTTAAGAATTAAATACCCTTAATAATGACTGTGTTTGTAATCTCATCTTCACAGGAGGCCCATTTTACTTATGTTTTTAAAGTACTATTTAAGCTTAAATATTTGAACCCTTAAGAACAGAATAACATCTATGAAGATTGGCCATGGCTGAGAAATGCTCCTGTAAAATGGTCTCTGAAGATATCCTACATAAATATGATTTAGATAATAAGAATCTGCAGCTTCTAGCAAACAGCTCAAAAACAATATTGAACCTTGTCAGCATTATGTAGCAATTCAATGCCATCGTGTTCATTGCATTATTATTTATATATTATCATGTATGCCATCTCAATAATCAGAGTAATGTCGAGTTCCCAACAGTGCAGTCATAAACATCACAACAAATGATTATTTAAATGTATTCTCTGTAGAACGGTCCTTGAAAAATCCTGAAGTTGAAACTGGAATAAAGTGCATCAGCTGAACTGTTAATTGCTACAGTACAGGTGCAAAGATGTAGAACTGAATGATCTGCACCTTTTGCCAATTGCTTGCTAGGTAAAATGTGTTGATACTGACATTTAAAGCCTGAAATGATTTAGGATGTGCCTTTCCTGCATTCAGCAGAGAAGGCTCTTTTAAAGATAGTACCTTAGTCAGAGAAAACTCTCTCACACATGTATTACAGTCCCCTCCTGTGTTGCTCCCAGATTATATTGGTCTCTCATTCTCTCACCACCAAACACATCTGTAAACAATCGTCACTTTGGTCCAATTTTTAATCAGTGCTTTACACCAGTGGTCCCCAACCTTTTTTGTGCCATGGCCCGGTACCGGCATCACAAAATCATCCGCAGCCTGGTACCAGCATCAGCATGCATGGCAAGGTGAGCCGAGCGACCGGCCAGCCAGCCGTCCCCCACTTCTCCCCTCCACCTTCAACTCCTCCTTTGTACCTGTGTCGATGGGCTTCGGGATGGCTTCAGGACGGTCGCTTGGCTCGCCTTGCCATGCGTGCTGAAAGAATCCTTGTGCCTTAGTTTTGTTCGAAGCCACCACCCCCCACTCGATGAAACAAAGACGCAAGGATTCTTTCAGCACCCAAACGCCGCTTTACCCGGAAAAGCTTACCGGAAGCACTTTTTCATCAAAACAAGATGGCGGTGCCCAGAAAACCGGCAGCCCGGTAGAAATTGTTCCACAGACCGGTACCGGTCTGGGGACTGGTGGTTGGGGACCCCTGCTTTACACCATTTAGGTATGGGCCTAGCAAGTCAAAACAAATATTCTTCTTCTTTTGGATCATTGAGCACCACATTGCACAGTCACCTGAATTTCCAGGATGCAGGCCATGGCTTACATAACTTTGTTGATTGTCTCTTGCCATCTCTGTTTTGGACTCCTGTGAGATCACCAGCCATTGACTTCTAGTTGGTAGGCAGTCTTGGCCATGGTGGAAGGTGCTACTCTCAGGACATGTCCATACCAGTGGAGCCAGCCTTTTTTCATCTTCTTTATAATTGGTGTCACACCAAAATGCTGTCGAATGTTGTCATTTGTGATGTGGTCAAGAAGGCAGATGCCAGATATCCAATGGAGCATTTGCATTTCCATGGCATGGAGATAGCTTTTGGTCCCTGTTGTTGCTGCCCAGCATTCAGTGCCATACAGTGCAATAGGGTGGATGGCTGTTTTGTAAATCTTTTGTAAAGCCCCTCCTTCCAAATCATTCTAAAAAAAATAAATCTTCACATCTGCAAGAGATGGTGCCATCAACCAATGTGGCCAAGAGGAACTGCTTTTAATTACCAGTAGGTTATCAATCCAATGGGGGCGGCGTGGTGGCTCAGTGGTTAAGATGCCGGGCTTCTCCATTGGAAAGCCTGCAGCCCAGGTTCAAGACTCAAGTGCCATGTGATGGGGTGATCTCCTATTCTCACCCATGCCAACCTGGCAGTTTGAAAGCATGCAAATGCAAGTAGATAAATAGGTACCACTCTGGTGGGATGGTAACAGCATTCTATGATGTCATGCTGGCCATGTGGCCACAGAAATGTCTTTGGACAGCACAGGTACAAGAAACCTTGAAAGGGAAATGAGCACTGCCCCCTATAGTAAGCAATAACTAGTGGAATAAAATCTGCAAGGACTCCTTACCTTACCTATCAATCCAATAAATCAAATTAAACCACATACAGTTACATAGATAACTCATTGCCACCCCATTGTACACCTGTAAGTGCCATAGAAATAGTAGAGCAAATATGAGTAAATGTGAATAAAATATCATTCTGGTATTTATCTATTTATATATTGCATGTCAAACTCCATTTTTTTACCTATTTAATTGGAATGAAGTCTATTGAACACAGCCTCACTTTTCAATAGGGAAGTGAAGGATTTAGTTTAATTATATTTCAGTTCTCAGAACAGTGGATAATTGCTTCTCCCCCCTCTTCATCATTTTACTGACAATTTTTCAACCTTTTCATATGAAAAAGAAATTATATTTATTCAGCTTCAAGACATACATGCCTTTTTAGGAACATTTTTCAAATCACAGTGCTTCTAGTTTTAGTGGCAATATTATATTTGTTGACTGACTTCATCTTCAGTTCCCGTGTAGCTGATAATAAGTCATTTGAAGACATCTTTGTAGAAGTGTCAATGAGTAAATCTATATGTTGATCAGAATGATTTCAGTATGGTCCAAATCAAGTTTCATTTCTAGGATCATAGGATTTTGGGCCAACACATACTATTGTCAACATGTGCCATCTACTTATGTGCCACCATCTGCTCTGTTCTAGCAACCTTCCTGCTGATCCTCTTGGGATTCATAATACAGTCTGCTTGCTCTGAGCATAGCTGCTGCCATTTTGGATCTCACCATCACACTTGGCATCCCAGAAGAAAGAAACTCCATGATTGATAGTGTGAGAACTGTAGGTCTGTAGAGAATTCTCACATTCTGTCAGGAGCCTATATTGTCAGAAGCAAAAGGTCTTATTCTAACTGCTACTGGCAGAAATGCATTTATTAGATATTGTAATCCTCTGAAAATAAACAGATGGCTCCTATTCACACAGGGCGAAGGAGTGATTACACACATCTGCACAACACCAATAAACACTAATATACCCAGAAGCAATTGCCTGCTCTTTCAGAGAAAAATCAAGCTTGTTCATTACATTTTTGCTTTGTTTTTTGTTTTTTTTTTGCATTTGATTAATTTTCCCTAACAACTATAATGACAAACAGAAGGGATTTGGCTATCTATGGTGGTTGTAAATGCTGCTTAGGCATGAAAGTATCTATTGTAGCCCATCACTTAACCAGTATATTTTATTCTCCCTAGATTTTGTGTCAACATTTATCTACTTCTTCATAAAATGGTTGTCATAGTAGCAGTGGCTGCTTCTCAAAAGAACACCTGCCACATGGGGTAAGATATAAATCCACATCTGGTTACCCGGAAGTACAAGTGTCACACTGAAAATAGAATAGCATTCCCTGGAGCTTTCATCTCATTTCCATGTCTTCATGCACTGATATCTTGGTAAATTTCAAAGAATGGATTTCATGCTGCTTTGGCACTCAGACAAGAGCTTATCCAGATGGTCCACCATGTTTGTAACTTTTAGCAAATACATTCCATCTCGCCAATCTTTTCCAAACATAAAAAATCTTACCCAAACTTTTTATCTGCTACATTTTTTTTACTCCAAGTAGGTACAATGAAAAAAGTGGTAGAGATCTGTGTAACAGTCCAGTGACTTATTACTTTGTAGCTGCCAGTCACCAGGGTTATAAAAGATTTCTTCTAGATCAAAATGCAACAGTCTGCCAAAATAGGCTCCACAGAAATGCAGAAAGCAGCAGTAAATAGAATCAATTTCTTAGTTAGAAAAGTACATAAAACTCAGTGCATTTTTGGAAGAATTGTGTAAAAAAATCAGAAGAGAGTTGGATTTTATTATTACAGTAAAAGATTACTTAAAGAAGATGGAAGAAGAAAGAGGGAAGAGGAGGAGGAGAAGGAGGTGGTGGAGGAGGAGGAGGAGGAGGAAGAAGAAAAAGAAGAAGAAGAAGAAGAAGAAGAAGAAGAAGAAGAAGAAGAAGAAGAAGAAGAAGAAGAAGAAGAAGAAGAAGAAGAAGAAGAAGAAGAAGGAGGAGGAGGAAGAGGTGGTTTTCACATAATTTGAATAGAAGAGTACATACAAAAGTCATTGACTCTGAAAGAGCATGCGGCAATTACAGTTTATGTACTACAAATAGATTGATACACACATTCCTTCTAGACATTGATGTATTGATCCCAACTATAGTACTAAAAGACTTATTCTCAAGGAATGCTGAGAAATGCAATGATGTGGGTATAAACTATGGAGATACAAAGAAAGGAAATGGACAGGTGAGGAGGGTTGAAACTTCCTCCTACGATTGATTCAACGATATACATGACGCTATTAAATAATATAGAAAACATACTTAAAGCATATTCCAAACTTCAGCAAGGATGAGAATGTATAACATGAAAATTTTCCCCACAAATATAGTAGTATTACCAAAAAGGAGGAGGAGGAGGAAGAGGAGGAGGAGGAGGAAAAAAAATTCATCTTATCTTCCCAATGTGATATAAACCTATCTAAAATTATATCACATGTATACATACATACATACATACATACATATGTACATATACACTTATATACAGACATATACTCACATGTTGTGATTGGAAGGACCAATCCTGTTAGGAACTTTGAATCTGATGACTGTTAGATCGTTGGATTGACGTCAGAACCAGGAAACGTTAATCTGATGGGCAAGCCAGTTAATTAGCACGTTACTACAAAGAGCTCTGTCTGTTTGAATTTCAAAGGGGAGTCCTAACAGTTTTGCTTGCAGTTTTGAATGAGGACGTTACTGCAAAGAGCTCTGTCTGTTTGAATTTCAAAGGGGAGTCCTAACAGTTTTGCCTGCAGTTTTGAATGAGGATGTTACTGCAAAGAGCTCTGTCTGTTTGAATTTCGAAGAGGAGTCCTAACAGTTCCTGTCAGCAGTGATAATAAATATTTTGAATGAGGACACATTTGATTTGCAGGACCGGCCTGAACCTTCAACCTCCTCTGCTTCTCAATCAGGTTATCAGCCGGAACGGCTGACAATGAGGAACTTATGGAGACTTCAGGTGAAGGTAATAATTTAGATGATTGCTAGGTGGATGTCAGAAGCAGGCGTCTCCTTACGAGAAGAAACCAGCGGGAGCACAGGAGGAGGGCAGATCAGTAATTAGACTAATTATATGCTGCCCTATAAAGGGAGAGAGATGACTTTGCACATTGTCCGGAACAAAGTGTTTGTTTGCAAGGAGAACCGAAGATTTTGGCTTGGAGGATTTAAACCTGAAATATCTTGTTGGGACTTGGATTTATTTCGTTGGAACTATTAACTTGGACTATCTTGTGGAGGCTATCTACAGCTGTTATCAGTGAAGATTCCTGTTTGCTGCCTTTATTTGCGAGGACTGCTGCTTTCAGCCTTATCTGTTTATTTTGGAAGGTGGGACATAACACTCACATATAATGATATATGAGAAAATAGGTATGTCTAGTCTAATAAATAGAAGGACTAGGAGTGATAGGATATCAGTCTTCCAATATTTGAGGGGCTGCCATAAAGAAAAGAAGGTCAACCTATTGTCCAAAGCATCAGAGGGAAGGACAAGAAGTAAAGGGTGGAGGTTCATTAAAGAGAGATCAAATCAAAAGCTGAGGAGAAATTACCTGTCAGTGAGAACAATTAATCGGTGGAAGGGTTTGCCTTCAGGATTTGTAGGTGCTCCATTGCCAGAGATTTTTTTAAAAAGATAATGGAAAGCCATTTGTCCAAAATAGTATAGGGCTGTGATGATGAACCAATGGCATGCGTTCCAGACATGGCACACAGAGCCATCTCTCCAGGCATGCCAGCCGTCCCCCGTTGCTCTTCCAGGTTCCGGCACATGCATGCACATTAGAAACCGGCTGCCCAGTTGGTCTTCATGCACACATGCACATTAGAAACTGGAAAACCAGGTGGCTGGCGTGTATGCTGCTCTTCCAGTTTCCAGTGCTCCCGTGCACACAAATACCAGCCAGCTGGTGTGCATGCATGCATTGGAACCCATGCCTGCTCCCGTTTTGGTGCATGGTGCCAAAAAGGTTAACCTCTCCTGGTATAGGGTCTCCTTCTTGAACTAGGAGAGCTCCAAGATCTCTTTCAATCATATTATTCTATATAGCTCGGTTTGCTGGTTGAAATGTTTGTGGTGGATAGGATCTAATTCCAGACAATTTTTGCATGAGCTTAAAATAAAGAAGTAGCTTAAAATCTGAGCTAGTTGATATCTTGTAAAATGTTTCCTTTGTCTATAAAATGTCTATAAAATGTCTTTTATTAATGTCTTTTGTCATTAGCCAAATATTTCTTGGTGAAAATGTGTACATAAATTCAGGATAGTGTAGTGCAGACATTCTAACAATTCTTGAAAATGACCAATCTCAAGTGCATAATTTGTATGAACTGTATTTATCTGATGTTTGTTTATTTGTGATAGAAGCATCACAATTAAAATAAGGCATATTATACAACATAAAATTTAAAATATAAGTTTAAGTTGTGTAAAAATTAAACACATCTTGCCCAGAAAACAGCAACATTAATTGTGTTACTTACCTGATGGGGCATACAGGTGAAACTCAAAAAATTAGAATATTGTGCAAAAGTTCATTTCAGTAATACAACTTAAAAGGTGAAACTAATATATGAGATAGACTCATTACATGCAAAGCAAGATAGTTCAAGCCATGATGTGTCATAATTGTGATGATTATGGCTTACAGCTCATGAAAACTCCAAATCCATTATCTCAGAAAATTAGAATATTACATGCAATCAATAAAACAAGGATTGTACATAGAACAATATCGGACCTCTGAAAAGTATAAGCAATCAGTACTTGGTTTGGGCCCCTTTTGCAGCAATTACTGCCTCAATGTGGCACGGCATGGAAGCTATCAGCTGATCCCTGTGACACTGCTGAGGTGTTATGGAAGACCAGGATACTTCAATAGCGGCCTTCAGCTCTTCTGCATTGTTCGGTCTCATGTCTCTCATCTTTCTCTTGGCAATGCCCCATAAATTCTCTATGGGGTTCAGGTCAGGTGAGTTTGCTGGCCAATCAAGCACAGTAATCCCACCGTCATTGAACCAGGTTTTGGTGCTTTTGGCACTGTGGGCAGGTGCCAAGTCCTGCTGGAAAATGAAGTCAGCATCCCCATAAAGTTCATCTGCAGAAGGAAGCATGGAGTGCTCCAAAATCTCCTGGTAGATGGCTGTGTTGACCCTGGACTTAATGAAGCACAGTGGACCAACACCAGCAGATGACATGGCTCCCCAAATCAACACAGACTGTGGAAACTTCACACTGGACTTCAAGCATCTTGCAGTGTGTGCCTCTCCATTCTTCCTCCAGACTCTGGATCCTTGGTTTCCAAAAGAGATGCAAAAGTTGCTCTCATCAGAAAAAAGGACTTTGGACCACTGAGCAACAGACCAGCTCTGTTTTTCTTTAGCCCAGGTAAGATGCTTCTGACATTGTTTGTTGTTCAGGAGTAGCTTGACAAGAGGAATACGACATTTGAAGCCCATGTCCAGGATCCATCTGTGTGGTGTCTCTTGATGCACTGACTCCAGCCTCAGTCCACTCCTTGTGAAAGTCCCCAACACTTTTGAATGGCCTTTTTCTGACAATCCTCTCCAGGCTGCCGTCATCCCTGCTACTTGTGCACCTTTTTCTTCCACGCTTTTTCCTTCCACATAACTTTCTATTAACGTGCTTTGATACAGCACATTCAACTTCTTTTGCAATTACCTTTTGAGGCTTTCCCTCCTTATGGAGGGTGTCAATGATGGTTTTCTGCACAACTGTCATGTCAGCAGTCTTTCCCATGATTGTGATTCCTACTGAACCAGACTGAGAGACCATTTAAAGGATCAGGAACCCTTTGCAGGTGTTATGGCTTAATTAGCTGATTAAAGTGGGACACTTTGAGCCTAGAATATTGAACATTTTCACAATATTCTAATTTTCAGAGATTATGGATTTGGGGTTTTCATGAGCTGCAAGCCAAAATTATCTCAATTATAACACATCATGGCTTGAACTATCTTGCTTTGCATGTAATGAGTCTATCTCATATATTAGTTTCACCTTTTAAGTTGCATTACAGAAATAAATGAACTTTTGCATGATATTCTAATTTTTTGCGTTTCACCTGTATATACAATCATACTTCCATGAATAATTCATTACTGTGTCTCAAGATAAGACTCCATGCATCTGAGGAAATGAACTATGCCATTCCACAAGATCTTGCTGCTTCCATCAAAACAATGAAAAGAGCAAACAAACTCTAACCGATGTTGCTTCCCTTTGTGAGACAAATATATATACACATGTTATAGACTAAAATAACATGAAACATTATTTCCTATTTATGTTTAAAACTGAAAACTACAGTGGCAGATGGACTCAGCAGTTTTGCAATTATTCCAGCATCCCTGCTTATTTATTTAAAATGTCTTATCCTGGCACATTATAAATATTAGAAAGATTCTCATCAAATGCTGAGAGCATAATGGGTAAAAATAGCATCATTGGCTTCAAACCTCTTTACTTCACATTTTTTACAGTGTGTATATATATGTGTGTGTGTGTATATATGTATGTATACTCCGAGAAGCACAAAGCCGAAGACACAAGCCTGAAGATGATGAATGAGACTTAATCGAAACGTCGCCTAGATACTTCCAATTTTACGCAGGAGAAAACCCGAATAACCAAAGATCCATCCATGTATGTATGTATGTATGTATGTATGTTTTCTTAAGTTTTCGCGGGTACTGCCATGTATGGCATTCAGCTTTGTTCCGGTATTTTCCCATGTCATTATAGTTGTGCTTTTAAAGTTGTAGCAACGTTTCGGCAGAATCTCATCTGCCATCATCAGGCTTCTGTATAGTGTTTGTCTGTAAGTCAGACTTTCACAGCCATTTCTATTTTAAATTTGGGGCTAGCCAAATCGTGACTAGGGTTTTGGTGCCATTGAAGTCAATGCTATGACCTGTGGCTTTCATGTGTTGGACTAGTGAGGAAGTGTGTTCCAGCTTTTTTACTGCATTTTTGTGTTCATCCAGGCGGGTACTTATTCTTCTATTGGTCTGTTCGATGTATGTGGCAGGGCATGATGCACAGGGGACTTCATATATGCCTTGGTTTTCCAGGTCAATTTTATCTTTGGGGTTTCTTAGGATGGCTGCTATTTTTCTGTCTGTTTTGAAGGCAGTCTTGATGTGATGCCTGCGTAGTATCTTACTGATTCTGTCTGTAGTACCTCTTATGTAGGGCAGGACAGCTGTTCCATAGGTCTGTTCATATTCTAGGTCTCCATTGTGTCTCAGTGTGCTTTTGTGGATCAAGCCAGTGATTTTGCTTTTGTGGAAGCCATTGTCTGTCAGTACTTTAGTCAGGGTGCATAGTTCAGTCTTTATGTGTGTCTTGTCTGCCAGGCATTTGGTTCTGGCGATGAGGGTTTTGGCCACGGAGTTTATCTGTGCTGGGTGGTGGTGGGATTGGGCATTGAGGTAGTGGTTGGTGTGTGTTTTCTTCTGATATATGGTGTGTCCTAGTGTGCCATGTACATCTATGAATGGTAGTTGTTTGTTTGTTTCCATTTCCATGGTGAATTTGATTTTGGGGTGTGTGCTGTTTGGGTGTGTTAGGAAATTGTTTAGGTTTTCTTTTCCATGGGGCCAAATCACAAATATGTTGTTGATGTATCTTAACCATAGTTTGGGTTTGTGAGTGGCATTGGCTAGGGTCCTGGATTCGAATTCTTCCATGAGCAGGTTTGCAATGACAGCTGACAGTGGTGATGCCATAGGGGCTCCTTCAATTTGCTTGTATCTTTGTCCTTTGTATATGAAATATGTGTTGGTTAAGCAGTGTTCTGCTAGTTCTATGAGGTGTTTGGGTGATTGGTATTTATTTTTGATGATTTGTAGGGTTTCTTTTATCAGGACTTGAGTGAATAGTGAAACCACGCTGAAACTTACAAGCAGATCTTTTTGTTCCACATGTAGATCTTTGATCATTTCCAAGAGGTGGTATGAGTTTTGTACATGTGAAGCTACTGCTTCAGCATGGGGCTGTAGCTGTTTTGCTAGGTATTTGGCTAGGTTTTGTAGTGGTGCTTCTCTGGAGCTGACTATGGGTCTGAAAGGTATGCCTTCTTTGTGTATTTTGGGGAGGCCATATAGTTTGGGGCATCTGGAAGATTTTTCTCTAGGGATGATCGTCTGTTGGATCTCTCTGCTCATGTGGCTGGTTATAATTTTCTCCTTGGTTATTTTTTCCAGATATGTGGTTGGGTCCGTGTTTATGGGTTTGTATGTGGAATCTTGGAGTACGTCTGTCAATTTTGTTTCGTAGTCTTTTCTATCCATCACTACTGTGGCATTACCTTTATCTGCTGGAAGTATGATTATGCTGCTGACATTCCTTAGGGCTTGCAGGGTTTAGAGTTCCTCTTTGTGCAAGTTGCTTGTGCATAGGATGTTAGTGACTCGGTGTCTTATTCTATCAGCTTAATCTGTATTTAATTAGTTAGGCTGGATTCCACTCCACATATGATGGAATCTGTGGGGATTTTTTTGGGTGCTATAGCATAATTGAATCCTTTGGTTAGGACCTCTGTTTCTGTTTTGGTGAGTTCTCTGTTGGAAACATTGTATACTAATTGTTTCAGGTGTTGTTGTGAGTTGTTGGAGGCTTTCTTGTCATGTTCTAATTTCTTTAGTTTCTTCAGGAGTTTGTCATTTTTGTAAGTGGTTTCAGTTTCAGCTCTCCAAGTTGTAAATTGTTTTATCTTGTCCCAAAGTAGTGGGTGGATTTTGTTGCTCAATTCCAGGTGTAGGGTTAGCAGATCTTCAATGGCACCAAAAACCCTAGCCACTATAGAAAACTCCAGCTACAGAATTATCAGAGAAGCCATAGAGATTGAAAAACGACCTGAAAGCATGTATAGAAGAGATGACTCCACCAGATTGTCAATTATCTGGAAGCCTGCACTCACAAACAAAAAAATCTCCACACCACAAACCAGGCAAACACCTGGGCACAAACAGATCCCCCCCCCCCCCATACCTCCAGCTCAAGCGCACCCCAACCAGGCACCCAGATGAAACCTAGCTTCCTAATAAATGATAGCCATCCATTTACTCAGAGCCAAGCTGCACTAAAAGCATCCAATACAGGAAACACAGTGTTGTCAGCCAATCAAGACAAAAACAAGCTACAAAACAGACAGAAGATATTAGAAAAACCAATCAAGCAGAACACAGCAAACTCCAAAACCAATAAACACAGACCAAGATTCCCAACCAATCAGGATGAAGAAAAAACCATTCTGGCACAGCAGTAGGCTAGCCCCAAATTTAAAACAGAAATGGCTGTGAAAGTCTGACTCACAGATGAACACGATACAGAAGTCTGATGACGGTAGATGAGATTCTGCCAAAACGTCACTACAACTTTAAAAGCACAACTATAATAAAGAGGGAAAATACCCGAACAAAGCTGAATACCATACATATATATGTATGGTATAAATACATATGTATGTATGCATGTATGTATGTATGTATGTATGTATGTATGTATATGTATCTCTCTCTCTCTCTCTCTCTCTCTCTCTCTCTCTCTCACACACACACACACACACACACACACACACACACACAGACCGTTTAGCTTCTAGCATGCAAAGACATCTGAAACAACATTAAGGGATCTTCTAATTCTAGTAGAGAAAAAGGAAGCCAAACAGCCACACTGATTTTGCAGATTTCCAAAACAAACACTATTGGATGGATGACTTCCACAGTTGAAATTATATCCCTTTCCCAGTTGAAAATATCCAGAGTTATAGCATATCATTGATTGTCTAGTTGGCAGTGATGGACAGGGAAGTTTTTGACAGTGCCCTGTGATCAGTATCTTTTCATGCCCTTGGTGGCAAGGCCCTTTCTCCAGGCCTTGCCACCATTCCTGATTTAAGTAAAAGTTATATTTTATGACTATACATTTTATCTCATTCTCCTGCACTATATCTTTCTGATATTACAAGTTTTTGTCCCTTTACTGACAAATAGGAAGAAAGGTTTGGATGTTTAAGTGGTGGATATATTAAGTGGTGAAGACATTTGTGTTTTTAAAATGGTGCAACAAGATGTTCAGAAAATTCAAAAGCTAACCAGGATGAGATGAAATATCCAAAATAAATCCATGGGATGTAAAAGCAAAGAAACAAATATCCTGGAAGAGGGAAGTGTTTGGTTTCCAAAAAACCAAAACAGATCACCAGGAATCAGACTCAACTTCCTCATTTTAATGAAATAAGAATTCATCCCCAGGAAGGATTCTAAGTTTGACCTAAATCCCAGTTACCTAGCAAATGGACCCCGAGGGTTAGCAAATAACAGCAGCAACAGCACATGGGCATTATATATGAGGTAACGTTATATGTAAGTATATGTATTTGTGTGTGTGTTTGTACCACCTGAGATTTGTAATAATGAGAAGAGGCATACAAATGTTCCATACACAAATACAATCTTCTTGACTAGTACCCAAATCACAATATATCATATTGTTATATGTTTATTTACCGCTCCATTGGTTATTTTAAAATTCACAATAATACCAGCATGACCTTTCCTCTCTTTTCTGTTTGTTTCATAATTTGCATTAGAAGCAAGTTAAACCTTGTCTAAAAAGCCAACCTTGTGTTCTACTCGATGGACAATTAGCATGTTCATTGATAATAATTAATGCTAGCATCCATGGAAATGTCAATTTTGATTTAAGCACCATCTGCCTTCATTAGCTTTGTATTATGCAATTTGAAACAAATGGCTTTTATGGTGCTCTCTTCCACCACCACCCCCATCTCCAGGAATTAACTCATATAGCTCTTCTAGCAAAAGGATTTTCACCTGTACTTTACACAGATACAGGCTGTTCATGAAGACTCCTTTCAGAATCAGTACTAATTCTGCATGCAATTCCATGCCAAAAGACATTGAACAAATCATTTTGCTTGAATTGACTGGTCTTTAATTAATATAGTGGAGTAAGTGGAGTGGAGTGGAGTGGAACGGAACAGAACAGAACAGAGTTGGAAGGGACCTTGGAAGTCTTCTAGTCCAACCCCTGCTTAGGCAGGAAACTCTATACTATTTCAGACAAATGGTTATCCAATCTCTTCTTAAAATCTTCCAGCGTTAGAGCATTCATTGGAAGCAAATTGTTCCACTTCTGGAGGCAAGTTGTTCCAATTTCTTGCATTCTGCGAGAATTTTGTAAGTTGATGTATATATTATAAATGGACAACCTATAAGGGTGACTTCAAGCTTTCTGAACTTTAAAGAAGATTACAACATTAATTTCAATACCATTGAAATTAAAGTACTTTGTCTCAAATTCAGGAAATTGAAAGCAACTCCATGTTACTCCATAAACAGTGAAAATATCTAACTCTCCATCAGATTGCTGAAAGGCTCATAGAGGCAATCTTAAAATTACCTACATTATTATAGGATACCTTGGTTCCAAAAGAGAAATAGTTGAGTTGCTGAAATTCTTCTATCCTGATTAATTTCACCTCAATAAATCTTGCCAAAGAAAATTCCCCAAGACTCTTGACATATAATATTTGTGGAACAATAATAAAGAATGCAACAAACAAATAAAAAGATTCAGCAAAGTTGGGAAAGAATTTGATGAAAAGCAAATAAAGGAAGTTGTGATAACAACAGAAATGATTCAAACATAAGTCAAAAAATATTAAAAAAAAATGAGATTGCATTGGCTTTTGGGTTAAATATCTGATATGCCTACATCCCAGTCTAGCAACAAAGTTGAGTGAGTTGCTTCAAAGAACAAAAGCAAAAAGTTGAGTGAGTTGCTTCAAAGAATAAAGAACAAGAGCAAAAAAGTCATTGATATTTGGAAGAATGTCTACAGTACAGAAAAGCCAGGGAGAAAGGAATTGACCTGACAACTACAAATCTGTAACTTACCTGCTGATAACATTCAACTTGTTTACTGTAATTATAGTAAATATAATGTATGCTTATTCAGGGGAGGGGAGAGAACAAAAGGAATGAATAAAATTCACATGGCACAAAAGAGTAACTACTATGTTCAAATGCATAGAGTAGGAAGGCATTCGGTTTAATCTCTCATAGTTGTCTGTAATGTGATATGTGGATTACCTGCAAACTCTGTTAATGCCTTACAATAAAGTAGATTTTGCTCAACTGGTCCTGGCTTATCCTGTCTCTTTTACCCTGAAGGGCTGACATCAATCTTCCAAGTATGAAGGTACTAACTTCCTGCCACCACTTTTAATTGTCTGGTCAATTAAAACAGGTCCTTCCTAAATTTCTTTCTCTGAATGTTAATTGACTGTGGACTCCTGATTCTCATGTCTGATCATTCCTAGCAGAGGAGCTATTCGACCAGTTCGCACCCATTCGGGCGAACTGGTAGTGGTTATTTGCCATGGGTTGCCAAACCGGTGGCAATCCCTGGCTGGCCATGCCCCCAACCTGGTCGCCCGGTCGCTCACTTGTGATTGCCCTCCTAGCTTTACGTTCCCCACATCCTCTTTCTCCCTGGGGAAAAGGAAGAAAGGCATGGATGCTGCAAGTATCTCTTTCCCCTTGTGAGTTAAAGTGTCGGGATTGAGAAAGAGTGCGGTCTGACAGACGGGGTGGGGGTGAATCAAGCCTTGGAGCACTTTTGCAACGTAAAAGAAATGCATTTTGGAAGCAGGTCTTTTAAAAACTTCTCCAAGGATTCCCCATGGATGCTGCAAGTATCTCTTTCCCCTTGTGAGTTAAAGTGCTGGAGTGAGAAGGAGTGCAGTCTGACAGAGGGGATGGGGGAATCCACTCAAGCCTTGGAGAAATTTAAAGGAGCTGCTTCCAAAATGCTTGTTTGTTAATTGCTCTCTCTCTCTCTCTCTCTCTCTCTGTGTGTGTGTGTGTGTGTGAGAGAGAGAGAGAGAGAGAGAGAGAGAGAGAACGATCCAGATCATATTATACTATAAATAATCAAAAAAATATATTTATGGAAATTTGTAAGATATTTTTTAAAGGCAATGAAAACTATGGGAATACAAGAAGGAAATAAATCAAAGTTGGACAAATACTGGGAAAAGCTAAGTATTTTGTGGCCAATATGTGCATGATATTAAAAGATAAGTAGATCAGAATCAATCATGCATGTGATTGAAATATAAACTACTTAAATAGGGAACTGAAGAACCAATCATGGAAACTCAAGCTCTGCAAACCAATATCATGAAAGCTAGAATTGAATTATTTACAAAAACATCAGATGTCAATTAAGTATAACTAAGAATAAAACTGTATATCCTCACAAGTAAGGATAAAACAATGCCGTGATAGGATTGCAAATATTATCAACTGGAAGTAATGTAAAAAAAAAAAGTACCCTTTACTCTTTGCAAAAGTTTTTGGGACTAAGTATCTGAAAAGGGTTTGCAAAGTGAGATCAAAATTTTGATGGATTTCAACATTCCAACAAATGAACATTTAAAATATCCAGTGGAAGACATTACTATTGTAGAAAAGAAGATACAGTTCATTGTTTTGACTGTATCTGGAGTCATTCAAAATGATGCATACAATGGGGAAATTTTTTAAAGAAAAGAAAAACAGAATTAGAGATCTTGGTGCAATATCAAATATTTACAAACTTACTGAACTTAATGCTACTAACTTTGCAAGAAAGTATCCTATTTGGAAAAGCATAAATTAGACTTGAAATTATTCAAGCTAGACTTGAATAATTGGATTTGATACTTTGTCAATTAGACTGTGATATTCGTTTAGACAAATAAAAATAACGATAGGAAGAGGTGGTTTTTCACTACTCCGTTTGATATACCGTACAAGAAATGATCTGAGTCATTCAAAGATTACCGTCATAGAACAATGTAGGTATTATGCTAAATTGATATTTGTATCTTTACTTAATGTTTCAAAACAATATTAGGGAGTAGGTGGGAGGTGATTTTCACTTTACAATTTTATAAGAAAAATATCCTGTATCTCTCACTACCTAATTACCAGCTGGTCAATTTATTGCTACAAGTGTAAGTGGGAATACACTTACACAACAACAACAACATTTAGGTAATGAATGAGAAGAGAAAAATGAAAAGAAAAAACATAGCAGATTGTCTCCCCATGCTTGATCATGAAATATTACAGCCTTCGTACTGTGTTATAGAAAAACTTGTAGTGTTACTAATGCAGTCTCTAGTAACTTGGTCTGATTCTTATCTATTTTCTTCTGTCTTTAATAAAAGGAAATGTTCTCTGGAAATGTTCTCTGTAACTTAAATGGCTGTCCTTTCTTATCACAGCAAAGTGTCCTGAATTACTTTTCACTGCCACCATCACTATTGCCAATCCTCCTCCTCCTCCTCCTCCTCCTCCTCCTCCTCCTCCTCCTCCTCCTCCTCCTCCTCCTCCTCAGCCTCCTTTTCCTCCCTCTCCTTCTCCTTTTTTCTTTATTTTTAAATTTTACCAGGCTTGTATGTCACTAAAATTAGACATTGATTCCAAGTAGTTTACAATCCTTGCATGTGTAAACAATAGCACAATAATAAACCAATTCAAAATAAAAACAGTGGGTTACTAAACAGATTTACTCAGAAATATTTTTGACCAAGGTGAATATGTTTGATTAATGACAAAGGTTTCTGAAGCTTTGTTCTCAATTAGCTTTTATGTATCACTGTACTAAGGCTTTAACCTGTATTTCTTTGCTACTCCTAAGGCCTTTTTTTATGTTCTATGCATTTTCAGTTATCTAGGAAATATTTCCATTTTCTGCAGTGCTTTTCCAAAGCACAGACTTGTTTATAAATGATCAGAAATGACAGTTCAGATTGTATTTTAATATGTACATACATGTACTTCTATATTCTTTCTCCCACATACAAGGAAACATAAGTATATACACCCACATATAGTGTAAATGCATAGAAAACAGAGTAATGATTTTATCATATGTGTTAGGGGTTAGAAATATAATTCATGGGTAATTAAGATTCAGAAGAGAAGGACTAATATTTGTTGTAAACTAAAAATAAAAGTGTGGTTGGAGGAACTTTCTCTACATCTTTGATAGTTCCAGAAAATAATTTAAGAGTAAAGATACATACTTTCCATAGTACAATGACTTGAATTTACAACTTATCTTAACTGGACTGTCCATGCCAAATATTCTAGTTGTAATTAAAGTATATGTTTTAACATGGAAAGAAGCATGTGGATAAAAGAACTGACGTTGGGTGGTACACCAGTTTCTGGACCTGAAGAGCTACTTATTGTTACCCATGCCCTTGCAAACTCTCATTAAGAATACTGTGATACACTTTACATGGGCTTGTCCCTGAGGAGCTGGTCTCCGGAAATTTCAGTTGGTGCAGAATGCAGCTCTGCAGATAGCCAGTCATGCCAGATACACAGCACATGTAACACTACTGAAATAGGAGCTTCATTAGCTACCAGTTTGTTTCCAGCTGCTGGTTGTCACCTTTAAAGATTTATATGAGTTAGGATCAGGTCAATTGAGGGACTATCTTTTTTCCAAGAGTCCTTATACATCCTATTCCTATCAATCCAGCAGATTGGGAAGGCTGTAGATTCCATCAACCAAAGAGTGCCAGCAGGGTGGGATTAGAAGATGGACCTTTTTTGCAGTAGCCAGTGTTCTGTGGAATATTCTCCCCTCAGAGATCAGAATGTTCCTAATCCTGTTAGCTGTGTACTTGAGCCACAATCAGAGGTGGTATTCAGCAGGTTCTGACCAGTTCTGGGGAACCGGTAGTGGAAATTTTGAGTAGTTCAGAGAATTGGCAAATACCACCTCTGACTGGCCCCGCCCCCATCTATTCTCTGCCTCTCAAGTCCCAGCTGATCAGCTGGCTCTTCTTTTGTTACCTTGCACTGGAGTATGGAGCTGGAAATCAGGTTAGTGGGGTGGAGAGAGAATGGAGATTTTGCAGTAACCTTCCCCCAGGAGTGGGGAGGGAATAGGATTTTGAAGTATCCTTCCCCTGCCATGGCCACCAAGCCATGCCCACAAAACCAGTAGTAAAAAAAAATTGAATCCCACTACTGGCCAGAATGTTTTAAGGGTTCTTATCTTCACTTAACTATAAATTGGCTAACTATCTTGGACACTGTGTGCATTTATTTTTAGATATTTATATTGATTTTTTAAAAATTGTCTCAATTATTTTTATAGTTTTAGAACTGTAAGCCACCCAGCTACTGGTTGAGATAGGCAGTTATAGACAATGAATACCCAAGTAATAAATAATCATGAATACCTTTGCTTTTTTCATTATAGGTATAATAGGTATAGCAGGTATTTGTTCTACTGCTTGAGCAGGAGGTTCAACTAGAAGATCTCTGAGGTCCCTTCCAACTGTATTACTCTATGTTCTATATTTTATTCTGCAGCAGATCAATTGAAGACCTCTTTTCTCTGGCCTCAAGGATGATATATGATCCTTTGCTTGTAATATTTTAGCTATTTCTTCTCCTACATTTATCTTTTGTTTATGGCAAACTCCCTATCATTTTAATGGTTTCCAGTTAAATAGAAAATGAGACAATGCAAGCAAACTACTTGCTGGATGAGATTTTGAGAAACTCTTGAGATGGTGTAAAATAAATAGACACGAGAAAGATTGCATTTTTGAGGCAAGGAAAGGATAAACTGTATAAATTTTTGTAGCATTAATTTCATCCACACTTGAGTTTGGAGAACATATAAAATAAAACTTTGTCTCCCCAAACTTTCTTAAGATTTGAACAAAGGAACTAGGATCTTCCCATGTGTAACACAAATACCATTGCAAATACTACTGCTAAGGCTGTATCTGCTTTATATAATCATATTTCACTATTTCTAATAACACGTAAAATCTTTGGGTGACTGGCAATATTTCAGAATTGCATATTTTCCCCTTTGGCAATGAATCCGAGCTTTCATTATAAAGATTTGAAACTTTGATATGTCAACTGTGGTAATAGAAATGGGCTCTAATATCAACTATATATATATATATGTGATAGTTGCCAGTTTTAGTGACTGGATAGTATACCAGCCATAATCATTAATTATATTCATTTCAATGTTTTCAGGCAGATCTTACTTTTCTTGGTAAAATATGTTATCAAATGGTTACAGTAATGTTTTTATTCATAAGACTAGAGTTTTTAAAAATAGGGGAATGTGTAATTTTTTTTTTCTGGATAGAAATACAAGATTAAGAGTTTCTAAGCTGTTCTTTAAGATTTGGAAGTAATCTTCTTGATTCCCCCTCTGGAAAACTTTTGCACTGACTAAGGCAAAATAACTGAATATTTCCAACTTCCTTGACTTTCTAGTCCATCTTATTTTTATTCCTTTTCATTAACTTTTGATTTTTTTTCCCCCAAATAAGTTTTCAAGAAATCCATATTATTCAGTTCGTTAGGTCTATTTTCTTCTCCCCCCTTCTAAAATTATATTTCTTGTCAGTGTTGAGTTTCAAAATGGTTTACCACTGGTTCGTTGGGCGTGGCTTGGTGGGTGCACTTTGTGCATGCATGTAGCTTTGCATGCGTGCACCAAACACTCCCTTTGCACATGCGCAGAGGCTTTCCTATTCACTTCCTGCAATCCTGCACTCTCCCTGTAGCTTCAACAGCTGCCGCACGGCAATCTGTTGTGCCCCGCAAAGCAGCTGCACTTCAAAAGCAGGGGATAAAGGTCAGTATGGGAGCCCAGGCTGACAGGAGGACTCAACAGCAGTTCATCAGAGAGAACCAGTTTGGTCTCAGCTGATCTTCAGCACTATCGGTAAACCAAAACTGGGCAGAACTGGTAGCACCACTGTTTCCTGAACTTCAATCCATGGGTTTTCTCTGAAAACTTTTAAAATAAATCATAAGGATATCTTTGTCTGGAGAGACCAAATTGGCATTTTTATATATCCCAAAGATGTTTTTCCAAAAAGCACAACTGGACTTTCTTGTTTGATTGCTTTTTTTCCTTGAAAATGTTTTGCTTCTCAAAGAAAGTATAGTGGCATTTTGGAAAAGGACCTTTGGAATAACCATGACCTGGATGATTGAGTGTGATGACCCGGAGTATAACACAAACGTAACAAAATTCAAAACGTAAAGAAATGTCCTTTAATACATCCAACTTGGCCCTACTGTTCAATAATTCTTAGTTGGAGATAAAATTTATTCAAAAATAGTCTTCAAAAGAAAGCAATACAGTCTGAACTTAATGAGCAGATAGAGGTGAAATATAAAACCCAAAACAAACTACAATGAAGGAAATTCCACAACGGACCAGGATAAGTAATTACCAACTTCAAGGAGATAACAAGGCACAGTCTGTTGGAAGGATGCCAACCAAGATAACTTCAGCCCAAAATAAAACACGCTTTGCTTCTGGCAACACTGTGTTTTAACCATCTCTCTTATATACTATTCTCCCCAGCTGAAACCAATGAGGGGGATCATGGCCGCTTCCTTTATCGTAAGCCAAGTTGTTTCCTTCTCCATTCCTCCCTGGTGTCCCAGGATGAAGAGGTGAGGGACCTGGTTCTTCCTCTGACTGCCCAGTCAGCCTCTGCCCTCCCCCAGCCTCTTCCACAACATCCGATGCCACACCTCCATTCCCTGTCACCAGTTCCTCCTCTCCCTCAGAGTCCGACTCTAACAAGGGCATGACATTGAGAATCTCTATAGACATCTGGCATTTTTAAAAATAATTCAGTCAGTATGCCATCAATAGTAACCAAATTAAGGCAATATCAAGATTTGCAGAAGTATACTATAAATTTGGAGAGGAATTCTAAGAAGAGAAACTGCCCAATGATAAAGATCATGCTCAGAAATCACACACAGTCTGTAGGGGAAATGAATATGTTAAATTAATCAAGGAGATTAATGGAGATGTTAATTAGAGATGTTAACCCAATCTAGTTTAATGAGGAGAGAAGCAACCTAGAAGTAGGGAGAAATTTCCTAAAAGTGAGAACAATCAACCAGTAGAATGGGGTTGCTTTTAGAAGTTGTGGGTGCCCCATCGCTGGAGGCTTTTAAGAAGAGACAGGACAGCCACCTGCCTGAAATTGTATAGACTCTCCTGCTCAAGCAGGGGATTGGACTAGATGACCTCCAACGTCCCTCCGAACTCTATTATTCTAAAATATGTTAGATTAAGTTATGGAACCAGGCCCAGATTAAGAGATGGTGACGCCTATGCTGTGAGAAGGCTCAATTTGGCTCAATTTGTCACGTCCAAACAGCTTATGTAGCAAATGAATTTACAATGCTGCCAAAAATGCTGCCAAAATGCATGACAAATCTGAGATCAAGTAAGGTTGAAAAGGAAAAAAAGGATATGAACACAGGCAGTAATATAAAAGAACTTAGTTAAAGATCCCGGAAAGCTAAATTTATGGATGTTTTATTGTGTAACTTAATGCATTGTAAATAATAATAATAACAACAACAACAACAAATGGAACTGAAATTTTAAGAAGCCCTTTCAGTGCTGTAACTTGTTTAACTTATGCCAAACCTGGCACTGAATGGAGCATGCAAAGTTATGATTAGTTGCCCTTAACTTCCTGTTGTGGCATATTTATTTGTTTATTTAATTACCAAAAAACTCTAAAACACATTAAGTCCTCAAAAATAAATACATGAATCTTGAGACCACATGAGTTAAAATTAATTCTTTGCAGTAAGGGTTAAAATAATTGACAAATACTGACACATTCACACAAACAAATCTTTCTGTAAAACTTTAAAAAACATTCTATTCCAATTATTTAAATGTTTTAAAGACTTCCATTCATCAACAGTTCTGTTAAGCTTCAGCCTTGTATTAATCTATTTATGTCATGTAAAATACAAAGAAAAAAACTGCTTAGTTTCAAGTGGACATTTTTATGGCACCATTTAATAGGAACAGAAGTACTGAAATCATGTTCCAGAATGAATGTTTGGCAAATTATAAAATAAAACATTCCTGCTAAAGTGTTTTAAAAAGAGCTCACTTGCAATTTTGAAAGGAAAATGAATATTAATAAATGCCAAAACATAATAGACATTAGCATTATACATTTATACAAACAGAATTAGAGCTTGATTTATTTTTCCACCAAAATATGCAGATCTACTGTGTGTTTGGATAATTTGTATTTTCTGATTTCTTGGGTTCACTCTAAGGTGTCTTCCCTCTATTTCTGTTCTGCATGTAACTCCTATCCAGGAAAATATAAGTTTCACCAGGTACTTATTGCAAAAGAAAATAAATGGCATCATCCTTTTGGCTGGCCAGAGGAACTTTAAAAAATGTTAATGAAAAATAGTTTTTATAAAGGAAATTGCCTAAGGTAGACAATGTTAAATGGTTGTGAGGAGAGTGTAATGATCAACTATGATATAATTATATGAGGTTCAAATAAAGGAGAATATTTGTAGCTCAAGATTGATATGATGGATCTTGGGTGCTCTCTGAGTTTGCTTGTTTTCTTGCAAACATTTCATTTCCCAAACTGGGTAACATTATCAATGCTTGTAAGGAGTAAGGTTTGCTGTCAGTTTATATAGTAGCAGCTTGCCTTGTCAGTGTTGATGGGGATGATCTTGAAGATTTTTTTGGTTGGGTGGTTTATTGTTGGCTTCTTTGACACTTTCTTGATTGGGTTTTTTTTTTTTTTTTTTTGTCTATGGAGATTCTCAGTCATTCCGGTCACGGTTGTTCCAAGGGTGCTTTTTCAAGAGGCAACTGAATTTTCTGTTTTTTTTTTCTCTGAAGACATTTTGCTTCTCATCCAAGAAGCTTCTTCAGCTCCAATTTACTTGATTATTGATCTGATATTAATCTATGCTGATCTAGGTACTGAATGCTGGTGGAAAGGTGCTTGGATCTTTTTGTGCCCTTTTTGGCTGGTTGATGGTCTCTTTTGCATAGTCTATAGATTATAGACTATGAAAGTCTATGTGTCTTTTTTTTTTTATAATTTTTTTTTTAATAACAAGATAAACATAAACATACATAACAAAATAAACATAAACATACCACAAAAAACATAAAAGATCCTTCTTCATGAATTTACATACAGTGCATCGATTGGTTTACCACTTTTTTTTGTGCATCCATTTCCTAGTCACTAGTATAATTATATTACATAATAGCTCATATTATCAATCAATAATTGTATAACCTAATATCATCACTAAAAAAATCATTTATAATTTTGTTAATTCATATTTTAACGAGATAACTATAGTTTGCTTAATTTATTTTGCAATAAATCATAAGATCATACCAAATCTACCTTAATAATGTTTTATAAAGATAATATTAAGAAAAAAATTTATGCTAAATCTGAATATTCTATCATTATGTTTTATTATCTAACCATTGATAAAAAGATCCCAAACTTCATAAAATTGTTTATCTTCTTGTTCTCTGATTTCAAATGTCAATTTACTCATTTCAGCACAATCCAATATTTTCTTAATAATTTCTTCTTCTGATGGAGTTTTCTCACTCTTCCAGTTCTTAGCAAATACAATCCTAGCCGCTGTTAATATATTTACAATCAAATACTTCAAATTTTTATTATATATATCAGGTAAGATTCCCAGTAAAAAATCTCTGGTTTCAAGTCTATATGTGTCTTTGTCATTTTTTCCAACCATATGCGAATTTTAGTCCAATATTTTCTAGCGTCCTCACAAGTCCACCACATATATGGTAGCATGAGCCAGGTATCTGATGACATTTCCAACATTTTTCAGATTTGTTCTTAAACATTCTTGCAATTCTTGTCGGGAAAATGCCACCTGTAAAACATCTTATACAAGTTTTCTTTATAAGCTGTTGACATTGTCATTTATAATTTTGAGACCACAATTTTTCCCAATTCTCCAAATCAATCCCATATCCAAAATTCTTCCCCCAAACAATCATCGTTTCTTTAACTTGTTCCTCCTCTAATAAAATTTCCAACAAATAAGTGTATAATTTTTAATCATTTTTTCATCAGTACCTGTCAAGATCCTGTCTAGATCAGTCAATTTATCATAAAATCCCTCCGCTTTAGAATCTATAAGATACCTTGAATGTATTTACATATGAAAACCAATTCATCTTTATGCCTTGTTCTTCTAGTTTTTGCATTGTTTTAAGTTCACTCTTTTCATCCAATATTTCCCCATATCTAACTGTTTGTTCCTTCTCATATATTATTGGATAAGAAAAAGCTTCAATAGTTGATAACCAGACTGGGATTTTCAAATAACATTTTCTCTTAATTTTCTCCCAATTCAACCATAAAGACTCCCTTATATAATGCCTTCTAAAATAGCCCTGCGATTTGGTTCCCTTATACCACAGAAAAGCATGCCATCCCAGTAATAAATCATGCCCCTCTAGTGTCAACAGTCTAGTCTTTCTTAATGTTATCCAATCCTTAACCCACATTAAATTTGCAGCTTGGTAATACAACTCCCAATTCAGAAGGCCAAAACCTCCTCTAATTCTAGCATCTTGCAGAAGTTTTAATTTTATTCTGGCTTTCTTACCTTGCCATATGAACTTCAACACAATTTTATTTAATTCTTCAAAGTAATCTTTACCAAGCCTGATTGGTATGGTTTGGAATAAATATAAAATTCTGGGTAAAATATTCATCTTGATTGTTGAGATTCTACCTATCAATGACAATTGTAGATTTTCTATGTGTCTATTAGTCTATGTGTCTTTTGATGGCTAATTTGTTAGAGTGCCAGGTTCCTAGATATTCCCTGGCATTTTTGGACTTAGCTTTGTCTAGGATGGTCAAAGTTTCCCAATTGAAGCTACGGATGTGAGGCTCAATTTGGTAGAAGCATGTAGCTGATCTTGATTGATCTTGAAAAGCTAAACAGGGTTAAATCAGGTCCATACTAGGACTGAGAAATTCCTAGTTTATAAAGAAGGTTGGGAAGTTGATAATGATTCTAGTAAAGGATGATGGGAATAATGTTTGCAAATCTACCAAAAAATTGTGTGCATGTGTCTAAGTAAGCCATGAGAAGTTAACTTTAACCTGGAAATTTTCTTTCTTTCTTCTTTCTTTCTTTCTTTCCTTCCTTCCTTCCTTTCTTTCTTTTTTTCCTTCCTTCCTTTTCTGTTTTTATTATTCTTTCTTTCTTTCTTTCTTTCTTTCTTTCTTTCTTTCTTTCTTTCTTTCTTTCTTTCTTTCTTTCTTTCTTCCTCTTCCTCCTCCTTCTCCTTCTCTCTCTCCCTCTCCCTCTCCCTCCCCCCCTCCTCATTGTGTCATGGCTAATCATTTACCCACACTAAAATATTTCATGTTACTTGCTAGATGTCCTACATGGTTTGATCAGGTATTATATAGAGAATAAATTGTACAACGAAATAGAAAGATGGCTGAGGATAATTGGACTAGCTATAGTATGTGTTTATGTGTGTGTCTGCAGAGAAATTTAATAAAAAGGGGAAGATAAATATGCCCTACAGCAAGGCCTGGTTTGTAGGACTCAAATTATTGGGGGCAATATGTCAACATTGTAAACCACTCAAAGGGTGCTGTAAAGCAATATGGGGCAGTATATATTTTATTTATTTATTTGATTTGTCAATTGTTTACAAGATAATAAGTATAAGTGTATACATAGTTATGAATACATGAAATGGGTACATATAAGAACAATAAAAGAAAAATAAAAAAACAATAGGACAGGGACGGTAGGCACGTTGGTGTGCATGCCCCCTACAGAACTCTTAGGAAAGGGCTGAGGTCAATAGGAGACAGTCTAAGGTTAAAGTTTTTGGGGTTTGGGGAAGAAACTACAGAGTCAGGTAGAGTATTCCAGACATTGACCACTCTGTTGCTGAAGTCGCATTTCCTGAAATCAAGTTTGGTGCGGTTAACCTTGAGTTTGTATCTATTGTGTTCTCTTGTATTGTTATGGCTGAAGCTGAAGTATTCATCGATAGGTAGGACATTGCAATGTATGATTTTATATACCATACTTAAATCAGACCGAAGACAGCATAATTCAAGGTTTTCTAGTTCTAGAATTTCAAGTCTGGTGGCATAAGGTATTCTACAACGAGTAGAGGAGTGGAGAACTCTTCTTGTGAAATATTTCTGGACTTTCTCAATTGTGCTAATATCAGATACGTAATGTGGGTTCCAGACTGATGAGCTGTATTCGAGTATTGGTCTAGCAAATGTTTTGTATGCTCTAGTTAGTAGTGTGATATTACCAGAGAAAAAGCTACGTAGGATTAGGTTAACAACTTTTAATGCCTTTTTGGCTATGTAGTTACAGTGGGCTTTAGCACTTAGATCATTAGAGGTGAGTATTCCAAGGTCCTTTACAGAGCTTGGATCATCAACAAGATCTTGACTATTCAGCTTGTATTTTATTTTCTGATTTTTTTTTGCCAATATGTAAGACAGAGCATTTATTTGTTGAGATTTGAAGTTGCCATTTGTTTGACCATTCTGATACATAGTCAAGATCTTTTTGAAGGGTAGCAGTATTGTTGCTATTGCTATTGCTATTGTATGCTCAACCAAAAGATTGAGTAGATTCAAAGCAACAAACAAAGAGAAAAGGCAGTGGAGACAGCCCCCACATGTTCATTGATAATATAAATGAGTACAGTTAAGTGGGGGTTTTCTGCAAATAGTACCCAAATAAATAAAGTTCTCTAGAGTACACCCAAATTATCTTTACAGCAGGAGCACCAATGAATACATAAAGCAAATTAAAGGCTACTTGTTAAGCTGCCTATGTAGTAGAAGTCATGGGTTGCTGGTTGAGTGCCATTGAATCAGAAATGAAACACTTGCAGCTTGCAATCTTCCCTTTTCCCAGACATCCTGAAATTAGGATAGCAAGCAATTCCAAAGCAAGAAAGAACACACACACACACACACACACACACACACACACACACACACACACCTTGGAAAAATATCTAAATTAGCAGTTCAGCATTACATAGTTTATTCTGAAATAAACCCAGTTGTGATCAATAGGTTTATTGGCAGAGATTACTAGATTAGCCTGAAAGCGTGTTATCAAAAGCTAGACATAAACCAACATTTTAATTATAAATGAAAGTCAATCCCCAGCTAGTCTTTAATTAATGACAGCACACTTGCTGTTAAATTCATGGAGCCCCTAAAATCGTTTTCACATCGACAATGCAAATTGAGTGACAAATTGGGCAAGTGATTTTTGCTTAAGGCAAAATTTGAAGGATTTTTCCAACTGGTGCATACACAGACACACAGACACACAAACAAAAACATACTCCAATAGCTTTAAATTCTGGATCACCAAGTACCACATATTTGTTGCTTGTTAAATATTTTAAGTCCACAAAAATCTCACTGGTTAACCGAAATATGCAATTGGCTCTATTCAGTTCTGTTTCAGTTTTTTAGATCACTTTTTATCATCAACAATAAATGGGTAATGTCCAAGGCTAACATTTAATTATAAGAGGAGACCATGATCATTCACTTTGCTCAATCAAGCTACTCAGCAGAATAGTCAGTTTCATTCATAACCATCTACTAGAATTCAAATCTCAAATTTGAGCTTCCTCTGTCTTATGCCATTTATTACCAATGAATCCTTTTGTTTAAATGTTTTGAGATTTTATTGTTTTATAAGTCAAAATGAGATAGTAGAGGAGCTGCCATCCTTACAAACATTGAGTAAAATACTGTGTCAACCCTGAAGTGAAGCTGGCTGAAACCATCTTTACGGCTTCAGGGTTGCCACAAGATAGGGAGTGGGGGGAAATAGTTAGCTGGGCAGGGGTGGGATATGACAGGGTTAACTACCAGTTTGGGATTTATGAGCTTCCCTACACGCTGTGAGCCATGTGCCTGTAAATTGTCATCAACATGCTGTGTGCAGAGACGCAGCCTTTGAAACAGCCCTATTTTCCTGCTTTTTTAACTGCAGCTGTGCCTCATTCGGCAGCTGAAGTTGAAAAATCAGGAAATAAAGATCAGGTAAGAGCCTGGGTAGGTGGGTGAGCAAAAACATCAGCAGACATAGAACCAGTTCTATGTCTGCTGCTCTTCAGACCTACCGTTTCTACAGAGGTGGACAGAACCGGTAGAAACCCACCCCTTTAGCTGGGGATTTCTAGTCAGAACAAAAAGTTTTCCTGTGGCAACCAAGGACATTTCAACAGGCAGCAGGGAAGAGAAGGAGTAGAGTAATTTAGGATAGAGTAAAGCAACCAGCCTGCACCTCTATTGGATAATGTGACTGGTGACTGGGGGAAAGGAGTAACTTTCACTTTTTAATTAGGTGAAAACCATGGGAACTTTCAGAGTCGGTTTTCACCAGTTGTGCCAATATAGTGTATCCAATACATCGTTCTTTGAGGAATCTACCTGCCTTAGAGTTCTGCTTTCAATGGGTATGTTACTTGGAACGCTAATATAATGGAGACAAGAAGAAAAATAAATATATAAATAAATGACTATTAATATATTTCCTTTGTTTTACTTCCTTGTTTTTTTTTAAAAAAATAATATATTGTTGAATGAAAGAAAACGTGTAATTAATATAAGTTGCACAGTACTGATGACACGATAGAACTAAATTTAAGGAGGTCAATAATGCAACTTAAGAATGTGTTCAATAGTAAATTTTAGAATGAGATGTCGTGTTCAATCTTATGAAAAACTTAGTGGCAAACTTTTCTTTTAAAAAAAAATGAGGTCAATAAATATTATATTAGTATGGTGCTGGAGCAGAAGATTTTATAGACCTCCCACTGACACAAAAACTGGTTTAATGATTTTGTTTTCCTCACTTGGAAGCTAGGAAGATGAAAAACATCTAACTACTGAGCCACACAGAAATAGTACAGTAGCTTATGGTTCAACACTTTCCTGGCCCCCTGGCCTTTGGAATATTCTGCCATCAGATGTGAGGTCCATCCCTAACCCTACACTTCTGGTTTTCCAGAATAACTTAAAAATATGACTCTGTGGTTTGGCCTGACACTCTGATAGGGGCCTGCTACATGAGGGGTATGTAGAAAGTTAGTATCCACCCTTCTCCTAGGAGAATGAAATATTCTAGGAAATATTAAAAAGGCAGAATATTATATATCCCTGGATGAGAAAAGGAGATACATGTTCTTGGAAATCAGTCCCCACCATTGTCAATAGTCCCAGAAAGACTGAACCAGATAATCTACAACATAAAAGATCTTCAGCTCCAAGGTGACAGGATTAGCCCCCACTCAAAATCCAAACCAGGACAAAGCCATTAAACCATAAAAGGAATTGCCCGAAGCCCTTCATTACACCACCCAGCAAGATTCAACCAAGCCTGGGACTCAAGACAACCTACAAAGTTACTCCTGCATGGCCCCATGCGAGTCTGACAACCTATCAGGATACATTTCTTGCCACAGGAAAAGGAAGCAAGTTCAAAGCCCAACAGAGGGTATAAAATATAAATCTCTCTTGCTCTCTCACCCATGTACTCCATTTTTCCCAGGACTTCAAACCCCATGTGGTCCTGTCCACCATTAAACCATCTTTCCAAGCAGTCTGCATGTTTGCAGTTCTTCCCACTTGGAACTAAACCCAGATGGACATTTCTTCCAACAGGTACCTGATCAGATAGAGAAGATTCTCACCCCCAGGGTGCCAATCATCTTAGTTTTTAAGTTTTCAAGTTTTTTTCTGATTTTTTTTTAGTACTTTTAATTTTTTTATTATATTGTAAGCTGACCAGAGTTGCTGTAAGTGAGATGGGTGATATGTTAATTAATGAAACAGGAGAGAGAGATTCCCTTTTTTTTTACTCTTCAGAATCCAAGAAAGGTGTTCTACTTTATGACTCTGACATAGGCTTGCGAGATCAGAGAGCAAAACACATCCTCAGATCTGTAACTGGTACAGAAAGCTTAAAAGATATGGGCATCTAATTTAAATATTCATTTTTGTCTTTGATAAGAGCTTCAAATAAAGTCTTCGTCTGAGGCAATGTCTCAAGTAGAAGCATTCAGATAGCTCTTTAGGAAAATAAGGCACTTGTGGCCCTAAGAAGAAATCTTCAATCAAAAATAATACCAGCTGCAGTGCTAAATGTTCTCCTGCACATGTAGGACAGCCAAGTTCGGAATGCTAAAATGGGCAGCTGGCTTTTTCTTACTTTACTGAAATATTTTGTACATGCTGCTCTTCATTTTTATGACATTTATTTCCAAAGCAAGATAAATGCCCTCTTTGTTAAGGCATGGTACATTTTTCTTACATGGCAATTAAAACAATGAGTAATATATTTCATTTTAACTTGCACACCAAAGAGAAGCTGTTTTGTATTCCAGTAGAAAAAAAGAAGTTCTTCATTAAATGGGTAACTAATACCCTTTTTCACATAATATTACCAGGTATCATCATGGACTGGATCCAGAGGTGGGCTGCACTTTCGTTGGCAAGAGGTTCGCCGATTGTGCGTGTATGCACGTGCACTCACTCCATTCACACGCGCTGCTTTAGGGGTTGAAACACAGCTTTAAACAGGCAGCTAATCAACTCAGCCAGCTCTGGTGAATATAGAAGGGCAGCCTGTGTGAGGAATAGTTAGTTATTTAGGAAAAGCATAGCACAAGGACGTGTGGGCAGGCCCAGCCACAGATCGCAGCTAGGGGTTCACTCGAACTCCACCAACCACCCAGCAGCCCACCACTGACTGGATTTTCTAAGGTGATGGTTCCAAACTCAACATTTCAGGCAACTGCAAAACCAAAAGCAGAACCAAAACAGAACATTAATTGAGTACACTGGTTGAATAAATATGTGAGGAAACTCAAAATACAGAGATTTATATTATAGCTGATAAGCTTTAGGGACTTGAGTTAAAAACGTTTGACTTTTTCATCATCCCAAATAGTAAACCATACTTTGCGTAGCCACATTTTTTTCATAAGTGAGGCCTGGGACAGTTGCCTCTTTTTGTTTCCTAAAACAATATTATTTGTATACTAGGTGTGTGTATGACCAGGCATTCTGGGAACAGAACACCTATACCTGCACACTTTCAGTATGTTTATACTGGAATATGCTAGCCTTCTTGATTTTGAGATTGTCCAGATGTTCTGGATCCAGGGATGGGATCCGACCTAACTACTGATTCTGTCGCTCTGCATCGCTCTGTGTCGCTCTGCGCATGCATGAGTCACATGACTTCAATTTACAACCTGCTGAACTGCCCGGACAGCTGAGCAGTGCTTTGTGCAAGTGCACAGCGGTTGGAAAAGCCCTTTTTCCTGATTTTTCAATCGCAGCTGTGTCACGCAAAGCAGCTGCAGTTGAAAAAGCAGGAAATAAAGGTCAGGTAAGAGCTCAGGTGGGAGGGTGGTCCAAACCACCAGCAGACACAGAACCGGTTCTATGTATGTTGTAGTTGAGCAATGAGAGGCTAGACCAGGGCTTGGATGCAACAAGACTTTATTGTAGCAATAAAGGACTGAACGTGTTAGCTCTGCCTGGAGCAGGCTCACAGCGATCAGCGGCTGGCTGGACCCTGCAGCTGGCTTTTATAGCCGGCTGACGAGGGAGGCCAGCCAATGAGGGGCAGCAAACGCCCCCGCAGCATGAACGGACCTGGGTGGGGACTTTGGCAAGTTCCAGGGACATAACACCCCTTCCCCCCAGATGCGAACACGCATAGTCACTTAAATAAGCGGGCGGTCTGTGCTGGCGCCCCGAGCGTCGTAACTCCAGTGAGTTACCAAGTGTCTCAGAGTTCAAGGAGCCCGGTGGGGCTGGTGATGGGGTGCAGCCTCGCTCTGAGGGTTGCACAGGCACCGGTGTGGTGCTTCTGGTTGGTGATGTCGTGGCCCCGTCTACTGGTGCCGGTGGCGGACCCATCGGGCAGTCCCGGTCTACTGCCAGCTCCCCTGGTCTGGGTGGTGGTGGTGCAGAGGCTCTGGCATGGTCTTCGATGGGAGCTTGGTGTGGCACCTGGGGGTCGACCTGAGCCCACGATCCGACACTGGCGAAGGTACCCTGTTGCTTCCTTAGCTGGTCCAGGTGTCTTCTCCAGATGCGGCCGTCTTCCAGCTGGACTCGGTACGACCGGGACCGGTGATGGCTACTATCACTCCTGGAATCCACAGTGGGTCTCCGGCATAGTTCCTCGCAAATACATGTTCCTGCAAGACAAAATCTCTGACCCCCGTCATTGAAGCGAGAGGGGTGTCAGGGCAATAGTGAGGGTGGAGCCTATCCAACACAGTTCTTAGGCGTCTACCCATTAGAAGTTCAGCAGGGGATTTGTTGGTGACCATGCAAGGGGTTGAGTGTTGACTAAGCAAGAAACGGGAGAGTCTGTGATGCCAATCTTCTTTGCTGAATCTGGCCAACGCTTCTTTTGTGGATCTAACGGCTCGCTCTGCCAGTCCGTTGCTGGCAGGATGGAAGGGAGCTGTGAAGATATGTCGGATGCCAAGATTTGTGGCGAAACGGCTAAATTCTGTTGAGGCAAACTGGGGGCCGTTATCCGAAACTATGGTATCGGGTAACCCGTGTGTTACGAATAGGCGAGTTAGAGCCTTGGTAACTGCTAGCGTGGTGGTCGTGGATAGTTGGGCCACGTCGATCCATTTTGAGTATGAATCTATGACCACCAAGAAGGATTTGCCGTGTATAGGACCCGCTAAGTCAATGTGTAGCCTTGACCAAGGCGCGTTGGTGCTCTCCCACTTTGTGGGGGTGGTGACTGGAGGTGAAGGTCTGGATTCCTGGCAGGGTTGGCATGAGCTTACCCACTTGACGATGTCGTCGTCCAAGCCAGGCCACCAGACGTAGCTCCGTGCCAACGCCTTCATCCGGACGATGCCCAGGTGGCCCTCGTGTAGTGCCTCTAAGACTGGTGTGCGAAGTGAGGCCGGAATAACAACCCGGTGCCCCACAACAGGCAGCCCTGTATGCTAGACAGTTCCTGTTGACGGGTCTTAAAAGGTGTGAATTCGGCTGTGAGGTGAGAGCCCGGCCACCCCCTCCTCACCCAGTCCAGTACCTGGGCGATGGTTTTATCCGTCTTGGATTTGGTGGCGATGTCGAGAGCGGTGACAGGCAGATCGAGCTTGGTGACATCGAAGATGGCGTGGACCGGGGCGGGTCTTCTGCTGGAGCTGGCAGGGGCAGCGGCTGAGGGCGTCTGCGTGACTTAACGTTTTTCCTGGGCGGTGGATGAGCTTATGCGAATAAGCCGCCAGGAATAAAGTCCACCTCGTCATTCTGGGAGACAACACTTGGGGAGTCTGCTTGTCTCCGGAAAGAAGACCCAGGAGAGGCTTGTGGTCCGTGATTAGCTCAAAGTTGTGGCCAAACAGGAATTCATGAAATTTCTTAACCGCGGCCACTGCGGCTAAAGCCTCCTTGTCTATCTGACTATAGTTACGCTCTGTTGCTGAGAGTGTTCTGGAAAAGAAGGCGATCGGTGCCTCAGAGCCGTTGGGTAGTCTATGGCTTATCTGGCGCCAATCCCAAAAGGGGAAGCATCCGCGGCTAGTACCAGTGGAAGGTGTGGGTCAAATTGAATAAGGACTGCGTCAGATGTGAGCAGTGATTTGACTCGCAGCGGTGTCTTCCTTATGTCCCCAGTGCCAAGGTGCTTTTTTATCTAAGAGCCTGTGTAGAGGCTCTGCTACTGATGCTTTGTGAGGTAGAAATGATGCATAAAAGTTCAATAATCCCAAAAAGGCTTGTAGCTCGGCTTTAGTGGTTGGCGTGGGTGCCTCATGAATTGCCTTAACCTTGGACTCTAGGGGGTGGATGCCTGAGGCGTCAATTCTATAGCCCAGAAAGTCCACCTGTCTAGTGGCAATGGCACATTTTTCCTTTTTTAATTTGAGGCCATGCTGTCTGAATCTGTCTAACACTGCTCTGACTCTCTGGAAGAGTTGGGGTCTGTCCCTGGCCGAGACCAATATGTCGTCGAAGTAGGGTACTACGCCAGGGAGGCCCTGTAGTATACGCTCCATGAGGGATTGGAAAATGCCTGGGGCAACACTTACGCCAAACTGGAGACGCTTGCACCGGAAGGCACCCCTGTGGGTCACAATGGTCTGCAGTTCGGCTGTTTGGTTGTCAACAGGGAACTGCTGATACGCTTGTGACATGTCCAATTTGGCAAAAATGTTGCCAGGCTCAAAGGTATGCAATAAATGTTGAATGACCGGGACTGGGTACGCGCTAACTTGTAGAAAGCGGTTGATTGTTGTTTTGTAATCTGAACAAATTCTCAGACTGCAATCCTTTTTAAGGGGTGTGACAATTGGCGTCTCCCATTTGGCGAAGTCTGTCGGCTCAATGACCCCTTGCTTTAATAATTTATCGAGCTCTGCGTCCAGTTTAGGCCGAATGGCGAATGGGACTCTCGCGGTTTCAGCCGGACTGGAACCGCTTGGGGGTCAACTGCAAACGAGATGGGGGTACCATTATAACACCCTAACTCATTGCTGAATACGTCTGCGTAGTCAGTGAGTAAGGAGTCAGTGTCAGAAGCTGAGACAGCATGGACTCCTGTTAACCCTAGGCCGAGGTAGGGGAACCAATCAAGACCCAGAAGACTGGGGAGGTTGCCGTTAACTACCACTAGAGGCAGGTGGCCTTTAAAAGCTTTAAAATTAACAAGGAACTTGCCTTTGCCGAGCACTGGAATGTCTTTTCCCTGATAATCCCTCAAGGAGATCTGGCACTTCTGGAGCTGGTTTCTGGATAGTCTGGGCTGGATTTTCTTGAGGGTGCTCCAAGAGATGATTGAGAGCGCTGACCCCGTGTCAACCTCCATACGACAAGGTTTACCTTCAAATAAAATGGAAAGCGTTATTTTACTAATAGAGCGACAGGTGTGGTTAGCATGGTAGCAAGTGTGACAATTTAGTACTTGCCTTTGAGGCCCAGAATGGAAAAAGGAAGGAACCTTTTGTGCTGAGTTGTGCGCAGCCTGGCAGACTCTAGCGATGTGGCCTTTTTTGTGGCAATGGTTACAGGTGGCACCCTTGAATTTGCACGAAGCTCTTGAGTGAGGTCCGCCACAGGATAGGCACAGGACGATGTGTTTGGGTGCGCTGTTGGTTTCTTGCCTGGCTCCTGCCTGTGGTTGTTTGGCATGGGTGAGGCGGTGGATGTCTGTTTGATCGTTAGGGTCGTCTTCGTTGACTACCTCTTCTGAATGAACGGTGGCGCAGCTTTGTTTGGGAACGGGACCTTGAATTTCAGTGGCTGACTGGGTTGCCAGCTCTGCTGCCAAGGCTTCCTCGACGGCCTGGGATAAGTTGAGGTCCTTCTTGGCGAGTAGTCGCCTTTGGAGGTGAAGGTCTTTGACCCCGCAGACGAGCTGGTCGAGGAGCATGTCATCAAGATAGTTCCCGAACCCGCAGTGGAGGGCTGCAGTCCTCAAGGTGGTCATATATTGGTTAATGGTTTCTGTTTCCGCTTGCTTCCTCATCCGGAAGGTGAAACGCTTCGCGATTTGTGATGGTCTGGGGGAGTAATGATTGGTGAGAATCTCTAGCAATTCTGCCCAGGGAACATTCTTTAACTCACGTGGAGCGACGAGTGCTGTGGCTGTATCAAAAACGATGGCTCCGCAATAACTGAGGAAGAATGACCTTTTTCTGTGCTCCCCAGCATCAGCCAGACCGATAGCGTCGATGTAGTGGTTAAAACGATTCTTGTATGACTCCCATTTTTCTTCTTCCGGCTTGAACGGTGGGAAGGCTGGGTTGGAGTTCATGATGAGGACTCCTGCGCGTTATGCTGTTGAGAAAATCTCTCTGGGACAACAAAATGGCACTTGTGCTCTTGTCAGGCTAGTGACTACAGCTCTGGAGAGGCTTCACAGAACCTCTCTGCTCTCTCTCTGGGCTGCAATTGTGGCTAAACTGCAACGACTGTTGGCAGCGTTTTGAATTTCGCGCTCCTGGAGAGCGTAGGCGGTGATGGCTTACCGCCTCTGATAGCGCTTTGAATTTGGCGCCTACGTAAGTGTCAGTGACTCGGAATAACAGCACCGTGCTGTATTCGGCTTGAAATCAAGCGACAGCCGTTTGAATTTCGCGCTCTTTATATTGAGCGGCTGCGGCTCGCAGCGCTTCACTTTCTCCTGTAGCTTGCTAACAAGCGGCTACAGACGCTTATTACTTTCACTCTTGCTGACCGAGCTCTCCGGCGGCGCGGCTGCGGCTCAGCGGTTTGCGTGATTTCAGCTGTTGCGAATTGCCTCTGGTAGCCATCCCACCTTCGTCGCCAGTGTTGTAGTTGAGCAATGAGAGGCTAGACCAGGGCTTGGATGCAACAAGACTTTATTGTAGCAATAAAGGACTGAACATGTTAGCTCTGCCTGGAGCAGGCTCACAGCGATCAGCGGCTGGCTGGACCCTGCAGCTGGCTTTTATAGCCGGCTGACGAGGGAGGCCAGCCAATGAGGGGCAGCAAACGCCCCCGCAGCATGAACGGACCTGGGTGGGGACTTTGGCAAGTTCCAGGGACATAACAATGTATGCTCTCTGTTTGCTGCTTTTCAGAGTGACTGGTTTTACAGAAGTGGACAGAACTGGTAGAATCCCACCCCTGTTTGAATCTATAGCTCCCAGAGCCCCTGACAAGCTGCAAGCTTTCTAACATATCTAAGGATATACCAACTAGGGAAAGTGTGATACAGAGAACACATCCCATTTGAAAATGTTGTAGAACTCACTTGGAATTATTCAGTTGGAATAGTGTCATGTCATTATTATGTTATGATTCCCTCTTTTTTCTTCATTTGTATCTAACTAAGATTCCATCTTCTCCCCATATTTGCATCAGTACAAACATGTCCCAGCAATATACAGTTCTAGGATTTCTAAGAATTTGGATGACACTACATATTTTGGTCACTTTAGCCTGGTGTGAATATGTCCTTGTCATCTACTCCTGAGGTTCTATCTCCAGAAACTACTCTGCTTTAGTAATAAGACAGTCTTGCCCAGTATCTGATTGATATTCTAACCAAATCTCCTGATATTCAGATAAAAGTTGGAATTATGTTATGCCAGAATATTGCTAAACCCATGTCCAAAATAAACTAGAATATTAGCTGGCATCAGATTATAGTTGTGCTAAGCTAATACAAGAAACAGCTAAAATTATTTTGTTATACTCTCACCATTGTTAGTAGTATACATGCTGATATTTCCATTTGTTTTTTTTCCTTTTTCGTAAATGATATGCTCTGACAATACACTGTATTCAAAATGTTTATGAATAAAAATAAAACATATATTTAAAAAGATTATAGTTAGGCTATCATTGAATACACCTGTACAAAACCAGAATATGTTCTACTCATATAGCCATCTGTGAAAACTCATCTTAGTCCCAGCTGTATCTCATGTTATAAAAAGTAACCAGTAGGTGTTTTCCTATCTACTGGTGACCCTTGTGGGGTATGGTCTGGACAACTGAATGGAGCTTGTTGTAGTTGAGCAATGAGAGGCTAGACCAGGGCATGGGTGCAACAAGACTTTATTGAAGCAATAAAGGACTGAACGTGTTAACCCTGCCTGGAGCAGGCTCACAGCGATCAGCGGCTGGCCGGACCCTGCAGCTGGCTTTTATAGCCGGCCGTCGAGGGAGGCCAGCCAATGAGGGGCAGCAAACGCCCCCGCAGCATGAACGGACCTGGGTGGGGACTTTGGCAAGTTCCAGGGACATAACACCCCTTCCACCCAGATGCGAACACGCATAGTCATTTAAATAAGCGGACGGTCTGTGCTGTCGCCCCGAACGACGTAACTCCAGTGAGTTACCAAGTGTCTCAGAGTTCAAGGAACCCGGTGGGGTTGGTGATGGGGTGCAGCCTCGCTCTGAAGTCTGCACAGGTACCGGTGCAGTGCTTTCAGTCGGTGATGTCGTGGCCCCGTCTGCTGGTTCCGGTGGCGGACCCATCGGGCAGTCCCGGTCTACTGCCAGCTCCCCTGGTCTGGGTGGTGGTGGTGCAGAGGCTCTGGCATGGTCTTCGATGGGAGCTTGGTGTGGCACCTGGGGGTCGACCTGAGCCCACGATCCGACACTGGCGAAGGTACCCTGTCGCTTCCTTAGCTGGTCCAGGTGTCTTCTCCATATGCGGCCGTCTTCCAGCTGGACTCGGTATGACCTGGGACCGGTGATGGCTACTATCACTCCTGGAATCCACAGTGGGTCTCCGGCATAGTTCCTTGCAAAGACATGTTCCTGCAAGACAAAATCTCTGACCCCCGTTATTGAAGCGAGAGGGGTGTCAGGGCAATAGTGAGGGTGGAGCCTATCCAACACAGTTCTTAGGCGTCTACCCATCAGAAGTTCAGCAGGGGATTTGTTGGTGACCATGCAAGGGGTTGAGTGTTGGCTTAGCAAGAAGCAGGAGAGTCTGTGATGCCAATCTTCTTTGCTGAATCTGGTTAACGCTTCTTTTGTGGATCTAACGGCTCTCTCCGCCAGTCCGTTGCTGGCAGGATGGAAGGGGGCCGTGAAGATGTGTCGGATGCCAAGATTTGTGGCAAAACGGCTAAATTCTGTTGAGGCAAACTGGGGGCCATTATCCGAAACTATGGTATCCGGTAGCCCGTGTGTTACGAATAGGCGGGTCAGAGCCTTGGTAACTGCTTGCGTGGTGGTCGTGGATAGTTGGGCCACATCGATCCATTTAGAGTATGAATCTCGACCACCAAGAAGGTTTTGCCGTGTATTGGACCCGCTAAGTCAATGTGTAGCCTTGACCAGGCGCGTTGGCGCTCTCCCACTTTGTGGGGTGGTGACTGGAGGGGATGGTCTGGATTCCTGACAGGGTTGGCATGAGCTTACCCACTTGGCGATGTCGTCGTCCAAGCCAGGCCACCAGGCGTAGCTCCGAGCCAACGCCTTCATCCGGACGATGCCGGGTGGCCTTCGTGTAGTGCCTCTAAGACTGGTGTGCGAAGTGAGGCCGGAATGGCGACCCGGGTGCCCCACAACAGGCAGCCCTGTATGCTAGACAGTTCCTGTTGACGGGTCTTAAAAGGTGTGAATTCGGCTGCGAGGTTAGAGCCCGGCCACCCCCTCCTCACCCAGTCCAGTACCTGGGCGATGGTTTTGTCCGTCTTGAATTTGGTGGCGATGTCGAGGGCGGTGACAGGAAGGTCGAGCTCGGTGACATCGAAAATGGCATGGACCGGGCCGGGTCTTCAGCTGGAGCTGGCAGGGGCAGTGGCTGAGGGCGTCTGCGTGGCTCAATGTTTTTCCTGGGCGGTGGATGAGCTTGTACGAATAAGCCGCCAGGAACAAGTTCACCTCGTCATTCTGGGAGACAACACTTGGGGAGTCTGCTTGTCTCCAGAAAGAAGACCCAGGAGAGGCTTGTGGTCCGTGATTAGCTCGAAGTTGTGGCCAAACAGGAATTCATGAAATTTCTTAACATGCGGCCACTGCGGCTAAAGCCTCCTTGTCGATTTGACTATAGTTACGCTCTGTCGCTGAGAGCGTTCTGGAAAAGCGATTGGTGCCTCGGAGCCATTGGGTAGTCTATGGCTTAATACGGCGCCAATCCCAAAAGGGGATGCATCCGCGGCTAGTACCAATGGAAGGTGTGGGTCAAATTGAATAAGGACCGCGTCTGATGTGAGCAGTGATTTGACTGCGAAAAGCGGTGTCTTCCTTGTGTCCCCAGTGCCAAGGTGATTTTTATCTAAGAGCCTGTGTAAAGGCTCTGCTACTGATGCTTTGTGAGGTAGAAATGATGCATAAAAGTTCAATAATCCCAAAAAGGCTTGTAGCTCGGCTTTAGTGGTAGGCGTGGGTGCCTCATGAATTGCCTTGACCTTGGATTCTAGGGGGTGAATGCCTGAGGCGTCAATTCTATAGCCCAGAAAGTCCACCTGTCTAGTGGCAATGGCACATTTCTCCCTTTTTAATTTGAGGCCATGCTGTCTGAACCTGTCTAACACTGCTCTGACTCTCTGGAAGAGTTGGGGCCTGTCCCTGGCCGAGACCAATATGTCGTCCAGTAGGGCACTACGCCAGGAGGCCCTGTAGTATACGCTCCATGAGGGATTGGAAGATGCCGGGGCAACACTTACGCCAAACTGGAGACGCTTGCACGGAAGGCACCCTGTGAGTCACAATGGTCTGCAGTTCGGCTGTTTGGTTGTCAACAGGGAACTGTTGATACGCTTGTGACATGTCCAATTTGGCAAAAATGTTGCCAGGCTCAAAGGTATGCAATAAATGTTGAATGACCGGGACTGGGTACGCGCTAACTTGTAGAAAGCGGTTAATTGTTGTTTTGTAATCTGAACAAATTCTCAGGCTGCCATCCTTTTTAAGGGGTGTGACAATTGGCGTCTCCCATTTGGCGAAGTCTGTCGGCTCAATGACTCCTTGTTTTAATAATTTATCGAGCTCTGCGTCCAGTTTAGGCCGAATGGCGAATGGGACTCTACGCGGTTTCAGCCGGACTGGAACCGCTTGGGGGTCAACTGCAAATGAGATGGGGGTACCATTATAACACCCTAACTCATCGCTGAATACGTCTGAGTAGTCAGCGAATAGGGAGTCAGTGTCAGAAGCTGAGATAGCATGGACTCCTGTTAACCCTAGGCCGAGGTAGGGGAACCAATCAAGCCCCAGAAGACTGGGGAGGTTGCTGTTAACTACCACTAGAGGCAGGTGGCCTTTGAAAGCTTTAAAATTAACAAGGAACTTGCCTTTGCCGAGTACTGGAATGTCCTTTCCCTGATAATCCCTCAAGGAGATCTGACACTTCTGGAACTGGTTTCTGGATAGTCTGGGCTGGATTTTCTTGAGGGTGCTCCAAGAGATGATTGAGAGCGCTGACCCCGTGTCAACCTCCATACGACAAGGTTTACCTTCTAATAAAATGGAGAGTGTTATTTTACTAATAGAGTGACAGGTGTGGTTAGCATGGTAGCAAGTGTGACAATTTAGTACTTGCCTTTGGGGCCCAGAATGGGAAAAGGAAGGAACCTTTTGTGCTGAGTTGTGCGCGGCCTGGCAGACTCTGGCGATGTGGCCTTTTTTGTGGCAATGGTTACAGATGGCACCCTTGAATTTGCACGAAGCTCTTGAGTGAGGTCCGCCACAGGATAGGCACAGGACGATGTGTTTGGGTGCGCTGTTGGTTTCTTGCCTGGCTCCTGCCTGTGGTTGTTTGGCATGGGTGAGGCGGTGGATGTCTGTTTGATCATTGGGATCATCTTCGTTGACTACCTCTTCTGAATGAACGGTGGCGCAGCTTTGTTTGGGAACGGACCTTGAATTTCAGTGGCTGACTGGGTTGCCAGTTCTGCTGCCAAGGCTTCCTCGACGGCCTAGGAGAGGTTGAGGTCCTTCCTGGCGAGTAGTCGCCTTTGGAGGTGAAGGTCTTTGACCCGCAGAGCGAGCTGGTCGAGGAGCATGTCATCTAGATAGTTCCCGAACCCGCAGTGGAGGGCTGCAGTCCTCAAGGCGGCCATATTTGGTTGACGGTTTCCTTTTCCGCTTGCTTCCTCATCCGGAAGGTGAAACGCCTCGCGATTTGTGATGGTCTGGGGAGTAATGATTGGTGAGAATCTCTAGCAATTCTGCCCAGGGGACATTCTTTAACTCACGTGGAGCAACGAGTGCTGTGGCGGTATCAAAAACGACGGCTCCGCAATAACTGAGGAAGAATGACTTTTTCTGTGCTCCCCAGCATCAGCCAGACCAATAGCATCGATGTAGTGGTTAAAACGATTCTTGTATGACTCCCACTTTTCTTCATCCGGCTTGAACGGTGGGAAGGCTGGGTTGGAGTTCATGATGAGGACTTCTGTACGTTATGCTGTTGAGAAATCTTTCTGGGACAACAGAATGGCACTTTGTGCTCTTGTCAGTCTAGTGACTACAGCTCTGGAGAGGCTCCACAGAACCTCTCTGCTCTCTCTCTCTGGGCTAACAATTGCGGCTAAGCTGCAACGGCTGTTGGCAGCGTTTTGAATTTCGCACTCCTGGAGAGCGTAGGCGGTAATGGCTAGCCGCCTCTGATAGCGCTTCAAATTTTGCGCCTGCGTAAGCGTCAGTGACCTGGAATAACAGCACCGCGCTGTATTCCGGCAAGAAATTCAAACGACAGCCGTTTGAATTTCGTGCTCTTTTGTGTTGAGCGGCTGCGGCTTGCAGCACTTCACTTTCCCCTGTAGCTTGCTAACCAAGCGGCTACAGACGCTTGTTACTTTCGCTCTTGCTGACCGAGCTCTCCGGCAGCGCGGCTGTGGCTCAGCGGTTTTAGTGATTTCAGCTGTTGCAGATTGCCTCTGGTAGCCATCCCATCCTCGTCGCCAGTGTTGTAGTTGAGCAATGAGAGGCTAGACCAGGGCATGGGTGCAACAAGACTTTATTGAAGCAATAAAGGACTGAACGTGTTAACCCTGCCTGGAGCAGGTTCACAGCGATCAGCGGCTGGCCGGACCCTGCAGCTGGCTTTTATAGCCGGCCGTCGAGGGAGGCCAGCCAATGAGGGGCAGCAAACGCCCCCGCAGCATGAACGGACCTGGGTGGGGACTTTGGCAAGTTCCAGGGACATAACAGAGCTGAGTATTTATTGGCCAGATGCCCTTCCTATCACCAATGCAGAATTTTGTTCAGCAGATATATTCTCAACGTGCCCAGAGAGAGAAATATCTGCCTCTACCTAGCATCGAACTCACAGCCTTTTGATTGTGAGGTGAGAGCTCCATCTCTAGGCTACTGAACCACTTGTGGGGGTGGGGAAAGCAAGGCATAATATATTTAAATGGTCAGGGCTATGCCACATTAGCATTGCTTTGTGCTTTTATTTACACAGACATCTAGGTTAATCTCAGTGGTAATAACTTTCGTTGCCTTCCCCCCGAGATTATCATTGCATTGATTAATTTACTGCAGGAAATGATCGTCAACATGATCATCATCACCTGTCTATAAGAGGTCAGTATCCCAGCAAAATCTTGGTCAAATGTAAAAGCAAGGCATTCTCAAGGACATTTTGGAGTAGCATTATTTCGATATTATGTATTGCCAGTTATACTAAATGATTATAAATGTGCTGCTCATTTACTATTACTAACATCACATTTATCCATCTGAATGAGAAAACATAACCTTCCAGAGCCCAATATTTATATCTGTAAGATACGATGTGTTCCGTGTTTGTACTATTTGCTCCAAAGTTCTGCTCTTTCATTTGGTTTGGCAAATGCGACAGCAATTCTGTCAATTGTGTCTGAGGTAAATCTTCCTCCAATTTTAAAGAATCATGTCATTGTGATAAAGAGCTGAGAGTGCTCCATCCAAGCAGATATTCAAGGCTACCTGCATTGCACATGTCATGCTGTGTGCGTGTGTGTGTTTTGCTGCAAAAGTGTACTTTTACTTCCCAGAATTCAGCATTTCTTCTGTATGTTGATCCTCCAAAAAGTATATGTTACTTGAGACAAAAAGTAATCATCAACACATTTTTATTAATACATGAAGTACAAAGAGCTCACCAGCTGTGAGCAACCAACATCCCAAGACATCCCTGTTGAAATTTAGGGAGAAAAATAGTTGAGTTTTGACAATATTATTTTTATCTCTTTGGGGATGTTCTAATGGGAGTAATTTGACTCTAGGTGACCTCCATTTTTACACCTCATTCAGGATCAAATTCTAATCTGAAACGTGTAACCATCCCACTTCTGTCCATGTCACAGATTGCATTTGGGATTGCTTTTCCTCCAGAAACCTTTTAAAAAGTAAGCCAGAGAAATCTGCAATGGGAGATAGGAAGGGCAAGAGTGCTGAAATGTCACAAACAACGATGCATGAAAGCCATATCTTTCATATGTGTATTGAAATCTACGTATGTTCAAAGGAATAGGGCTTTGATTTGCTCTGTGCCCAGCAGTTTGGCCCCTTTCTCCCATGTTTCTGGAGGAACCATTGTCCATCCTTGCCTTAATGAAGAGAACTTTTATAGAAACATTCATCCTTTTTGAATATTTTGACAGAGCTCTCCTTTGAAGAGGCTTTTTAAGAAGAGTGCTTTTTAAGAAGAGTGCTTTGAGAAAATTTCTGATTAAAAAAAATGGAGCTAAGTTATCTGAAAGCATCCCCCGTTCTGTTATGATTTACATAATGTTCTCTATATTTTCACACAGCAGAGGTCTTTACTAATTATCCTGTGTTTAGGATTTATTTAGATTGGTGGGTGTTAGAGAATGGGACTTTTCAATGGCAGCTCTTGTTTTATGCAAATTCCTCTTTAGAAGTGAAAACTCTTTTCCTCAATAGCTATTAGAATTGCTTTAAAAATCCATTAATAATATATATTTAAAAAAAAAAATTGATGTGTCTTACCATTATTTTTGTAAAAAAAAATGTCTGGCTATTTATTGGTGTATTCCTAAGTGTTTTATATGCAGGCCATTGAAATAAATTAGGCTTCTCGGTTTAAACAGTTTAGGATAATGTGGTGCTACAGTGTTAAGTTTATTTTACTTGGTGTTACATTTCACTTTGCAACTTCACAATTTATTTTTTCATGCTCCTTTCTGAAAAAATAAGCCCACAACAACAACAAAAACTTGCATACTATTTTTAGGCATACTCACTTGAGTAAGCATATGTGCAAGTTGTGTGGATAGGAAACAGTCTGATTCATTCATTTCTTCTTACCTTAAATGACTGTGGGAGAGAAGGAAGAGTGATAAACAATGTGACACTGTGGATTTATTTATTTATTTTGTCAAGCGATTATTAAATAACAGGTATAAACATGGTTATAAATACATGAAATGGATATGAATAAAAAAAAATGTTATAGAAGTTTCTGTTTCTTTTTCCTGGAAAATAAGAACAATGAAACATATGGAAATATCTTCTATATATTTAAAATTACTACCAACCTGCCTTCAACCGAGGACCTGTTTATTGCACAAGTCAAAAAGAGGGCTGTGAAAATATTTACAGGCCCTCACATCCTGGACATAAACTGTTTCAACTCCTACCCTTAAAACGACACTATAGAGCACTGCACATCAGAACAACTAAACACAATAACAGTTTTTCCCCATCACTCTGTTATCAAATAATTCCCTCAACACTGTCCAACTATTTACAAAGTCTGCACTACTATTACTATTAATCTTCTCATCACTCCTTATCACCCATCCCTCTCACTTGTGACTGTATGACTGTAAGTTTGTCGCTTGTATCCTAACGATCTATATTGACTGCTTCTTAGTATGATTTGATTGCTTATTGTACCCTATGACTATTATTAAGTGTTGTACCTGATGATTTCTGACTCTTGATGAATGTATCTTTTCTTTTATGTACACTAAGAGCATTTGCACCAAGATAAATTCCTTGTGTGTCCAATCACACGTGGCCAATACAGAATTCTATCTATCTTCTATCTATCTCATGAACTCATAAATGCTATTCTGGAATCACACACCACTCAGTTTAGTAAGTATGGTTATTTTCCCCATTGTCTGGATAATAAAATATTTAGGGATAATAGTAGCATTTTTTCCCACTTGGGTAATGCAGAAAAAAATGGGATCGAATGAACTCTTACAGTAGCAGCACATTTACTAATCTATTTGGGATACATGAATAAATGGACAACTGTTTGTCTGCAATGGTATAATATTTCCTGCTTGAGCAGATGGTTGAACTAGAAGAACTCTAAGGTCCCTTCCAACTATGTTATGCTATTACCCTGCTATCCACATTTTTCAACATCATTGCAAAACTGTGACCAAATTCAGATTTTCAATAGCCTCTGCCTTCAAAATCAGTGATAAACTCTTCCTGTGTCCTTCCTTCTTAGTAGCTGAAGGATACCTTTATTCAAACAGGAGATGAGAAAGATTTGCAGGCATTCAAGAACATTCATTTTGGCCAGACACCGATAAACTGTAGTTGCTAGGTGTGAAGATCCCCATTCATACTGATTAAGGCAGCTAAATGTGTAACAATACTTTGAATACGAGAAAGGTTGAAAATTATCCAAGCGTCTTGCACATATCATTTATCCTGTGAGCTGCCATGCCCCTGTTGGAGTCTGAATCCAAGGAGGAAGAAAAACAGCTGACAGGAAGCGGGAGTGTGGCCCCATTGGCTGTGGAGGAAACTTGGGAAGGGCAAAGCCTGGCTGGGTAGAAGAGGGGAGAGGGAGAGACTTATTCTCTAGGGCACCATAAGGCAGGACAAGAGGTAATGGAAGGAACCTTGAGAAGTTCAAACTAGAAGTAAGGAAAAATTTTATGACAGAACAATTACTCAGTGGAATAGTTTGCCTCTTGAGGTTGTGGTTCTCCATCACTGGAGGGTCTGAACTGGTATAAGGCACCTGCCTTGACAAAGAGTTGGACTAGAAGAACTTTCTGGCCTATAATTTTATGATTCTGTGACAGCAAACAATCTTGGTCATTTCTCTCTTCTGTGATTATATATTTGCCTTTGATTTTTCCATGGTTCTAACCATGAATCTATTTCATTTAATTTTTACATTCAACTCATTTGTTCACTGAAGAGAACAAAATCTGAAAATGTCCACATGTATGCATGTATGTACACACACACACACACACACACACACACACATACCACAATTTGTGTGTAATGTTATCAGGAGGTTGAAGAAATATAAACGTATCAAAGCAAGTGGCAGCACTTACCAGCCTGGAAGAGAATTGGTTTGATTGATTCAGATCTTGCTACTATTTTATAGAAAACCCAACTGAAGTAGGAAGCATCCTAGGAAAATGATGTTCCAAACAATTACCAAGAATGTTAAGATCAATATTTTGTGCTGCTAAACTGTATGAAAAATTTGAAAATTGAGAGCTGTCCATTGCTATTTAATTTGGTGCAAATTTAGTGATCTAAGTATAAAAATTAAGCATTTTTGCTGTTTCATGATGCTTAAAACCAACTGCCTTTTTCTGCTAAATGACTTATTATGCTTCATCCTTGCTTTAATTTTCCAGTAAATGTTGATTTTTACACTCATAATTTTCCCGCTGCCTTGATTAGATGGGTAGAAGATGGCTGAAGCATTTATATAAAAAGGCTTTTTTTCAGCCTGCAGAATTTTGGCAGGGACAGACATACTAAAAACAACCTCGGTCCAAATGCTAAATTTGGAAGTGGATTCTATTTGTTCCTATCTGTATGAGGCCAAATTCTTACCACTTGAATGTCCCATTTTATTTACAAGATGGGAAGGTGGTGATATTTTTCTATTCTTTTTTTTTTCTTTTCAGGTAGATACAGGTATCAATTTATGCACAATGTGTGCACAGAACCATCTGTTCAGGAGCAAATTAACACCTTAGACAATAGACTTTATGTCTTGGGAAACTATGTTATTACAGCAACAACAATTCCCACAAACAGAAAGTACACTTCGGTTCAGTTTCTCTTGCCAACATCAGCTGCCCTACATTTTCCATTCACATTATTTAAAAAAAAGAAGTGCATTTGCTATGTAAACAGCACTACAAATTTTACAAGTTGTGTTATGGTCATGTAATATTTTATCCCTAAAGGATCTTTGGGTTAACATTCTATCTTCCTTGGTTCATTAAAAAAAAATAATCAACCAAAATGAAGCTTTAATTTTATTGGTAACTCTTGGCAACAGGCACAATGCCACATTTGCCACCTGCTGCAAATTTACTTCTGTGAAATTTTTAGCTTAAAGAAGGTATGTCTTCTTTTCTCCCATGTCTTCCTAAAGAATGGCAAGCTTACAAATATTTTAAAAGACCAGTTGGTTGTACTACTACTACTTATTATTTACTATATTTTTTTTAAATAATGATTATTATAGTTCATTGCACAGTCAGCCAGATGTTCAGACTGGATTTGGTATTTTTGACCACTTATCAGAACAGCTGACCACTTATCAGAACAGGGTTTTTTTAGGATGGCTGCTATTTTTCTGTCTGTTTTGAAAGCAGTCTTGATGTGATGCCTGTGTATTATCTTACTGATTTTGTCTATGGCACCTCTTATGTAGAGCAGGACAGAAACCCCAAAGATAAAATTGAAACGCCAAAGATAAAATTGACCTGGAAAACCAAGGCATATATGAAGTCCCCTGTGTATCATGCCCTGCAACATACATTAGACAGACCAATAGAAGAATAAGTACTCACCTAGATGAACACAAAAATGCAGTAAAAAAAAGCTTCAACACACTGCCTCATTAGTCCAACACATGAAAGCCACAGGTCATAGCATCGACTTCAATGGCACCAAAACCCTAGCCACTACAGAAAACCCCAGCTACAGAATTATCAGAGAAGCCAAAGAGATTGAAAAAAGACCTGGAAGCCTGAATAGAAGAGATAACTCCACCAGACTGTCAATTATCTGGAAGCCTGCACCCTCAAACAAAAAAATCTCCACACCACAAGCCAGGCAAACACCTGGGCACAAACAGCCTCCCCTTGATACCTCCAGCTCAAACACACCCCAACCAGAGACCCAGATGAAACCTAGCTTACTAATAAATGATAGCTGTCCATTTACCCTGAGCCAAGCTGCACTAAAAGCCTCCAATACAGCAAACACAATATTGCCAGCCAATCAAGACAAAAAAAGCTACAAAACAGACAGAAGGTATTAGAAACACTAATCAAGCAGAACACAGCAAACTCCAAGACCAATAAACACAGACCAAGACTCCCAACCAATCAGGATGAAGAAAAAACCATTCTGGCACAGCAGTAGGCTAGCACCAAATTTAAAACAGAAACAGCTGTGAAAATCTGACTCATAGACGAACACTGTATAGAAGCCTGATGATGGCAGATGAGATTCTGCCAAAACGTTGCTGCAACTTTAAAAGCACAACTATAATGACGAGGGAAAATCCCCAAACAAAGCTGAATACCATATATATGTGTGTGTGTTTGTGTGTGTGTGTGTGTGTGTGTGTGGCATTCAGCTTTGTTCGGGTATTTTCCCACGTCATTGTAGTTGTGCTTTTAAAGTTGTAGCAACATTTCGGCAGAATCTCATCTGCCATCATCAAGTTTCTGTATAGTGTTCATCTGTGAGTCAAACTTTTACAGTGGTTTCAGATTTAAATTTGGGGCAGCCTATTGCTGTGCCAGAATGATTTTTTTTTCTTCATCCTGATTGGTTGGGAGTCTTGGTCTGTGTTTATTGGTCTTGGAGTTTGCTGTGTTCTGCTTGATTCGTGTTTCTAATATCTTCTGTCTGTTTTTTGGCTCTTTTTGTATCTTGATTGGCTGGCAACATTGTGTTACTTTATTGGAGGCCTTTAGTGTAGCTTGGCTCTGGGTAAATGGATGGCTATCATTAGTTAGGAAGCTAGGTTTCATCTGGGTGCCTGGTTGGGGTGTGTTTGAGCTGGAGGTATCAGGGGGGATCTGTCTGTGCTCAGTTGTTTGCCTGGCTTGTGGTATGGAGATTTTTTTGTTTCTGAGTGCAGGCTTCCAAATGCTTGACAGTCTGGTGGAGTCATCTCTTCTATTCATGCTTTCTGGTCTTTTTTCAATCTCTATGGCTTCTCTGATAATTCTGTAGCTGGGGTTTTCTATAGTGGCTAGGGTTTTGGTGCCACTGAGGTTGATGCTATGACCTGTGGCTTCCATGTGTTGGACTAGTGAGGAAGTGTGTTCCAGCTTTTTGACTGCATTTTTGTGTTCATCCAGGCGGGTACTTATTCTTCTATTGGCCTGTCCAATGTATATGGCGGGCATGATGCACAGGGGACTTTGTATATGCCTTGGTTTTCCTAGGTCAAGTTTATCTTTGGGGTTTCTAAGGATGGCTGCTATTTTTCTGTCTGTTTTGAAGGCAGTCTTGATGTGATGTCTGTGTAGTATCTCACTAATTTTGTCTGTAGTACCTCTTATGTAGGGCAGGACAGCGGTTCCATAGGTCTGTTCATCTTCTTGGTCTTTATTATGTCTCAGTGTGGATCAAGCCAGTGATTTTGCTTTTGTAGAAGCAGAAAGAAAGAAAGAAAGAAAGAAAGAAAGAAAGAAAGAAAGAAAGAAAGAAAGAAAGAAAGAAAGAAAGAAAGAAAGAAAGAAAGAAAGAAAGAAAGGCAGAAGTATTAGGGAAGAGAGAAAGGGAGGGAGAAAGGAAGGAAGGAAGAAAAGAAGGAAGGAAGAAAAATAAATCTGTGTTAGTTTCAAATTTGGAATGCCAAAATATTCCATTGCAGATCAACTATGCTAAGATGAATGAAAAACAAATATTCCTTAAACAATATGACATTTTTATAAGCTGCTGGGAACAATTGCCCCAATCTAAAATGTTTACACTAGATTATTATCATCAAAATAGTGCAATATAAAGTATGTACCCTCTGGCTCTTCCATCTGGCCTTTTACCAAAAGGCTATAAAAAAGAATAGTTGAATAAAGTGAATTATTACACAATAGAGAGAACATGCATTCCTAAGAAATTGATAGAATATTGTATATAATTGAGAATCTGTTTTTTGTTGCTATTATTATTATTATCACCCACAGTGCCATTATATTTGCCCTCACAATGGAGGAGAAAGTTGATGAGGATCCCACTATCCTGAAAATTACATTTTTGTACTGTGTTTATTTTGTATATAATAACTCTGTTTGGGTATTGCTGAAAAGGAATAATCCTTATCTTCCAAAATTGCATCTAGTCTCCAAAGTACATAAATGAAGAAGGCTGTTTATAAATGAGTTGATTTTCATGCAGGTTTATGTTCATTTTCACAGTTGGGTTCTTCTTAACTTCTTCTGCTCACAGATAGGATCTCTTTTTTTTAGTGTATTCATTGTCATATCATGATGAGCTTCCTATTTGTTCTTGAAAACCTTGACATTTTGGGAAGGCAAAATAGTAGGTAGCTGTAAATTGTACTGGGAACATGACATAAAATGACTGTGAACCAGGGTGTCCCAATCTAGTTTGAAACGACAATAGTTCTTCAAAGTTTGATTGAATTACAAGTCCCTGTAGAGATCTTCATATAGTACTAACTGGACAGTACCCTAACATTTTGATTAGGCTGTGGTATTGCTTTAACAGGGATAAATGTAATTGATTCTTACAACAAGGAGCCCATTCTTACATCTTTGCACAATTTGTTTCCAACAGGGCAACAACTATATTGTTTCAATCAACAATAGATGGACCATGTAGCTATGACTAATGTTATTTGCTATGCCTCCTATGTTTCTGGTCTTTGTTCTATGTTACAAAAAGCAATTGGTCATGTCATTGAGATTTACTTGAAATGTGCTCCAAACTTCCAATACATTCAAGAACCCTCCATTTACTGAATTATTTATATGCCACCCAGAATTTCTGGGAATCAGGTAGCATATAAATTTCATTTATTAATGTTGCCCATAATGGCATAAGGGGATAAAAAGAGATCACGCACACCACGATACCTATCTGTTATTTCATTCTAGTAAATACTAGCAAAATTCTAGGATTTACAGCATGAAGAACATTCATTCAGGTTCTAATTTTTATTTTAGCCAGAGATCAGCTTCAAACACCTACTGCCTGCTCAAAGATAATGGAAGATATGCATATGAATTATATGTAGGGCATAAAGCCACTTCTTTGATTAGAAGTATTTTGAAAAGGCTTTAATACAGGTATAATTTTACTTGCATTGATTCCTCATTGAATTGCAAAGTAATAGTGAAGCTGAAAGAATCTCATAACAAGATTTTATTGACAATATCTGTGTTAAACTATACCTGTGTCATTCTAACTTTGTCTTTCCTTGTAACAAACTGTTTCATTTATTCAGTATGGGATGTCATCAGGCTTAATGCATTTTTTTTCTTTCCATTGGGAAGAATCATGTGAACAAATCACACATGTAAGGTAAGTGGCCTGGAAATATTGGTCTTACACTCTACTGTGATTTTAATTCCTGTCAATTATGGTGTTTAGCCATCGCAAAACAATATGAACTTTGATTTTTAAGTCTTTTCTTTACATTAGTTATTTTACTTATTTCTAAATTTAAATTAAAGTTTTATAGGGTGTAGTTGATGATCCTATCAGTCCTGTCCAACTTGGTCAACCATAAAGAACTTGGATTTGTAGAATATGACTTGAGAGAAACAAGAGACTGCTCATGTTGTGAACTATTGAAAATATGTGGTTCACATTGTGAATCAGTTAGTTTTGTCTGACTTGAAATGCCTGTCAATAAAACTAAACTCCTTCTGAAAACATGGATTAATAAACAGGGGTTAAAAAAAGATTCCCTCGAGCTGAGTTTCATTCTTTATTCAACAACAAGGAAGTCAGTTGTCATTGCCTTTCTGCGATATTGCCTTAACTTCCTGTCTTATATATAGATGGGAAATTTACTTCCAATGAAGTATTAAGAGATTTGGGGTATTAAGGCTGGTAAGCTACCACTTTCTATAAGAATACTAAAGAAAGTGATCTTCAAAACATACCTTTCTTTTGGAAAAACTGTGTTTAAGAAGAAAAAAAATGAAATGAAACTTTGGAAATGGAAATACAATAACATTTTGCAGAATTTTTATATTTGTAATGTAAAAAAAATTTACATTTTACATTTGGCTTCCAGAAGGATATGTCGACGCACCATCATTGCCAAGTATCTTTCTCTCAGTTGCTCTGTCCCTCCTCAATAAAATGGATGAGATTAATCTCATGGCAGCAAGCAATCACAGGGTAAGGGACTGCTGTGTGATAGTTATTACAGAGAGCTTCACTCAGCTATTCCTGATGCCTAACTAGAGCTGGCATGTCAAACCATCCACCAACAGGACTGTAATAAGGACTCTTTAAAGGAGGTGGACTTTGTTTATACGTTCATAATAACTGGTGCACCAACAGCCATGTTATAAACAGATATCGCCCTCCTGATTTAGAGGTGATGACAGTCATGTGCAGACCCTTCTATCTACCTAGAGAACTGACAGTGGTGATTTTTATAGCTGTTTACATACCTCCTGAGGCAAATATTAGTACTGCACTTGCATATTTGCATATTACAATAAATAAAAAACTTAAGGCTTATCCTGATGGGGGTCATATAATAACTGGCGATTTTAATAAGGCATGCTTAAAGACTGTATTTCCCAAATTTACTCAGTATGTGACATGTGCCACCAGGTCTGGGGACAGGGTTTGGTATACTAAGGCAAAAGCGGAACTGAGGCAGGGCATTAAGGAGGCAAAAAAGGACTATAAAGGGAAGATTGAAGACTACTTCACAAATAGTGATTCACAGCGGGCTTGGCAGGGAATTAAACACATCACTAATTACAGGGACAGCAACCCCATATCGATCAATAATTACGCATCACTGGCAGAAGAATTGAACTGCTTCTTTGCCCGATTCGAACTGAATAGGTCTTCAAACACATTGCCTCTACAAACCACCAGTACTCAGCTGTTCACAATACAAGAGTATGACATGAAGCAGGTGCTTAGAGCAGTGAAAGTGAAGAAGGCCGCTGGCCCTGATGGGGTACCTGGGAAGGTACTCAAAGCATGTGCTGACCAGCTTGCAGGTGTATTTACAAATATTTTTAACCTTTTTCTCACACAAGCCATTGTTCCATCTTGTCTCAAAGCTTCCATTATTATTCCAGTTCCCAAAAAGCCCTCTCCTGATACTTTAAATGATTATAGACCAGTAGCTCTCACGCCGATAGTCATGAACTGTTTTGAGAGACTGGTCTTAAAATATATACAGGATTGCCTCCCATCAAACCCTGACCCATACCAGTTTGCTTATTGGAATAACAGATCCACAGAGGATGCTATTGCCATGGCTCTCCACATTGCACTGGACCACCTGGAGCATAGTGGGAGCTACGTAAGGATGCTTTTTGTTGATTACAGCTTGGCTTTTAATACCATCATTCCGGATATACTGATTAAGAAGTTGCTGGAAATGGGCCTCTCCTCTCACATCTGTTGTTGGATAAGGGACTTTCTTACTAACAGACCCCAAACTGTTAGAATTGGCAGCTATTTTTCCTCCACTATTGCTCTCAGCACTGGCTCTCCACAGGGCTGTGTGCTGAGCCCCCATTTGTATTCACCCTACACCTATGACCGCACTTCCTCTTGTCCCACTAACTCTATAATAAAATTTGCAGATGACATCATGTTGGTGGGACTCATATCAGGAGGAGACGCGATGGCCTATAGATCAGAGGTTTTCAGACTGGTCCTGTAGTCTTGTGGTGCAAGAGTCATAACCTCAAAAAGACCAAAGAATTGATTATAGGCTTCAGAAGATGCAAAGCAGAGCCTCTCCCACTATATAGCAATGGAGTTTGTGTGGAAAGAGTTCATAGTTTTAAATTTCTAGGAACTCATATTTCCGACAACCTTACTTGGTTGGTCCACACTATGGTCACTGCAAAGAAGGCCCAACAGTGCCTGCACTTTCTGAGGTTGCTGAAAAAGAGTGGTCTGGGTGAGAAGTTGCTGGTTACTTTTTACCGTTCTACCATCGAGAGCATTTTGGCATACTGTGTAACGGAGTGGTATGCTGGATGCTCTGCAGTGGATAAGAAGATGATCCAGAGAGTTATAAACACAGCGCCAAAAATCATTGGTTGCTCTCTTTCTTCTTTGGAAGAGATTGCAAAGACCAGACTCCTTTCTAGAGCACTAAAACTGTTACCATCAGGGAGGCATTATAGGTGTCTTAAAATGAGGACTAATAGATTGAAAACAGTTTCTTTTCCAAGGTACTAATTGTCTTGAATCAAACAGTGCATTTGTGATTTAGTCCTAGGTATATAGTAGAATTTTTAAACTATTTAACTTACGTAATGTTTTAGATAGGTTTTAGACTAGGTTTTTAATTATTATTATTTTAATTATTTTAATTTTTAAATACTCTGTAGTGTGATTGTGATGTGGTGTTTGGGGCACTGTGCTGGAGTAGCTTTCAAATTTCATTGTATTCGTGGAACGCAATGACAATAAAGGTATTCTATCTATCTATGAAAAGACCAAATGGTCTCTTAATTTTTTTAGTAATTAGAAATGTTCAGTTAAGTGTAGGTCCACAAGAAGAGTTGATTTAAAAGCCAGCTTGACATCTGGAACTCATCAAGAATTATCATGAAAAGGAGCACTAGAAAATACCAGTTGAAGAGAATATATCAAAAACCAAGAAATGATTAACCATTTTTTTCATTATTATTCATTAACCAACAACCAGTAATGGACAGAATTGATTAGTTAGCTACATAGAATTAACTCCTGAGGTGGTGGTGCCAACTGAATGAAAAATTGATTTTGAAAACAAATATTTTAATATACCTTTCAAAATAACTCCAATAAGCACAAATGGTTGGCATTTAGAATTAATGTACCTAGCATGTTCTCTGAAGCAGGTGACTCAGCATGCAAATCTAATACATGTAAGCAGGAAGCAATGGTGATTAATTATATATGCTTCTATATAATCTGAAAATGCATTATCCTCTTTCAGTATCCCAGCATCCCCTATTCTGATAGAAATTCTGCTTTCATAACTCTGCTCCTTCGCTTCAGAATTCAATCCTGAGCATCTCTAAGTGCCTAAATAGAGGCTGCTCTGTAATTGTCAATTGCTACAATCCCCTAATACATTTTCACCTTGATCAGAAGCAACCATTCCATCCAGCAGGGCTTTCAGTAATTGAAATTTATATTTGAAGCTCTTTAAGTTGAAAAAGTCAATACAATAATGACATCCCATATGTATTTAGCCTTGTGTGTATTATGGCCTGGAGTCATTTGACTTCCTTTTTGTTTTTGTTTCTGTTTTAAAGGAAGGATCATATGAATGAGAATGATACAATTCTCTATATACGGGCTGATATATAATACTATTAATAAATTGTAAATGTTGAAGTCTGACAAATACAGGCCAGTCAAAATACATATATTTGATTTAATTATGAATGACCATAGTATTAATGCAGATTACTTATGGTGATATAAAAAAATGGTTACCTATTCTTTCTACCTCTTCTTTGCTTCTGCCTCTTTGATTCCCATATTCCATCCAGTTATTCTGTTTCATACCTCATATTTCTCAGTTAGTGAGTTATTACATGGACCAGATGTCCATGTAGTAACTGGACTGTGAATATACAGCAACACCTTCAAAAAAGCCAATGCAATCCTAGGCTGTATTAATAGAGGGATAGACTCAAGATCATGTTAAGTATTAGTACCACTTTATAAAGTCCTAATATGGCCTCACTTGTGATATCACATCCAGTTTTGGTCACCAAAACATTTTAAAAAAAGATATTGAGATACAGAAAAGAGCAACAAAGATGATTAGGGGACTGGATGCTAAAACATATGAAGAGGAGTTGCAGGAATTGGGTATGTCTAGGCTAGTGAAAGAAGGATATGGTAGTAGTGTTCCAGTATTTGAGGGTCTGTCACAAAGATGAGAGGGGCAAACTATTTTCCAAAGCACCAGTAGGCAAGAGAAGAAGCAAAGGTTGGGAACTAATCAAGGAGAGAAGCAGCCTAGAATTAAGGAGAAACTTCCTAATAGTGAGAATAATCAACCAGTGAAATGGCTTACCTTCAGACATTGTGGAGGCTTCAAGACTGGACAGCCATTTATCTGAAATGGTATAAACTCTCCTACTCAAGCAGAGGATTGGACTAGATTACCCCCAAGGTCCTTTCCAGCTCTGTTACTCCATGTTGTAGCTTCTATGTCTGTTAGTATTTTAAATCATAAGAGCTGATTTCTTGGCACTTTCACAAGTTGCTGTAACTTTTTATGGAGCTGAACTGTAAAACTATTTTTATATGAATTGATTTTGTATGTGCTCCAACCTTGATTAATCTCCAAAAATAGAATAGAGTAGAATAGAATTCTTTATTGGCCAAGTGTGATTGGACACACAAGGAATTTGTCTTGTTGCAAATGCTCTCAGTGTACATAAAAGAAAAGATACATTCGTCAAGAGTCAAGAATCATAAGGTACAACACTTAATGATAGTCATAAGCAATCAAATCATACCAGGAAACAGTCAATGTAAATGTAAAGGACACAAGCGACAAAATTATAGTCATACAGTCACAAGTGGGAGGGGATGGGTGATAAGGAGTGATGAGAAGATTAATAGTAATGCAGACTTTGTAAATATTTGTAAATATTTGGACAACATTGAGGGAATTATTTGCATAGCAGAGAGATGGTATTCGGGAGAAAACTGTCCTTGTGTCTAGTTGTTCTGGTGTGCAGAATATAATATAATATAAGAAAAGGCACAAGACAAGGTTGTCCTCTTTCTCCCTTGCTATTTGTATTGACTTTGGAAGTGTTGAACAGAAATATAAGAGAAGATAAAACTATAAAAGGAATGAAAATTAAAAAGGAAGAATTTAAATTACAAGCTTTTGCAGATGACCTAGTCTTTATCTTGGAAGATCCTATAGAAACAGCCTTGAAGCTGTTGGAAAAGAAAGATCCAGTTTGATGTAATAGTCTAAAGCAGGGGTCCCCAATCCTTAAGCACACCAGCAACTGGGCTCCACAAACAAGCAAAGCCCCACTTGTGGAATTCAGGCAGCATGCAAAACCATGTCCCCTCTGGTCTGAGGAAAAACCTCTCTCTATGGAACCAGTCCCTGGTGTCCAAAAGGTTTGAAGCCACTGGTCTAAGGCAGGGGTTGACAACCTTTTGGACCTCAGGGACCACCAAACTCATAATTTTAAATCCTGTGGACCAGATACCCTTGGAAAATTTCAAAAAAGTCTTCAGGAAAATTCCCTCCCTGTTTTCCTACCCGCTATTTGAGATTGCAGGATAATGTCTCCAGCTCTGTTCTCGGGGAGAGAGAGGGAGAGAGAGAGAGACTTTTGGCTTCATGCAAGGAAAGCAGCAGAAGCAGAAGAAGCAGCAGAAGTCTTTATTTCTCTCCCCCAAACTCCACCAGAAATGAGTCTTTGTGAGACTTGTCATGCTGCAGCAGCAGGATGCCTTGCAGGGTCCCAAAGATTCATTTCTGATGGAGTTTGGGGGAGAGAAAGACTTTTGCTGTTTTCCTTGTGTACAGCCAAAAGCAGAAGAGGAAAGTAGTGGAAAGAAGCAGCCCGGTGGCCAGGTGAGGTGCGTGGGGAGAGTAGGGTCTTTTCCCCTCTCCACTCACTACCTCGTGTTGTTTGCAATGCAAGCAATGCAAGCCTTGTGTTCCTGTGGGCCATGTAGGTGGCACAGCCTTGTGTTCCCTCACAGCCTGGCTTAATTGTTTTGGGGGGATGCTTTGGGGATGGCATTTCTCTGCGGACCACTAAAATTTTCTCACGGATCATCAGTGATTGGTGACCACTGGTCTAAGACACAAACTAGAATCTGAGCTACTGTTGTTGGAAGAAATATCCATCTGGTTCAGTTCCAAGTGGGGAGAAAGACACACCGGAAACATGGAGGCTGCTTGGAAAGGTGGTTTAATGGTGAAACAGAAGCACATGGGTGGTTCTGAGCAATTGACCTCATGGGTTTGAGAGTGAGGGATTTTTATACCTTTTCCTAGGCTTTGAACTTGAGCTTTCTGTTCCTGTGCAAGAATATGTATCCTATTGGCTGCAGTCAGACTCGCACGGGGCCATGTGGGAATCAAGTTTGTCTGAGTTAAGTTTGGTTGAACTGTGCTCATGCAATGAAGGGGCTTGTTGTGTAATTCCTAGTGTGGCTGAAAGCTAACCCTACCTTTGTCAGACCTTGTTGCAGGCAGTTAATGGATTACCAAATCTGCATTTCTAAAGCTGCCCCAGCTCATTATCTGCTTGGCGGGGGGAGGGGAAGGGAGCTGAGGCTCTGAGTTTCTGTCTCCCTTAAGATCTCTATTTCTCTTTTAGGGGAAATATAATATTCTTCCTTTTTAATATTTCCAAAAATATTTCATTCTTCTAGGAGAGTGCTGACTTTTTATGCTATGTATTGTAGTCTTACCTTAGACATGAAGTCAGCTGTGTGACTTTGGGTCAGTCACTGTCTCTTAAGTCCCAGGAGAAAATTAAGTTAATGATAAATCACTTCTGAAAATCATACCAAGGAAAAAGCAGGAACTAATCAAGGTAGTGTTGGAAGTTAAAACCTACCCCTCTCCTAGGAAAATGAAATGTTTTAGGATATAGTAAAAAGGCAGAATATTTCCCCTAAAAAGAAAAGTAGAAACTCAAATAGGCAGAAACACACACTGGCCCTTTGCTAATGGGCCATTATTCTGGCCTGGGCCAGTCTATTTTACATAACAAAGATCTAATCCAGGTAAAGAGATAATAGGAATTGTCCAAAGCCCTTTCATTACATCATCATCCAGCAAGGCTCAACCAAGCCTGGGACTCAGGACAGCCTACATCTTGCATGGCCCCATGGGAATCTGACAACCAATCAGAATGCAAGCTCAAATTCAAATCACAACAGAGGGCATAAAACCAAGGTTCTCTCAGCATTTTGGCCCTTTTCTTTTCGTTTATCCAACATCTTGAAACATGTGATCGTCCTTTTCACTTTGGGGCTCCAAGCTATGTCATCCTATCCACCATTAAACCATCTTTCCAAACAGCCTCCATGCTTCCAGTGTCTTTTTCCTCAATTGGAACTGAATCCAGAAGGATATTTCTTCCAATAGTAGTCACCAGGAATCATGTCTGACTTAGAGACAGGAAAAAAAGAGAGATTATATTTCTATACCAACCCAAAGATACAACAGAGACATAGTTCCAACAGATTTTGCACACAGCATGACTGCAATTGCAGACAGAGTTGTTTTTATAGTGGTGCTTTAGATATAGAATTCGCCCTCGAGAAATTTGTTCTCTCATCCAATTGTTCACTTCTTGGCAACTAGATATTTTAAAAAATAAATTCTCAACCCCTTAAGCTCACTGATTTTATTAGCATGCTTTCTTCTCTGGTTTCATTTTCAGTATTAGTTTTGCCTCTCATCTTTAACACCTATCCAGTCAAGGGCATAAGTATTGTATGCAACAATGAGGTGCACAATGAATTGTCACTCAACAGGAGGCTGAAGATTCTCATAGCTGGTGATGCATAAGAAATGGAGGAAGCTGTTTCAGAACTCATCCTTTAAAAGTTCATCCTTTATGATCCTTTGGGCTGTCAGCATGATAGGCTGTGCCGTCTACTAACTTCAGAAGAAACACAAGCGTTCCATTTTAGCAAGGCATGAAAGCAGTGCCTTTGTATGCAACAGTATGCCTCAGATTACTGTGCCTGTTTTTAAGCCTTTCCCACAGAGAACTGAAATGTTGAGCGGTGGGAGTTCTAGGTCCGGAAAATTAAGAGAATTGAGGTTGTAAGTATTGGCAATTTATTAAAGGGATAGGCTTCTGTCTATAGTGCTTGCCTTCTATGAACTCTGGGTAAATTTAGCTGTGGTTCAGTGTAAATAAGTTGCTCTGTCCCTTTGCCACTGTGAGTGGATGCTTATTTCCTTGAACTGCTTATTTTAGTAATACTTCTCCCACTTCTTAAGCTGAACAATCCTTAACATTTCTCCTAAAAGGTCCTAATTTCAAAGAGCACCCCATAGTTGCTACTTCATTTATTTTTCTGACAAGTTAGAGACAAGTTCCTGTTAATACACAACTCAGTTTTTATATTTAGAGACAGACAGACAGACAGACACACACACACAACACAAACACACACACACAGAATAGTACCTTGGTACTCATTGTAAATTGGTTCCGGGAGCACAATGAATATCAAAATGACAAATACCATTTTTTTTTTTTTTTAGGAATAGGAATAATAATCAGGAGGCAATAATAGTCAGGAGGCAACTGACACTGGCAAGTTCTAGCTTGAACATCAAGCACCAAACAAACAGTGAGTACCAGGATTTTCACATCAAAATGTATCCAGTACCAAATCTGACAGGTTACAAAGCAGCTGAGTTCTGAGGTGCCACTCTATGAGTTTGTGTCTGTTCATGGGAATATCAATGGGAATATGTGTGTGTTTAAAACAAAGAAATGTTAAATCTATCCAACTCTCTCTCTCTCTCTCTCTCACACACACACACACACACACACACACACACACAAAGTATATGTGAGTGTGTATATATGTTTACATATATACTATATATGGTATTCAGCTTTGTTCGGGTATTTTCCCACGTCATTATAGTTGTGCTTTTAAAGTTGTAGCAATGTTTCGGCAGATTCTCATCTGCCATCATCAGGCTTCTGTACAGTGTTCGTCTCTGAGTCAGACTTTTACAGTGGTTTCAGATTTAAATTTGGTGCGAACCTACACTATGCCAGAATGTTTTTTTCTTCATCCTGATTAGTTGGGAGTCTTGGTCTGTGTTTATTGGTCTTGAAGTTTGCTGTGTTCTGCTTGATTGGTGTTTCTAATATCTTCTGTCTGTTATGTAGCATTTTTTGATTGGCTGGCAACATTGTGTTTCCTGTATTGGAGGCTTTTAGTGATGCTTGGCTCAGAGTAAATGGACAGCTATCATTTATTAGGAAACTAGGTTTCATCTGGGTCTCTGGTTGGGGTGTGTTTGAGCTGGAGGTATCGGGGGTGGGTGGGTCTGTTTGTGCCCAGGTGTTTGCTTGGCTTGTGGTGTGGAGATGTTTTTGTTTTTCAGTGCAGGCTTCCAGATAATTGGCAGTCTGGTGGAATCATCTCTTCTATTCATGTTTTCAGGTCTTTTTTCAATCTCTATGGCTTCTCTGATAATTCCGTAGCTGGGGTTTTCCATAGCGGCTAGGGTTTTGGTGCCATTGAAGTTGATGCTATGACCTGTGGCTTTCATGTGTTGGACTAGTGAGGAAGGTGAAAAACCAAGGCATGTATGAAGTCCCCTGCGCATCACGCCATGCTACATACATTGGACAGACCAATAGAAGAATAAGTACCTGTCTGGATGAACACAAAAGTGCAGTAAAAAAGCTGGAACACACTTCCTCACTAGTCCAACACATGAAAGCCACAGGTCATAGGGAAATTTTGTTAAAAGATTAGCAAGAAATCCAGTGGGCTGTAAGAAAAAAGTATTTTTAAGGAACACTAGTTCTTGCAAATATATGTTCTTGCTGTTTAAGCAGAGGTGGCATTCTACCAGTTCGGACCGGTTGTATAGATCCAGTTTTATGATTCTGCACAGTTCAGAGAACTGGCAAATCATACCCCTGGCTGTCCCCTCCCTTCCCCTCCCCACCCAGTCAGTCCTTATTGCACACGCACATCATTGCCTGTATGCCTAACATAGCTGGCTACGTTCTTCCCCGACGAGTCACTCCTTAAGGTATTTCTTTTTTTCCCTTCTGAGGATCAGCTGTTCCTATAATCAGCTGGGATTCTCCTCACTTACTTACTACTTTGACCAGGAGGCTCCCCTGAGGCCCAGGAAAGCAAAATATGGAGGGGGGGGCACAGCATTCCCCCTCCATGTTTTACCTTCCTGGGCCCCAGGGAAGCTTCCTGGGAGCAAAAATGCCCCTCCAGGAGGTTCTCCTGAGGCCCAGAAGGCCCCAAAATGTAGCACAGGGGGGTACTGTGTTCCCACCATGCTCCGTTGTTTTCCTTCCTCAGCTCCAGGAAAGCCTTCTGGGAGCAAAAACACCCCCCACCCTTCCCTGAGGCCCAGAAGGCTCAAAATCCAGGGGGAGGTGCTGAAAAAAAAAAGAAGCCATGCCCACCCAGTCACATGGACATGGCCATCTGGCCATGCCCACACAGCCACACCCACAGAACTGGTTGTTACAAAATTTGAATCCCACCCCTGTGTTTAACACTGGTTATTTGAATTCATTTAAACTAGAAGTCCCTTTTATGGTAGAATATGAACAGCCAGCTTTTAATGTACTTAAATGGTCCCAGTGGGCACCCAAGTTTCTATTTCCAGGACTTGGCATTACAGTATTGCACATTTATTGAATCTGGCAGTTAAATCATGGCCCACAGAACTCTATTTTTTAATCTTAATCCGTAATTCAAGGTTTTTTTTCCTTCAATCCTGGTAATAAGAAGTAGCTACCCTAAACATACTTTGTGGGAAAAAAGATGCTGTTTTGTTTTGCAATTAAATGGAAAACAAATAGACAAACAGAAAGGCAAGCGCTGACAGCAAGGTAGATAAATAAAAGGACAATTGTAAAGCCTTGAACATTTAATCATGGAGGCGGTCATACTTTTTGGGATCAAGTTCTCCAACTCTTAACATTCTTAATGATTTTGATGAAAAATAATCTGACTTTATTTTGTTTTCTAGAGAAAAAAATATGTGGGATTGTTATAACTAAGCGAACAACATACCTTCCTGCATTTTCATGATACAATAAGTTCCAAAATATCACTTTCCAAAATGATACAGACTTTGCCAACCAATGCCAACCCTTCAATCTTCATGCTATCCAGGACAAATTATTGTCAAATCTTTTTTTTTTGAGAACTTCAAGTGATGGAGCATCCACAGCTTCAGGAGGCAGGTTGTTCTACTGCTTCATAGATCTCAGTCATAAAATTATTTTGAGTTTGCAACTTTCTTGTTCAACTTTCACCACTGGTTCTTGTCTTATTCTTTTCCATTTTTATAAAGTATTGGAACAACTTAGGCTCTTTTCTAATTTGCTAGCATTTCCCCCTGTGCTCAAAGATTTAAATCAGTAGCTATAACATAACAGAATAACACAGTAGGAGGGGACCTTGAAGGTCTTCTAGTCCAACCCTCTGCTTAGACAGAAAGTCCTATACCATTTCAGACAAATGGTTGTCCAATCTCTTATAAAAACTTCTAGTGTTGGAGGATTCACAACTTCTGGAGGCAATTTGTTCCACTGATTGTCTAATTGTTCTAATTGTCAGGAAATTTCCCCCTAGTTCTAGATTGGTTCTCTCCTTGACTAGTTGCCACCTATTACTTCTTGTTCTACCCTCAGGTGCTTTGGAGAAAAGGTTGACTCCCTCTTCTTTGTGGCAATCCGTTAGCACCTTGAGGGATAATCCATCTGATACAGAAGGCCAGACGTCATCCAAAGCAGTGTTTCATCGCTTCTATACCTATTTTGATCTTCATTTCTTTTCTCTCTGCATGGCACAGTTTCTGGCGGGTTGAATCATTTTCTTTTCTTTTGTGAAAAGGCAGATTTCCACCTGCTTAACTGCTTCTTCTATGTTAATAAGTATTAAGAAAGATATAGCTAATCCTGTAATTCCTCCTTCCATTTTTTTTTTTTGACAATCAAGGTGTCCGCAAGACAAATCACAAACCTAATGAATCTCTCAAAAGCTAATGAAAATCTGCTGATTTCAAGATAGTTTAGTTATCCAGTTTCCAAGGTGTTTTTCCCCTTTCCTGAATATCTTGGTCATCTGTTTAGTCTATATTTTCTGCTTACTTGGGTGCTCAGTTGTACAAATCCATGACAATGTTATTTTTCTTTCCTTTCTCCCTTAATATTCACCCAGACACTTTCCACAGGGCTTTCATCCTTGGTGTAATGAATTTCTATATGTGACTCCAATTCATCTTCTCTTGGGTCTGTTTCTTTTTAATAACTTACATCTTCCAATTATATTTTAGTTGTTATATCTGCCTTACCATGTTCCAGTAATACCCACACTATCATATTTCCTTCCTTTAACAAGACTTCATGTTCTGCCTATTTGTTCCCCATATTTTGTGTGTTGAGTTAGAAGCATCTTTTTAGTGTCATTCTTCTTAAGTTTATCAAATACATCTCCTGGTGCATTTTTAGTATCCCCTCCTTTTTACCTCTTTCTTCCTTGCTGTAAGGTTTATTACGTTCATATTTTGGATGTGGTTCTAGTTAACCCGCTCCCCACAAAATAGTTTAATATAACTCTAGCAAGATATCTTTCAAAAACATTCTTCCCAGTATCCCATTTCTCACCAGAAACATTGGCAATAAAGACTGGGTCCAGTATTCTTATATTATCCTTTGAGCTAGTAATTTGTTTCCAAAATCTTTCTGCCCTCACTCAAGTAAAAGGAATTAGTGAAATATTTCATTATTTTGAAAAACTATGTTATGGTTGGGTATTCAGTATATTCAGGAGCTACAAAAATGTGGTACAACCAGAGGACACAGATTGTCTTTCTTTGCTTTTGAGAAACAATGGACTGTGTAGTCATTGTTCTTCTATTATGAGAACAGCAGGGATATTACGACATGAGCCTTTGAAACTTGCAGATACTATCAAACTTTTGAGTTGACTGCTCTGAGAATATGATTCTTCTTTGATGAAGTGAAGTGATAATACACAGCATCAAATTTTAATTCTTCAGTTCTCAGGGTAACAAGCACTAAATATGTACGCAGCTGCCAATACTCCCATCCTAGTAACTAGAAGCAAGCAACTTAAACATTTTGCATGAGTGAAGACACATACCAGACTAAATGGGAAGCTGATGCCAATGGAGAAAAATACAAAGACATTTGCAAAGCCATAAACATTGAATCATGGAATCAAGAGACAAAAATACCAGGTCCTTTAAATCCTGATTAGTTTTCAGTCTGAGCCCAACATAAAACCATATAATGTAATAGTACATAGAAATTTTCTTCTGTATTTTTCCCCAAACATTCTTATTCACTTTTTCTCTAAAGAAAAAAAAAGTGCTGAACAAGGAGCTTTGGGAGAGGAGCTGTACCCCTTCCCCTATTTCAACAATGAAGCAAGTTTGAAAACACAACATGAAAAATAAATTCTAAAGAATAAGGTCTGGGCTGAAAACTTTTCTCTCCCAATTTCCTCTTCCTCCTATTTTTCTTTTCCATTGCTGCTGAAGAGAGAATAGCATAGCACAAATCTATTATGGTAGACATGAATGACCTACACAAGGATCCTCTTTAAATCAAACAAATCAGGCTGCACCTACCAGCATTTCATGATGAACTTAAAGCAGGGAAGGAACACACAGATGAATGTTTCATCTCTCTCAAGTCTGTTATGTGAAAGATTTCAACATACTTCAAAACATGTGCAGGGAATGCAAGCAAACCCCTCATTAAGAAGTTATAGGTCAAATCCTAAAAATCCTCCTTCAACTCCTGCTGTGCTAACTCATTGCGGTGATGTTGAAGATGTTCCTGGAGAAAATGAATGAAGAACCTCAGGGTAATATCCCAACCGTATGTACTCCTATCAGAGTCATTCAAGGATGAAGATCATCCCAGCTAAAATGAACAGCTAACACCCTAAAAGATAGGCTCAAGGTCCAAATGGAGCTTTACAGACTTGAACACTGGGCCCTATCTAACAAAATGAAATTCACTGTTGAGAAAAGTAAAGTCTTATACTTAGGCAAGAAGTATACATATAGACTGGGTAATAAACCAGGCCTAATAGCAGTAACTGTGAGATAGATCTTGGAGTCTTAGTAGACAACCAGTCAAATATGAGCCAGGAGTGTGCAGTGGCAGCCAAAAAATCAAGTGATACAATCAAGATCAAGCGAGGAACTTATACCACTCTATAGAGCCTTAGTAAGACCACACCTAGAGTACTGCATTCAGTTTTAGTCACCAGACTATAAAAAAGATTGAGACTCTAGAAAAAGTGCAGAGAAGAGCAACCGGGATAATTAAGGGACTGGAAACTAAAACATATGAAAAATGGTTACAGGAACAGGGCATGGCTAGTCTAGTGAAGAGAAGGATCAGGAGTGACATGATAGTAGTCTTCCAATATTTGAGGGGCTGCCACAGAAAGGAAGGGGTCAAGCTATTTTCTACCTAAATGTCAGGCAAGGAAAAATGAATGGAAAATGAACAAGGAGAGATTCAACCTAGAAATAAGGAGAAATTTTCTGACATTGAGAACAATTAACCAATGGAACAGCTTGCCTTCAGAAGTTGTGGGAGCTTCATCACTGGAGGCTTTCAAGAAGAGACTGGAGAGCCATTTGTCAGAAATGGTATAGGGTCTCCTGCCTGGGTGGGGGGTTGTACTAGATAAATTACAAGGTCCCTTCCAACTCTGTTAATATGTTATCTGTTAACAGATATTGTGCCTATAATGGGCAGCAAAGAGATAGAAAGATGCTGGAAGCGGAGATTCACTTTAGTGATAATGAATGACAAAGGCATCAATTCATATTGTGTCAGGAGAAGGCCATGGTAAATCATTCTATTTATTGTGCTTCAGGAAAATCACAGGGACAGATATTACAAATAATGAAAAACTGGCCTCTCAGGTCAAATGGCACTCAGCTGGGAAAAAGCTGATTTTTTTGTTTGTTTGAATACTAGCGGTGTTTATGATGAAGCTAAGATAAAAGCTTCACGATATATAGTTGCTAATGTTGCGATGTAGGAAAGGAAAACCTGGAACTGGGAAAGACAGCAAGAACATGGTACATAAGAAGCATAAAACATGAAAATGAGAAAACTCGGGACAGTAAAAGAATAAATCTACCACATTTTTATTTATTTTTTTAAATGTACATGCTGCCCATTTCAGTGTCATGCAACTCTATATATTGACATTTTAGACATCAGCATATTGAAATGGACTTGAATTGGACACTTTCAGTCAATATCCAGTCATATTGTTTACTACCTAGGACATGAAAAACAAGGAAGGAATTTAATTGTTTTAATTGTATAACAGATGAACTGTTCAGAATCTTTTGGAGTGGGTTGCTGTAATAAATCAGATAGGTAGATATGTAGGTACTTAGATGAGAGAGAGAAAGAGAGAGGGGGAATGGAGAGACAGAGAGGGAGGGAGGAAGGGAGGCAGAGGGAGGGACAGAAGGAGAGGAGGAGGCGAGTGAGAAAGAGAAACACTAATCAAGTATTGAAAGTGGAAAGATCTGCAAGATGTAGCAATGGAACTGAAGAAATGCAGTGAGAGAAAAAAAGGGGGGGGGTGTAACTAATAAAAAGAAGGCCAAACTAAGGACAACAGGACCACTAATCACCCTTAGGTTTGACAATGAAGATACTGAAATGGTGAATAGTTTTTACCTTTTGGGGCTGAGTAACCTGACTACCAATGTTAAAGGAACCAATGGTCAAGAAATACACCACAAGCTAGCTCTTGGTAGAGTAATAAATGTCTTGGAAAATGTATTCAGATGCTATAATTTGTCTATAGTTACAATTATCAGCATTATTCAGGCAATGGTTTTCCTTGTGGCATTCTATCTATATGAAAGTGGGGTTCTGAAGAAGCAAGATAACAAAGGAGCACAGATGGTTTAAAACTTTAATGTTGTACAGGGCTCTTGTGAATACCATAGATAACAAAGAAACCGACAAAGAAGTGGATCATAAAATTAATCAATTCAAGTTGTCCTTGCATTACAAATGACCAGTTGTCACTTGAGACATAAATAATCAGTTGTCACTTGAGGCACAAATGATGAAATTCTCATTTTTGGACTACTATGCAAAGGAAAGTTAGTCATACTGGGAGAGGAAAAAGGAAAGAGAAGAAGAGAATAACCACCAGCAAACTAAATTGATACTGTGTACACCATTGGCACCATCTATTTAATGGGGGGAGATCTGGGAAGGTCCATCTAAGAAGTGCTAAGAGTCAACACTGACTTGATGACATAAACAGAATAACAGAATAATAGAATTGGAAGGGACTTTGGTCTTCTAGTTCAACTGCCTGCTCAGCCAGGAAATCCTATAACCATTTCAGACAATTGATTGTCCAAACTCTTCTTGAAATCTCCCGTATTGGAGTATCAACAACTTCTGGAAGCAAGTTATTCCCTTTGTTAATTGTCCTCACTGTCACAAAATGTTTCCTTAGTTCTAGATTAGTTCTCACCTTGATTAGCTTCCATCCATTGCTTCTTGTCCTGCTTTTAGGTACATCGGAAAATAAAGATGGGCCTCTTTTCTTTGTGGCATCCAGTGGCAGATTAAGGCTCACTGGTGCCCTAAGCACTGACAAATCTTGGTGCCCCCATCCTTTGTACATACTGTTCAAACAAAGCCATGCTTAGGCTACATAAACATTTTTGTGGTGCCCCCTTTGGGCCAGGTGCCTTATACACATGCTTAGTCTGCTTCATGGTTAATACACCACTGGTGACAGCCCCTTAGATATATCATGTGCCCCTGAATCATCACATAATCAATCAATTCTTTAAATACTGACTTTATTATCATGGATATAAAACATGATTCCCTCTAGTGTTGCAGTGAAGATTTAGCTTTTGTGCATAGACAGAAAGGTCAGTGCTCTACGTATTATCTTACTGGCAAAATTGTGCTGATCAGATATCTCTGAAAAGGCCAAAATCATTCCTGTTGAATAAAATAAACAAGGGCAGAGTCACGCTGATATTTAAAGTCAGTAGGGGATAACTGTCCTTACTAATGTTCTTTTGTAAGGACAACATTGAACATTTACAACCAGATCTAGCATATATGTAGGGTCACTTGATATATGATTGCCCACATATTTTTGGCAGATTTTTTTTTTTTCTGAGGAAACTGATAGTTGGATTTTTAGATTCAGCAGGTGCACCTACCTTAAAGAATGTCCCCCTTCCTTCTGATATCCAGAAGGCACTGGAAATTTTGCTTTAAAGTAATCATTGGCTTTAATCTTTGGCTGAACATTTTTTTTTTAGTTTTAGCTATATTTTAATGGCTTAACTATAAGACATTGTTATTTGGTTTTAATGCTGATTAAAAGGACCTGGCAATTGATAGAATAAACAAATAAGCAAGCAAACAAGCCATCAAGAAAATGTTAATTAATGCCGAACATACATGTTTCGGGAATTCTCCATTGCATTTATTGGAACACATACTGTCTCATTTATAGTAACTTGTTTCTGTTCTATTCACCACGGGAGTGGACAATTTAAATTTGAAATCTAGTCTATCAATATGGTATCTGAGCCTCTGAAAATATTTTTGTCAAAATCCTTGTAGAGTTAATTAATAAAGTTGACATATACTATTCCTGTAAACAAATATAAACGGATAAGCATAGCAAAAAAAAACCTTTGAATGTCATGCAAAAAGAAGAGGAAAGAATGTTGAGTAAAACTCCTAATCATTCTCTGCCGCCATTCTAATTGACTTTTTTTCACTCTAAAGCTAGTTTGGATTAGTGGCGTACTTCTGTAATATTGATTTGATTAAATCAATGGGCTTCCAATTTCCACCAGATTCTTAGAGAAGGATGTTGTCAAATGCCAGGGAAATCAGGGAATTCATGCAGTTCACATGAGAATAAAGATTTATTGCAAGCCTAAGTTCTCTACAAAATCTGAGCTACTAATGGTCAAAGGAAATGAGCAGGAATTAAGAGGCATTCAAGGTGGGCTGGATTTAGCTCTCTTGTGGGCATGGAGGCACTCATGGCTTATGACACATTTGACCCTTCCCGTGGGCACAGTCTGGTCATGTCTGGTCAATTAGATGTCTAAACTAATTTGAATTCCATAATAGAGACTATTAAAGAGAATGTTTGATTAAGGTGTTGGCCATCTGTAATACTTGGGAGCATCTTTATGTTATTTCAAAATTAATTCCATTTTTTACTTTGTGGAATTTTTTTACTAAATTTAAACTTGGTTTAAGTTTCAACCATCCATTGATTTTTTTTTTCAAAACTCAGTCATGTCTTGATTTTAAAAAATATTAATTTATTTTGAATTTGGCAATTGATCAATATATTGTGGTCCCTGCTTTTGTACTAATCACTATTTCCCAGCATGTTGCACCTAGATTTTAATAAGCTGTAGGAAGGACAAAGCATCCATAATTCCTTTGTGTTTGACTGCCCAGCTTGGGTTTTATTTAACAGCAACACTGAATTTCCCAAGATAAAAATTTGGGTCAACATATTATGAGATGGATAAATAGATTAATTAATTAGTTGTATGGATTGATCAATTGACAGATTCATTTTCCTGAATATCTTTCTGTAGATATATAAAAATCCTATTAAAATGGATGTAAAATGCCTCTGTAAAGTATATTTTATAGCTACGAATTGACTATGTCTGTTCAATTCTAAAAGGGGTGGGGTAGAGAGCGACAAAACAATTTGGATTTGAATTATATTCAGTAGCTGACTTTAAATGAAAGTGTAAGTTGAACCACACAATGCTATTGCTGGAATCAATACAATAGTAATTCACACAATCATTTTGAGAATGGAAGATTACTACCTATTAGATAGTCATAGTTTTACTTCATGCAGAATAATTCTGTTCATTCTTCCCCTAGTCATTTTAGCTCATAAAAGGAAGACACTTCAGATTTGTAAAGTTGTAATTCATTGATAAAAGCGCCTCAAGTTTGTTGAAGAATGTAAAGAATTTGGCCAAATAATATTTTGGGGGATTAGTGGAACAACTATTCTGATTGGCAACTACACTAAAGACATTTTGGCTATTTAAAATTCTACTAAATAATTATCAGTCAAATATCACCACAAATATTACCATATGACCACTTGGGGGGGTTTTCTTCTACCTCCTGTCTCTCTTTTTGAACCTCTGGGCAGAGTCTCTCTTGACCCAGTATAAAGGCAATACTTCGGAAAACATGATGCTTCACAATTGCACCACTGAGTCTTTCAGCTTAGACTCTCAACATGAATTGTAATTTTTTCTACTTTTGTGTCCATAGTGTTGGACCTCTCTGTGGGCTTTGGGCAGGTTCTCTTATTTGGAGCAACTTTGTTTTTCTTCATTGCCTGTATCTGAACTCAAACAATCTCATCAGAGAACTGAATCTAAATTCCTGTAAAACAATAACAACAAATAGCCCTGCCTGCCTTGATTTTCTTTGATGATATAAACAAGGGCTGTCAAACTTCTGGCCCCTGGGCCAGATATGTCACATGCGGGCCATGCCCACACCCAGTTTAGCAAAGGGGGAAAAAGTCCTGATACATCATGTGATGATGACATGATTTTGACACCCCTGATATAAACGGTCCCTTGACCTTAACATACTTAATCTTTGGACTCAAATGTCCATTGCTATTTTCCCCTTCTCCACACATGCATGAGACTGAACACTGTGGCCTCCAAACCTTTTGCATATGTGTTTAACATTTGTTTATTGTACAATGCTGCAATGAATTCAACTCTGTACAGCTTTCATTGTGGGGGGAAATATTAAAATAATTGTGATGAAGTCCCCAAAGTGCTTTTTTCAAGAGGCAACTGGACTTTCTGATTTTTCTTTGAAGAAGCTTCGCTTCTCATCCAAGAAATTTCATCAGTTCTGACTGAATGGTGGAGAATTGAAGGATTTATACTCCTTGTAGTCAGATGGTCATTTGCATTCTTTTAGCAAGCTGTTAAGGCCACCTGGAAGTGTGAATGTGTCCTCAGGATTACCTGAGTAGTGCAAATATGTGTGGAGCCTTCTTGGAACTGTTGAAAGGACTGTGTTATACACCGGAGAAAGAAAAATCAGAAAGTTCAGTTGCCTCTGGAAAAAGCAGCTTTGAGACAACCATGACCTGAATGACTGAGAATCTCCATAGACATCTATAATAAAGCAAATAGCAACAACCTTGAAACAATATGCCTAGCAGTGATCTAAGAAACAAAAATAAAATAAATCCTAGCTCCAGAGAGGCCAAAACAATTTATCTACCTTCACAATCTTTCTGTGTCCATTCAAAAATGGCACCAGTGTGATCTCTACAAGTAGACTTCAGTGCCCTATATTTATAATGACAGAATACTAGGAAAGCATACTTTTTCCCTAGATGATCAACTTCCTAGATTATTAATTCCAAATTGGAATAATTCAGGTTGGAACAAGCAGTCTTGAGGTGTCAAGCCATAAAGGATTTTATTGGTCAAAACCAGCAAATGAAAATTGCATTTGAAATCCAGTTAGTAGCCAGTGTAGGGCCTGTTGTAAAGATGCAATATGTTTCTCCTGAATTTCTTCTGAAGAGAACTACTTAGCACATGGGCTTTTTGTGTTAACTGCAACTTTGAGTGGAGTTTAAAGGCAGCCCCACATAGATTACACTATTGTAATCAAACCATATTAGCAACCAAGACAATGATATGACATATCACTCCTTTGTATAGGAATTTGTAGCCAAGCAGAGTGAAGTTTTTAATGATGGACATCATAGCTCATTATTACTATTTTGCTATTTTTTAAGAGGTTCAGATGACTATTTTACCTTGTTCTCAGTATTCCAAGGTTATTTTTTTTTTGTGGTGGGGGGAGGGAACAATGAAAGAATCACTTGGTTTTCTTCAAGGAAATTTTGGGAAATTACATAATGCCCTTTTGCCTCTACCTCACTATTGAAGAAAATAGTGTTCCTACCTACACTGTCGGTTCCTGCATCCTGTAGCCATGACACAATCTGAGATGTATTCTTTATATCATTTTGACATTTGTCAATATGTCCCATCCTGAGTACCCCACTTCAAAGCAAGATTCAAAGCAACTGGAACAATCTTTGTGAAGGGTATTTCTTAAGGAATTCATATTACGGAATTAGGATTGGAAAAATTTAGCCTTGAAAACAGAAGGCTTGGGATATTTTCATACGTCTAAAAATGATTGTAAAAGATCAAAGTCAGATCTTTATCAGTCAAGGGAGTGTACAAAAAGGCAGATTCCACAATAGCTAGTAAAACTTTCTAATAGAGCAATTTAACAATAAATCAAGTATCCAGAGTGATGGTGGGTTTCTCTTCACTGGAGATGTTCAACTTTAGCTTTTAAAATAGGAATATTTTAACTTGCTTTCCTGTCTATACTTAAACATGGGATTGGATTTGGGAAAGAGAGTAAGAGAGAGGGAGAGAGGGAGGGAGAGAGATGGGGGGTAACTATGGTTCCATTCTATGCTCTTCGGAGTTAAACATTATAACTCTGTGTTTCTCTATTTACTTAATTCCAAAGGCCAGCAGGTAGCAGAGACTGCAGGAAATGGTACAAAGCTTTCTGTTAGGTTTGAGCAATGAGAGGCTGAACCAGAGCATGAGTGCAACAATACTTTATTATAACAATAAAGGGCTGACCGTGCTTGCCACGCCAGGAACTGGCTCGCAGCAATCAGCAACTGGTTGGACCCGCAGCCTGCTTTTATAGCTGGCTGCTGGAAGAATCAACCAATGAGGAAAGGGGAAGAACGCCCACACAAAGTGAGTGGACCTGAGTGAGAACTCCTAGAGTCCTCAGGACATAACACCCCTTCCCCCAGATGCGAACATGCATAGTCCTTGAGGTAGACGGGGGTTTGTGTTGGCGCCCGGGCAGCGCGCAGCTGGGAACATTGTCTGTCCGTTCAGAAACAGTCTGTGACGGTTGAGCTGGCAGCGTGTCGCCAACGCGCTCTCCGGATTGGGCATCCTTGGGACTCACAGGGTTGGATACTGGGGGCGAGTTCCTGTGGGCTGGATCAGGCTGGTCAACTCTCGGGCGCTGTTGTCCGAGTTCGGGCTGACCGGAACGCTGCTGGTGCAGACTGGACGTTGGGTGCGATGAGGCTGAGAGGCGGATGAGGTGGTTCCCCTTCGTCTGGTGACTCTGGATTTCTGCTGGCAAGGGTGCTGTGGCGCCTCTGTAGTTGGTCTATGTGCCTCCTCCAGACGCGACCATCCTCCAGCCTGACCCTATACGATCTCGGCCCGGTGATGGCGATGACCTCGCCTGGAATCCATAGTGGGTCCCCAGCGAAATTCCTCGCGAATACAGGCTCCTGTAACATAAAATGTCTAACCCCCGAAGTGGAAAGCGAGGGGAGAGTCAGGGCAGTATTGCGGGTGAAGTCTGTCCAATACAGTCCTCAGGCGCCGGCCCATCAGGAGCTCCGCTGGGGACTTATTGGTGACTGAACAGGGGGTTGAGTGCTGGCTCATCAGGAACCGTGCGAGTTTGTGGTGCCAGTCATCCCTGCTGAACCTAGCGAGGGCCTCTTTGGTGGTCCTGACGGCCCTTTCAGCCAACCCATTACTGGCAGGGTGAAATGGGGCTGTGAAAATGTGGCGGATGCCCAGGTTGGCAGCAAAACGGCTGAACTCTATTGATGCGAACTGTGGGCCATTATCGGAGACAATGGAGTCGGGTAGTCCATGCGTAACAAACAGGCGCGTTAACACGTTGGTGATTGCTAGTGTGGTGGTCGTGGATAGCTGTGCTACATCAATCCATTTGGAATAAGCGTCCCACGACCACTAGGAACATCTTCCCATGCAGGGCCGGCCAGATCGATATGGATTCTAGACCAGGGCCGCTGGCGCTCTCCATCTGGTAGGGGTGGCAATGGGGGAGCAGGACGGGATTCCTGACAGATGTTGCAGGAACTTACCCAATTGACAATGTCCTCGTCTGACCCGGCCACCACACGTGGCTGCGTGCTAATGCTTTCATTCTCACGATGCCAGGGTGTCCTTCGTGCAACGCCTCCAGGACTCGGAGTGCGCGCGAGGTCGGGATGACCACTCGAGTGCCCCATAGTGACAGCCCTGCAAACTGGACAGCTCCTGCATGCGAGTCTTAAATGGTGTTAATTTGTTATCAACGATGCCACCCGGCCACGCCCTCCTCACCCAGTCGAGCACCTGGGCGGCGTTTGGTCTGCCTTGGTTTTGGCGGCGATGTCAAGGGCGGTGATGGGCAGGTCCAACTGGGTGATCTCGAAAATGGCGTTGACAGGAGCGGGGTCTTCAGCCGGAGCGGGTAAGGGCAGCGACTGAGAGCGTCGGCGTGGGACAGTGTTTTGCCCGGGCGGTGAATAAGTTTGTAGGAGTAGGCCGCTAGGAAGAGTGTCCACCTTGTCATTCTAGGGAAAGGACCTGAGGGTCTGTTTGTCCCGGCCAGTAGGCCCAGGAGGGGCTTATGGTCCGTAACCAGTTCGAAAAAATGGCCAAAAGGAATTCATGAAACTTTTTCACGGCCGCAACAGCTGCTAGGGCTTCCTTGTCGATCTGGCTGTAATTGCGTTCCGTGGTCGAGGCGTCCTTGAGAAAAGGCGATGGGAGCCTCGGCGCCATTGGGAAGTCTGTGACTAAGGACTGCCCCAATTCCAAAAGGGGATGCGTCTGCTGCCAGTACTAAAGGAAGGTTAGGGTCGAATTGGATAAGCACCGCCTCTGGCGTGAGTAGTGATTTGGGCGGCGTTAAATGCCTGGTCTTCTTTGTGCCCCCAGTGCCACGGTGACTGTTTGTCCAATAATCTGTGAAGGGGTTCGGCTACTGAGGCTTTATGGGGCAAGAAGGATGCGTAAAAGTTCAGCAGCCCCAAGAAAGCTTGTAGCTCCGTTTGGAGGTTGGAGTGGGAGCCTCGTGGATTGCCCTAACCTTGGACTCCAGGGGTGAATGCCAGAGCGTCAATTTTATAACCCAGAAAGTCCACCTGTCTAGTGGCAATGGCGCATTTTCTTTTTTAACTTGAGGCCATGCTGTCTGAACCTCTCTAACACTGCTGCACTCTCTGGAAGAGTTGGGGTCTGTCCCTGGCCGAGACCAAGATGTCGTCGAGTAGGTACTACACCAGGAGGCCCTGTAAAATTCGCTCCATGAGAGACTGAAAAATCCCTGGGGCAACACTTATGCCAAATTGGAGACGCTTGCATCGGAAGGCACCCCTGTGAGTGATGATGGTCTGAAGTTCCGCTGTTTGGTTATCAACAGGGAACTGCTGATACGCTTGAGACATGTCCAATTTAGCAAAAATACTGCCCGGCTCGAATGTGTGCAATAAGTGCTGAATGACGGGCACAGGGTAGGCGCTAACTTGTAAATATTTATTGATTGTTGTCTTGTAGTCCGAGCAAATTCTCAGGCTACCATCTTTTTGAGGGTGTGACAATTGGCGTCTCCCACTTGGCGAAATCTGTTGGCTCAATGACCCCTTGTTTTAATAGTTTATCTAATTCAGCGTCTAGTTTTGGCCGAATAGCAAATGGAACTCTCACGCGTTTTAGTCTGATTGGGACTGCCTGGGGTCAACTGCGAATGAGATGGGGGTTCCATTATAACACCCCAGCTCCTCGCTGAACACATCTGTGTAATCAGCGAATAAGGAGTCAGTGTCTAAGGTTGAGACAGCATGGACTCCTGTTAGCCCTAGGCCGAGGTGGGGAAACCAATCGAGCCCCAATAAGGTGGGTAGATTGCCGTTAACTACCACTAGAGGTAGGTGACCTTTAAAAGTTCTAAAACTGACCAAGAACTTGCCTCTGCCGATCACAGGAATGGTCTTCCCTGGTAGTCCTTCAGGCCGAACTCGCATCTTTGAAGCCGGGTGGTAGATAGGCTGGGGTGGAGTCTCTTGAGGGTGTTCCACGAAATTATTGAGAGCGCTGACCCTGTGTCAACCTCCATGTGGCATGGTTTACCTTCTAGGGAAACGGAGAGAGAAATTTTACTAACAGTGTGGCAAGTGCGCTTGGCAAGGCGGTGCGTGCGACAGTTTAATACTTGCCTCTGTGGTCCCGAGTGCGAGGAGGGAGTCTGTGTGCAGCGCTTTGGGGGTTTGGCAGACTCTCGCGATGTGCCCCCTTTTATGGCAGTTGTTGCAGGTGGCTCCTTTAAACTTGCAGGTGGCCCTTTGATGCGATCCCCACAGGCTAGGCACAGTGTGATGTGCTTGGGTGGACCGGTGTTTTCTTGTTTGGCCCCTACCTGCGGCCGTTTGTCGTGGCGAGGCGGTGGACGTCGTTTTCGTCGTTGAGGGTTTCCTCTGCTACCACCTCCTCGGAATGGACTGGGAACGATGCTAGCTTGGCGCTTGGGCCCTGTATTTCGGTGGCTGAGTTCGTTGCCAGCTCGGCTGCCAGGGCCTCCTCGACCGCTTGTGCGAGGTTGAGGTCTTTTTGCTAGAAGGCGCCTCTGTAGGTTGAGGTCCTTGACCCCACAAACTAATTGATCGAGGAGCATGTCCTCCAGGTATGTTCTAAACCCGCAGTGCAGAGCTGCTGTTCTGAGGCGGCCATATATTGATTGATGGTCTCCTTACTCGATTGCTTCCTCATACGGAAAGTGAACCTCCTGGCGATCTGTGAAGGCCTGGGAGCATAGTGGTTAGTGAGGATCTCAAGCAACTCGGACCACGGGACGTTTTCAACTCTCTTGGAGCCTACGAGTGCTGCGGCAGTATACGTAAGCGGTAGCTCCGCAGTAGATTAGGAAATAGGATTTTTCCGATGCTCTCCCGCATCCGCCAGGCCGACCGCATCGATGTAATGGTTGAAGCGGTTCTTATCGATTCCCACTTCTCTTCATCTGGTTTGAACGCCGGGAATACTGGGTTGGAACTCATGGTGCTGGAAAGCGGCTGGGCTACCTGCGGAAAAATCTCTCTGGGGACAACGGGCGCTCGTGGGTTGCAAGTGATATCAGCTCTGGAGAGGTTTTTTGCTATCCTCTCTTTCTCTCTGGGTTAACCACGTTGGCTGTTAGCCGTTGGAGGTGTCTAGATTCACGCCAGCGTGGGCGTTAGTGACTTACTACAGCGCTGTGCTGTGTCTCTCTTGGTTTGAAATTCAAATGACACCCGTTTGAATTTCGCGCCTAATACTGAGCGGCTGCGGCTCGCAGCGCTTCACTTTCCTGTAGCTGAGCTAACAAGCGGCTACAGGCGCTTCTAACTTTGAACCAGACCGCTTTCTCTGGCTGCGGATCAGCGTTTGCTCTTTTTGTTGGCTGACCGCTCTCTCTGGCTGCGGGTCAGCGTTTCTCTTATAGCCGGCCGATCGCTCTCTCTGGGCTGCGGATCGGTGGCTAGTGACTCAGCGGTTGCATGGTGCTTCTGGTAGCTATCCCATCCTCGTCGCCAGTGTTAGGTTTGAGCAATGAGAGGCTGAACCAGAGCATGAGTGCAACAATACTTTATTATAACAATAAAGGGCTGACCGTGCTTGCCACGCCAGGAACTGGCTGCAGCAATCAGCAACTGGTTGGACCCCGCAGCCTGCTTTTATAGCTGGCTGCTGGAAGAATCAACCAATGAGGAAAGGGGGAAGAACGCCCACACAAAGTGAGTGGACCTGAGTGAGAACTCCTAGAGTCCTCAGGACATAACACTTTCTACTTCAAATCCAGGCACAGGAGGAGGAGGAGGAGGAGGAGGAAGAGCAACATATGTGTACAAAACAACAATAGCCCTTCCTGTGAGTTGACTGACTAAACTAGAGGAGCATTGTATTTCCATTACTTGTAATATCTTCAGGAACATTTCTCTGAAACTATTAGAGTAGTTGCACCTATTCAGTCTCTCCTTAAATATGTCTATCTTGAATTCAATAGCTAGAGAAAGTGTAAGTGCTATACCCATAATAACCTACAAGATTCAGCAAGATCTTTATAGTTTTTGTTGCACAAATCTTAAGCACTTAATGTCCAAACTATTGGCTTTTTGAAGAGTGAGTTGAAATTGAAATGGCTTTAATACTACCATCTTGAATGAGGTAACCGTTCAGAAATAAACTGCATTCACTTGGAATTTAGTCCTTGATCGCAGCCTAAATTCTACAGTGAGAAATAATGCTATCCTATATATTTTTTTCCTAGTCTACTCTATTTGGCTTATTAAGAAACTTAATAGAAACATTGCTTGTTTATATTAATGGTTTTCTTTCTTTCTTTCTTTCTTTCTTTCTTTCTTTCTTTCTTTCTTTCTTTCTTTCTTTCTTTCTTTCTTTCTTTCAAAAGAGAACAAGTAGATAAAAAAGGGAAAAAAGAGACATTTATGTGAATTTCAGTGTTTTCAGTTTTTTCAGGTTCTTGACTTATTTTCAAATTAAAATTCTATTTCCCACTGACTGCTTGCATTATTTATCTGAATTATAAACAATATGCACTCTTAAGTCCATTAAAGCCCATTAAATTATGCCTTAGAAATAAAGATTACTGAGATACTTTATTAAAATGCTATCCTTGGACCAATTTTCAGAATGCATATTTATCATATTATATTGGAAAGGACCTTTGGCTATTCTGCAACATACATCCATTGGATTACTCAATAAAACATTGTTAAGAAAAGAAAAAAAAATAAAAGGTCATGGGTCATAATCTTAGGGATCTCTTCAAGGGAGATAAAAAAAGTCAAGATAACAGCTTCGACTATTTAACCAAAGCTTTGCCTATTTTATATATGTTCTTTGTAGGGCATATGTAAAAAAAGAATGGGTTTTAATCATATGGTCACAGCCATCATATTGATATCTTTACCTTGGGTGTGGGTTGCTACTGGTTCACCTCAGTTTGAGCAAACGGGTTGTTAATTTTATAGCCAGATCAGCGAACCGACAAATCCCACCCCTGGCTGACACTGTCTATGCTTTCCTTCTTCAAATATTGAACATATATTATTCTAGCCACTGTCAACACATGTACTATTAGATAAATTAAATCCTTCCTATATCTTTCTGGTATTATTCATAGAAATATTATTCCATCTATTGTTTCTGTCTTGCCTTCTGTTGCTTTGGAAAATAGGTTGATCCCTCTCTACTTTGTGGTAGCTCCTCAAATATTGAAACACATATCATGTCCTTCTTTTTACTAGGCTAACCTGCTTGCTTTTTCTACTCTTGATTGCTGTGTAAAGGACAGGAAGAGGAGGAGAATCTTCACATAGCTGTACAGCTCAGACACTTGATTCCTATCTCAAAGTTATGTGCCATCTGGTCAAGGTCAGATCTTGCAATCTCATGACCACAGAACCAGGGTCATGAAGTAATGATGCCATATTTTAATAAAAACCCTAGTATTGGTTTTTAAGCGGTGATCTTCTGTGCAGAACCTGACATTGGTTACTGTGGAAATTGGCCACCATTGTGATATCTCTGCTGCCATTCTTAAAGAGGTCCTGATAGCTCATAAGAGATTTGGGTATCACCTCACTTTGTGTGTATGATTTTTATGTTATGCTTTTAAATCTGTTTGTTTGAATTAATAATAAAGATTTTATTATTATTATTCATTGGTGTGCTTATTACCTCTGGATCCAAAAGAACTAATTGCCTGGGCAGCTCATTATTGCCCTGACACTCAGCAAAATGTAGGGGAGATAGTTAGGTTTTGGATGATAGTGGTGGGTGTCAGATACTGTTTCAGGCCTATTACATAGTTAGCACACCTTGGGTTTCAGTGTGTCTTGTGAACACATAAAATAAAATTGTTATGATTTATCTAAATATGGTCCACTGCAGTATATGAGTCCAGAAAGAGTGAATGGTGGTATGCTTTTCAGAGTTAAGGGCCCTTAGTTCAGGATCTATGAGCCTTGGTGGTGCAGTGTTAGAATACAGTACTGCAGGCTACTTCTGCTGACTGTCAACTACCTGCAATTTGGCAGTTTGACTTTCCCCAGGCTCAAGGTTGACTCAGCCTTCCCTCTTTCTGTGGTCAGTAAAATGAGGACTCAGATTGTTGGGGGCAATTGGCTGACTCTGTAACTAGCTTAGAAAAGGCTGTAAAGCATTATGAAGCAGTATATAAGTCTAAGTGATATTGCTTTTGCTATCTAGGGAGATTATATACCTCTTTTCTCTAATGGAAAAAAACCACCAACTTTAGAAGGCTTATTAAGAAACTACATAGTTACATAGATCAAGGGATTTTTTTAAAAAATTTTTTTACAAATGGTTATCATCTATGCAATAAGTAAAGATTAGATATTCTAGCCAGCAGTAAATTATATGCATGGGGGTTTTAAATTTTATTTTTAAATATAAAAGCCTTAGATTAAAATTCTAGGCTATATCATTTAATGGATTAAGGAGTTTCCAGGGGTTGTATTGACAAAAATGATACAGTGAACTCGAAAGTAGAAAATGCTAGCGCAAAGCTGCAATTAGGAGCAATCAAAGCTAATGTATTATTTTATTGTGTGTGTATGTGCAAAGCCAAATTGTTTCAGACAGCCCTGTTTGCATATATAAAATAGGATGTTCCATTTCACAGTTTAGTATTTCCACCATGGGTGCCTTACAGACATACTTATAACTAGTGTAGAAATATTTAGACAGCATTAGCCATTGCAATAAAAATCAGATTAATTAATGAGTATGTATTCACTTTATTACACGCAATGATTTTTATTATTTCCAGCAAATGTGCAAATAAATAATTAAGAAAATATTAATATGTAAGTTTTATTGTAGCTTTATTCTAAGAAAACATAAAGATCTGTCAGCCTAAACACTTTGCCTTTCTAATGTTCTTTTAAAGATTAAAACAGCTTTAAAAATCATTTCCGAATGTTTCCATGTTAATTATTGGTGTCCCAAATCTCAAACACTGTATTTCTTAGGGAAAAAAAGATAAAAAAGAATGTTGCTAATCACCAAAAGAATATCTTCATTGCCAAATAGTTTATATATAGGTGATCTTTGACTTACAACAGTTCATTTAGTGACTCTTCAAAGTTATAACGACACTAAAAAAGTGAATTTGACCATTTTTCACACTTACAGCTTTTGAAGCAGCCCCATGACCATGTGATGAAAATTCAGATGCTTGGCAATTGGTTCATATTTATGACCATTGCTGTATCTCAAGGTCATGTGATTACTTTTTGCAAACTTTTGACAAGCTATTGCTATTAGGATGTTAATTTTAAAAATCCATGTTTTGCATCAAGACATCACAATGTGCATTTCATCATTACTTTTTTTCCCATCATTGCAGTTTGTAGCAGATGACCAAATATTTACTACCTGTTTTCCTCTTTTCAATCCAATCATTTCAGTTCAATCTTTTCAACAGGAGAAAATGAGGACAAGAGACAGACAAGTAAAATGAGTGGAGAGAAATAATGAAATACCATTTCTTTCTCTTTTTCAGCCATACGGCCTTAAATGGGATAAAATCCCATTTTTAGTCTGTTCCTCACACAAGTTGGATGCAGCATGATTAAATGTTCCATTAATCTTCACAAGTTCAATTCCATTTAAATGAAATCAAAGTATTTCAGGATTACAGGAATCAATGTTAATCAAAGCCATATTTATTAACTGCTTCCTAATAGAACCCTGCAAGATTACTTGAAATAATTGTTTTATGTTTCTAATATTCATTCCCTAATTTGAACATTGATTGTAGCCTGAAAGTAAACTATACAATGCCTATAAACATTAATGCATTAAAGGACATCTCCAGTGATATCCAGCATCTTACATCAAGTGATGATATCTTGCATATTATTAAACAAGAACATTTGCCTATCCCAGGTCCTCTGGAAGGACTTGATAGATAGACAACAATGCCAAATGCAGCCTTAAATATCTGGCTGACTCTCTAACCAACTATAATGAATATAACAATTATCCCCATACTAATAATTGACTATTAATAGCTACTGTATAACATGAGGTCAAAGTTTCAGGTGCTTCTTGGCTAAAGAGATCTTCTATTCTGTTGCTACATAATTCTGACCCAGAATTACCCAGAAATTCTGATACAGATGGCACTGCTATGTATTGTACATATTGTTTAAAGCATTGCTAGTTGAACATGACAGATTTCTGCTCCGAATCATGCAGAATTTTGCATTCTTACCTTAAACACCCCCCCCCACCACATCATTGAGACTTCCTCCCAATGGTTAGCAAAAGGTATAGTTTATATGAGTTTTGAATCAAAATATAATAGAGGTCTATTATAAGGGATCTCCTTATTAGCAAGCAAGGTTTATTTTGGTTCAGAAGACAGAGTAAGGAAATGTCTGTAATGAATTAACTGATTCTTCTGTACATCCAGCTGGGGTTTTTTTTAATATCCAGAGAACTAATAATTTCACATAGAGTAGATTTATCCATCTCATTTCATTAGTGTGAAAATGTTTACAAAATGATTATTCATACCAAAGCTTCTTTTGAGTTATTATATAATGATAATTAGATAAAAGTAGTGTATTCTCCTTTGTTGAGTGGGTACTATGGGTTCATTCTAGTACTCATTTTTAAGAATTAACATTTTCCTTTCTGGATAGGTGAGATTCCTGCAAAGGAAAAGAAGGAGACTCAATAAAATGAAAATCAGAAGACAATCCCTTTTAAATCCATATTTCATGAGAATAAAGGGACCTCTTATCATAAATGAAAAGGCCTCTTTTTTCTAGGTGAAAAAGAGATCCTGTGGTAATAATGGTAGTGATAATTGCAAGTTAACCATACAGGTTTTAATTATTGTGTTTTTAACAACTCTGCATAATATTAACCTTAGCATAAATTCCCACATATAAAATTTCTCACTAAAACAGGTGATTATTTACAACTAGCTTAGACTGGAACAAGACCAGGTCTGATGTTTGAACAATTTTCCTGTAGGAGAAACCCTTAAAGAATGGAAGAAGGAATAAAAAATAGATACTAAAATTTAAAGAATCTAATTCCAGATTTTGTTTCCCCAAGAAAATACTATCTAAAGCATGGTGTACCTTGACTTCAAAAAAACAAAAAAGGTTAATATTGATGCAGTAAAGATATGAGGCACAGATTTTTCATTGCGTGGCCCTGGAAATAGTTTCCATCCATACAAACAAACCATTATATCCTCTTGAAACATGGGTGAAAATAATCCATACACTGATTTTGCATCTGTTATAGGTTTGGTTCGAGAAACCACAATTAGAAGTCATTTGGAAGTTATGTAAAAATATTTTTCAGTACACAAATCTTGTAAATGTATTTGTTCCATGCCAGTTTTGTTTATTGCTGAATTATCACCATTATTCTTTGTACCATTAGTGCAATCCTTTTAAGTCAGCGATTTAGTCTTCCGGCATATTGTATTATTTATTTCTTTTAATTGGGTGGGCAATTACTCAAGGAATAAAAGGCTCAGTTGGCAGGTTACATGTGTGACAACTAGAATTTTTGATCTTGTTGGATTGATTAAATGTCTGCAGCATGTGTTCTTTAGAGTCAATGTCTGAATGGTTATATATTTAGTTTCCAACAGGTTCTAGGTGGTAGTGAACTATATATTAAACCCTTAAGATACCAGTCTGGAAACCATTAGTAAGCCTTATATATGTGTGGTAAGAGGTTTGGTACTGTATTTGAGTTCCATTGTAGCTATTGAATACACGTAGTATATGTATACTATATATTAGTTATCTTACTAGTCAACAACTTAATAGCAGACCAGTATGGCTCCTATCAGTCAAATCAGTATGAATTGATTCCACATAAACATTCTTAAGAATTTTCTTCAACTGTGGTCATATTGAAAATGCAGTTTTACCCATCAATGTTCCCCTATTTTCATCTATAGAAGTAAATAAATTCTTATTTGAGTCCGTCAAATGCCATAGATAGTCATGTCTATGCAATGTATTATCAATTACCCAAACCTATTAAATATCTGAGTAATATTTATACAGTATAAGATAGGGTATTTTCCGTCATCTGAGTCACAGAAAATGAAAGTATGTGGTGGTTTTCAGCAGGTTCTGACCAGTACTGGAGAACCGGTAGTGGAAATTTTGTGTAGTTCGGAGAACCAGCAAATACTACCTCTGACTGGAGATTTTACAATATCCTTCTGCTGCCATGCCCACCAAGCCACGGCCACCGAGCAGGTAATAAAAAAAATTGAATCCCACCACTGGTATCAACTGCTAATGCCTCTCAACTGAAATAAAATAAAATAAATAAATAAAATAAAATTGTCAGTATGTTATTAACTTTGGAAACAAACATAATCTTTCATTATATACAAGTAGAGGGCTTGGGGACAAGAATGAAAGAGAGAGAGGCAAAAAATAGCAATAAAACCTAAGGAATGATGAACAGCTTTGGAGTTATTCTTAATTAATCCCAAATAAATATGAAGTTTTGAAATCTTCATTTCAGACATATTCTCTACTGAATTTCGTTCTATTATACTTTTCCCACCAAAGTTTATCAACAATGTAGAGGGTTGCAAACTCAACATCATAAAATAGAGTTACGGCTATTGTTCATGAGTAATAAAGAGGAAAGGTGTTTTGAGTGTCTGATTATATGTCTTTATTTTACAAGTGAGTAACTACATTGTGCCTGTAAACATTCCCAACACTAGAAAGAATAACTTTCCAATAAGAAATCTTTACTTCTAGTCAGCATTTCTCATATTAAAAAAGTTGGGCATTAAAACTTAAAGGTACAATGCTGAATCCACTGATATCTTTGTACAACTTTAAACTTGATTATGTGCTTAGAATCATAGAGACAAATGAGATAGATAGATAGATAGATGATAGATAGATAGATAGATAGATAGATAGATAGATAATTAAGAATGGTAAATATAGAATTGTTTACTCATTAAACAGTAGAATGCAATATTCCTTCAACCATCATACTCTTTGCCACATTTCTCACCAGTTAAGGTTTTATATATATATATATGTTTATGTTGGCAATTAATCTTAACAATTTGAAAACAAAGATAGAATTTGAAAATTCTATATAAGGATAGAAAGATATCTATATAAAGATAGAATTTGAAAAGATAGAAATTAAAAATTGAAAATTTGAAAAACTAGAATTAGATATATCCAGTCTAGGGAAAAGAAGGACTAAAATGGAATATAATATTGAATAATTACTTTTTAAAATTGTATATTAATACTAGGATTATATAGTTTGATTAATATAACAACCATTATGAATACCATTATTGATGTTTGCATCAAAATGAATTATATCCAGAGGCCACACTGTTCATGTAGTGATATCGATGTTTATTTAAAAATAAAAATCTAATAAAACTTGAAAAAAAAGAAGTTATGAGTGTTCCATTGCTAGCGGCTTTGAAGAAGAGACTGCACAGCCTCTTGTCTGAAATAGTAGGGTCTCCTGCTTGAGTAGGTTTTGGACTAGATGGCCTCCAAGCAACCTTCCAATTCTGTTATTCTTTTATATTCTGCTAATTCTGTAAAATAAGTTGTTCATAAAACTGTAGCATTAATTTCAGTATCCTAGATTAACATTTCAAAAACATTCAAGGTGGTTACATATGAAGTCAGGGGTGGGGCTGCTGGGGGTTTGCCGGGATTCGGGAGAGCCCCTAGCTAAGATTCTGCAAAGTTTGGAGAACCCCCAAATCCCACTCCTGGCTGGCCCTGCCCACCCCACTCCTCCCTTCCCAGGAGTCCCCATGTGGCCCATTTTGGATGCAGGAAAGTGCAGGGCGTGCACAGAGCCTCAGGAAGGGTAAAAACAGGTCTCCCAGAAATTCAGGACGGCCGGAAATGGGGTCATTTCTGGCTTCCAGAGAACCACTGGAGTCCGGGAAGGCCATTTTCACCCTCCTGGAAGCTCGAGGAAAGCCTCTGGAGCCCAGGGAGGACAACCCCCACAAGTAAGCCATGCCCACAATGGTCACACCACCCAGCAACCAGGCAGAGAACCCTTTGCTAAAATGTTTGAAGCCCACCCCTGTATAAAGCCCTACATTGCATAGGATCTCATTACTTAATGGTCCCTTGTTTCCCATAGTATCTGTCTAGTTAGCCAGTTCAATCCTGCAGGGTTGATGTGTTCCATGTTCCTTCGGTTTAAAATGTCCTCTAGTAGGACCCTGGAAGTATACCTTCTAAAGTGTGCTTGCACACTTTAGAAGAGCTAAAAAAAGAAACCCTGAGGTTAATCATATGTATCTGCAAAGTAAATACATCTGAATAAAGATCTGCTAACCTTTAAAAATAAAATTGAGTATGTCTATTATGGCATAGACATGAATTTTTCCAATAACAAACAGTGGCTTATGAAGAGTTTATTCATCTCTCTGCATTTACTGTAATTATTTAACAATCTATTAAGCCCCTTTGTAACCGTATCAAGATGAACATAGTATGGCTTAGAATAAGCTAAGTAGGGCTATTTGAATAGGAAATAGGAAATCAGAAAGAATTAGGCTATAGCAGGAAAAAATAGAAGTCTATTGCAAATAGTTTCTGTATTATTACTAATAAATCCATTCTTGTACAAGTTAAATTTTCATTTGATGTGCAGTCTCATTTTCCTGAGTCCACGGACTCCTTCTTTGTCCTTTCTGGATTTTCCCACTGAGCCATCTCTTGCTTTTTTTTTCTCTCTCTCTCTTTGCTGTCTGTAAGTCTGCTTCTACCTTCCACTTATATATTGTCCTCTGTAATTTGGCCTCACTTATTGTTCCTAGTGTATGGCATCCAGCTATTTCCTTAAAATGAAATGTGCTCAGGCACATCACAACCTTAACTTATATGCCATCAGAAAAGAAAGAGCCAAATTACATACACATAACTAGCTAAGACTCTAACAGCAGCAAAAGTGTGTACATTGTGTGTGAGAGAGAAATGGGGGAAGGAAGGGAGGGAGGCAGGGAGGGAGAGAAAGAAAAGAAAGAAAGAAAAAAAGGGAAGGAAGGAAGGAGGCAAGAAAGGAGGCAGGGAGGGAGAGAAGGAAGGAAGGAAGGAAGGAAGGAAGGAAGGAAGGAAGGAAGGAAGGAAGGAAGGAAGGAAGCAGGGAAGCAGAGAAGGAAGGAAGGAAGGAAGGAAGGAAGGAAGGAAGGAAGGAAGGAAGGAAGGAAGGAAGGAAGGAAACTCAAAATCGTGATATTGCAACATAGAGTAATGGGATAAGAAGTTAGATGTAGCATGATAATATGTCCTTCACTTTATTTCATGTACCTCAATGTTGGAAGGAAACATGCATGCTTGAGTCTGAGATTAGGATGAAGACCAATGTACTCCAGGCTACATTTAGAGGACTTATTAATTTCCTGGAATCCACATAATTAGTCTGACTGCTTGCAGGTGTCCACCTGCCAAAAAACTAGATTGCTAAAATATGTAAGAAGACTACATAGGATGAGACATTAATTACACCAGTAGTTAAAACAATATATTCAAGATTATAATGCATCGGAGGGGGGTGGGAAGCGAAATCTTCCATCACATCTGTTGTCATAGGAATTAAGGTATTTTCAGAATAAAAAACAAAATGCATGCTCATTTTGTGTCCTCTCCTAATCCTGGTGGGAAACCCAGAAGTAGAAAGCAGGCACACATTTCATGGAAGAGCTGAGTGGGTTCCTTAATTATAAAGGTGTGAACTCACACAACTACAGCAAATAAATCAATAAACTCCCTGCACATTGCTGTACTCTAGCAGAGAAATAAAACTGGTGTGTGTGTGTGTGTTTTGTGTGTGTTTTTGTGTGTGTGTGTGTGTGTGTGTGTGTGTAAAAAATCCATATAAAAGCAATGGCTTAAAGGCATTACCTCTCAGTCAAACTGAAATGAGATCTTTACATTGTATGGTCCATTTAAAACAGCAGTCTAGAAGAGAGAGAAAGGGAGATTCTTATCAGATACAACAAACAGAAGAAGAGCTATTTATGTTTACTTGTCTCAAAGGGAAACCAGCTTGGGTTCTATTAATTTATAAATAATTTAGTGCTTCTACTTGTCTTACAATAATTGATAGGGCTATAAATATGGTTATTGGGAAGAGGAAAGCTGCAAGAGCTAATACGTTAGCAAGAAGAGCCTTGGCATATATCAAAGCCTTCTGTGTTTTTTTCCCCCTGCCACTTACAAATGTACTGCAGAGACAATAGAACAGCAAAAGAGCAAGAATAGAGGCCTCCAGGCCTGTGGAGCTGCCAGACTGATAAGTTATGGGTTATGGGTTATGGGTTTAGGATATGGAGTATGGTTTTAGGTCACATGATTTGTATAACCCCTAAGCTAGGAAAAACACTCATACATAAAAATGTATGAATACTCAAAGACACTCTTGAGGAAATCAGATTAAAATTTAGTGTGAGTGTGTGTGTTACAGATATTTGAAATCTAACTTCACCTTCTCTGAGTCTTAAAACAAGATTTAGATCTTTATAAACTGATATTTAAAGATTCTTTTAAGGCACATGTGTGCATACAAACACGCCATGAAACTGCCTGCCTATATGAGAAGAACCTAAAAACACATTAGGAATCCACACAGGTTTACTTGCCTATAAATGTTTCTAACCTTTCTGTTTTTCCCATGGAGACAACCAATACTTTTCTTTGTGGACATTGCAAAAAGCTCCAATAAAGAAGGGAGAGTTCAGAAGATAAGATGCTCATCAAACTGCAGGTGGCTTTTCTTGCACGGATGATTATTTGAAGATTAATCCAGGAGTTCTTATTCTAACTCAGTTCTTCCCCAGCTATTAGGTAAGCAATGTTCCAGGTTTATCTCCAGAATATCATTGTTGTTGTTGCTGTTGCTGTTGTTATGTAACAAACGCTATTTTCACTCACCAATGAAGGGAATAATATATGTCTCAGAATAATGTTGCAGGATCCAATCTGGGTTGGTCACATGGACTAGTGATTTAGTCCTGTGGATGGACTCCAGCATGAGTCTAAAGGCTCAGAAATTAAACCTCTCATTCCTGTGACCAGAGGTGGCATTCAGCGGGTTCTGACCAGTTCTGGAGAACCGGTAGAAGAAATTTTGAGTAATTCGGAGAACCGGCAAATCCCACCCCTGACTGGCCCCGCCCCCAGGGGTGGGATTCATTTTTTTTAACAACCGGTTCTGTGGGCGTGGCTTAGTTGGTGGACATGGCTTGGTGGTCATGTGACTGGCGGGGGATGGCCAACACAACATCACTCACATCGAGGCATGCATTTCCTCGCCTGGCCTCTCATGACCGTGGGGATGCTGCAACAATCTTAAGTGGTCATGAGTCACTTTTTTCAGTGCCTTTGTAATTTTGAATGGTCACTCCACACAAGCAAAGTACCAGCAAAGGAGGGGGAAAAAACTCCAGAGAGGTTCCAGAGACAAGAAGTCTAGTCCTGCCAAGAATGTAATAAGGGTTAACGGAGAGGCAGTTTCTGTAAGCAACAACACCAGAATGTTTCCTTCCTGCCTTCCTTACAGGATTAGGCTGGTAATTTCTTCTAACAACCAGTTCTCCAAACTGCTTAGAATGTTAACAACTGGTTCTAGCAAATAGGTGCGAATCTGTAGAATCCCACCCCGGCCCACTGCCATCTATTCTCTGCCTCCTGAGTCCCAGCTGATCGGCTGGGTCTTCTTTTGTTGCCCTGCACAGGAGAATGGAGCTGAAAAGCAGGTTAGTGGGGTGGGAAAGGAATGGGATTTTACAGTAACCTTCCCCCAGGAGTGGGGTGGGAATGGAGATTTTACAGTATCCTTCCCCTGCCATGCCCACCAAGCAATGCCCACCAAGCAACAACCACAGAACTGGTAATAAACTTCTTTGAATCCCACCACTGTCTGTGACCAATCCTGATTGAATCTGTAATTATTTTCACTGTTACACTGTTGTTGTTTCAGATTTGGAAAAAATGGAAAAGAAATTAACTTGGATATTATTTGTGTCATTTTTCTCCAGATTCTTCCAAACAAGGGTACAGTATCAAACCAAGCCTCTTTCCCCCATGACCAGGGTTCTCTCTGGCACTTATCACCAAGCTAAATCCTTGCATTTAACTCAGTCTGTTGTCAAATGGGGAACACCCCTGTTTTACTCTGAAAAATGGCATAGGAAATATAGTAGTGTACAAAAGCATAATCAGAGTGGACTTGCCATAGCCCCAGGTATCCACTGTGGCATGTAACAACCTGACTAGTGATGGAACAGAAACACTGAATCAATATACTAGTATCATAAACCAGAAGCATGCTACCATGGTGACAGCATCCATACCAACAATTTTATTTTCTTCACTCTCTTTGTTTTTAATCCAAAGGAAGAGATGCTTATTTTAGAATAAAACTAAATGGTTGCACTGGGCATTGGATTAACAGAGAGGACTCTGGAATGACAATTGACTATCAGTTCTCTTAAGACTTGTAGATGGACAAAGTATGTCCATTCTCAGAAGATGCTATTATACTACTCGATGCTAGTATTCAAGTACTAGTCAGGAGAACTCAATCCCAATTGCATTTTAATTCTGGAAGCTTTGAAGTGGGTAGAGACCTCCTTTGTGGGGGCTTACAAATATTATATTGTTTTTTCCATCCTCAAAAACTGCAAAATCTTTTCAAAAAGAAGCCAAGGGTGCACTTGAAATCATCCCATTCAGATAACTGCTGGAATGGTAAAGGGAAAGTGAGCTGTCTTTTAAAATGTTGTTATTCTTAGGAAATGGTCTCTGTATGGATAAAATCAAACAATAGCAGGTATACCTTGACTGATGACCACAATTGAGCCACAACCTTTCAGTTGCTAAGCAAGACTGTTGTTGAATGGACTGGACTGGACTGGACTGGAGACTAGACTAAATTAGGAATAGAACAGAACAGAACAGAACAGAACAGAACAGAATAGAATAGAATAGGATAGAATAGAATAGAATGCATTGTGACCCAATTTTCTCCTCGTATGAATTATGTTTACAGATACAGGTGAAACTCGAAAAATTAGAATATCATGCAAAAGTTCATTTATTTCATTAATACAACTTAAAAGGTGAAACTAATATATGAGATAGACTCATTACATGCAAAGCAAGATAGTTCAAGCCGTGATTTGTCATTATTGTGATGATTATGGCTTACAGCTCATGAAAACCCCAAATCCACAATTCAGAAAATTAGAATATTACATGCAATCAATAAAACAAGGATCGTACATAGAACAATATCAGGCCTCTGAAAAGTAGAAGCATGCATATGTACTCAGTACTTGTTTTGGGCCCCTTTTGCAGCAATTACTGCCTCAATGTGGTGCGGCATGGAAGCTATCAGCCTATGATACTGCTGAGGTGTTATGGAAGACCAGAATGCTTCAATAGCGGCCTTCAGCTCTTCTGCATTGTCGGTCTCATGTCTCTCATCTTTCTCTTGGCAATGCCCCATAGATTCTCTGTGGAGTTCAGGGCAGGTGAGTTTGCTGGCCAATCAAGCACAGTAATCCCATGGTCATTGAACCAGGTTTCGGTGCTTTTGGCACTGTGGGCAGGTGCCAGGTCCTGCTAGAAAATGAAGTCAGCAATCCCATAAAGATCGTCTGCGGAAGGAAGCATGAAGTGCTCCAAAATCTCCTGGTAGACAGCTGCATTGACCCCGGACTTAATGAAGCACAGTGGACCAACACAAGCAGATGACTTGGCTGTCCAAATCTACACAGACTGGAAACTTCACACTGGATCTTCAAGCATCTTGCAGTGTGTGCCTCTCCATTCTTCCTTCAGACTCTGGGTCCTTGGCTTCCAAATGAGATGCAAAAGTTGCTCTCATTAGAAAAGAGGACTTTGGACCACTGAGCAACAGACCAGTTCTTTTTTTTCTTTAGCCCAGGTAAGACACTTCTGACATTTGTTGTTCAGGAGCCTCTTGACAAGAGGAATACGACATTTGAAGCCCATGTCCAGGATCTGTCTGTGTGTGGTGGCTCTTGATACACTGACTCCAGCCTCAGTCCACTCCTTGTGAAAGTCATGAACACTTTTGAATGGCCTTTTTCTGACAATCCTCTCCAGGCTGTGGTCATCCCTGCTGCTTGTGCACCTTTTTCTTCCACACTTTTCCCTTCTGCATAACTTTCTATTAATGTGCTTTGATACAGCACTTTGGGAACATCCAACTTATTTTGCAATTACCTTTTGAGGCTTTCCCTCCTCATGGAGGGTGTCAATGATGGTTTTCTGCACAACTGTCAGGTCAGCAGTCTTTCCCATGATTGTGCTTCTTACTGAACCAGACTGAGAGACCATTTAAAGGGTCAGGAACCCTTTGCAGGTGTTATGGCTTAATTAGCTGATTAAAGTGGGACACTGAGCCTATAATATTGAACCTTTTCACAATATTCTAATTTTCTGCAATTGTGGATTTGGGGTTTTCATGAGCTGTAAGCCATAATCATCTCAATTATACCACATCATGGCTTGAACTATCTTGCTTTGCATGTAATGAGTCCATCTCATATATTAGGTTCACCTTTTAAGTTGCATTACTGAAATAAATGAACTTTTCCACGATATTCTAACTTTTTGAGTTTCACCTGTATATAGAATGAAATGGAATGGAACAGGACAGAACAGAACAGAACTGTTCTGATTCAAACCTGGTTCCAAGAGAGCAAACACAAGACAAAGGGAGCAGCACCACCTTTTAATGTTCCATCTATGAATCCTGTTTCTTCACAGATAAAAGGCTGCTTCCAACTAATTAGCTCCAACAAGAAAGAGCCTTGCCAAATTTTCTCAAGGCTGCCAAATACAACAGATAAGAAATAGTTTACAACCCACGAGTCTTCAAATACCAGCTGTAATGTTCACGAGGCTGACTTTCAAAACATCTTTGCTTCCTACAAAGAACGTTCGCTTCACAGCTGGCTTTTATGTTCTTGAAGGAGGGGCCATTACCTTGCAGCCTTACTCCCGAGTCACCCATGCTGTTGTAGCTGCTCTTTCCTGCAAGCAATCCTGTGCACATGCACACTTGGCACAGGCTCCTCAGGAACCTCCTCACTGCTGATGCCAGCCTCCACAATTTTTGAAGGCTCCCTAATAGTCCTGGCCTCTCATCTGAGTCCTCACTTTCCTCAGCCATCTGCACCTGCTGCTGGCTAACCACAACAAGAACATAACAGAATAGAATAGAATGCATTGTGACCCAATTTTCTCCTGGTATGAATTATATTTACAGATATATGGAATAAAATGGAATGGAACAGAATGGAACAGAACAAAATAGAATAGAATAGAATAGAATAGAGTAGAGTAGAGTAGAGTAGAGTAGAATAGAATAGAATAGAATAGAATAGAATAGAATAGAATAGAATAGAATAGAATAGAATAGAATAGAATGCATTGTGGCCCAATTTTCTTCTGGTATGAATTATGTTTACAGATATATGGAATGAAATGGAACAGAACAGAACGTAACAGAATAATAACTTTATTGTCACTTCAAATGTACACTAATCGGCATACATTCAGTTTGTTGGATACAGCTCTCAAAAGGTCACCACCTCCAATATACCTGACATGAACATGACAAAATAAATTAATAAACCAACAAATAAATAAATACAACATTATGTATGCACTCACATATGTTATATGACACAGAGAAACAACACAGTCTCGTTCGGAAGTATACATGCACATGGAGAGAATAACGAATCTTGCAAGTTTACCATTATGGATAGGCTAGGGAACAAAGCTGTTACCAAATCTAGTAGTCCTGCTAGGAATGCTTTGAAGCCTTTTCCCAGAGGGAAGAAACAGAAACAGACCACTAAGTGAGTTTTGCCTCATGTAATGACCTTTTTGCCAAAATTGTTAAGTGAAACACTGCAGGTCGTTAAATTAGTAACATGCTTTTTAAGTGAATTTGTCTTCCCCATTGACTTTGCTTGCCAGAAGGTCGCAGAAGGTGATCACATGACCCCAAGATACTTTAACCATCATAAATATAAACCAGTTGCCAAGTACACAGATTTTGTTCCCATGACTATAGAAATGCTGCAATGGTCATAGGTGTGAAAAACGGTCATAGGTCACTTTTTCAGTGTTATTGTAACTTTGAATGGTTGTAAGTTGAAGATTGATGAAATAGAAAAACATAGACAAGATATGGCAAATACAGTGTGGAGGGAAGTGAAATGCAAATAACAAGAGTTTAGTTTAGCAAACTGCACAGTTGAACACTGGGAAGAATAATGGACTAAAACAGGGAAACTAGAAGTGGAAATAAAAATAAAAAATAGAGTTGAAATATGTGTAATTAATCATCTAATAACTGGAATACAGGAAGATAAAGAACTTTTATTTTCTATCTGGCAAAGAAAAGTTGGGGAAAAAAATAATAATGTGGGCATATAGTTACTCAAGCAATACAGAGAGTCTTGAGGAGCAGGTGCAGAGAAAACCAATGGATGATCATTTCTGTTTGTGCTTTTGACTCAGTTGAAATTCACAGCTGTAGGGCAGAAAGCAAATGTAATTATTAATAGTTAATAATGATGCTAGAGGCACCCACAACTGAGTTAAAATGGAGTTGAAAACGAAGAATCTTGAAGTAACATTGCTTTTTGAATCTTGTCAACAGCAAAAAACAATAACAGCAGCAACAACAATAACCGTATAGAAGAAATCTACCACCAACACCATCAAAGGGATGGTTAATGTATTATTTCCCAACCTCCCCCACCCACCCCAATGAGTGAACTTACCCAAATATACCAAATTCTTTGTTTTGAATTTATCTCTCACCAGAAATCCAATCCTACAATTAATTTGGAGCTTACATTCCAAAGATGACAATGACTCGACAAATATTATAATTTGTATAGCACAGCTATCTTTCAGAGTACATAAAGCTACATGAATCTCTTTGGTGTCCAAATTGGATGGTTCAACAGATGAAGAACTAAAGAAAGAAGGATTGTGGCTTGGGCTGTGCATTAGGCACAGGTGCAGATTGTTAGAAAAGCATCGTAAAAGAGCAACCTAGAAGAAAATCTCAACTCTTCTCCATAACCGATGCTCAAATTTAAGAGCATTTATAGGTTTCAGAACAAATTCAGTCAATGCAGTCAAATTCTGTGACTGGTGGACAGCATAGAAGGAAACACAGCTGAGATTTTAATCTGAAAAGAAAGTTAAAGGGGAAGAGAAGAGAGAATGAGAGAACGAGAGAAAGAAAACAAAAAAGAAAGAAAGAAAAAGAAAAAGAAAGAAAGAAAGAAAGAAAGATAAAGACCTGAAGTAATAAGAAATAAATCAAAAGCAGAAAACTATCTCCAAAGAATCCTTTTTGATATATTGAGTTCACACAATATATTAAAATTACACTATAGGAATGAACAGAATTAAAATGGGACAATTTAACCTGCATCTGTTTTATTTTTATTTGAAGCCACATCAATAAATTATACCTAATGTTTAAAAGGAATTTCATTGACCTTCCTTCCTTCCTTCCTTCCTTCCTTCCTTCCTTCCTTCCTTCCTTCCTTCCTTCCTTCCTTCCTTCCTTCCTTCCTTCTTTTTATAATGTATATACTATTCTTACTGTTTGAACATTAGTTAGCTCTCACTTATTATTTATATGTTATTTTGGATTGGTTTAGCAGAAATCTCCATGGTCTACCTTCCTTTTTCTATTGGAATTATCTCTTTAGGATATGAAAACGAGTGTTAGAAGAATGAAAGAAAACTTAACCAAACAAACAATGCAGGTAATACTTTGTTGCATTTAAATAAACATCTCTTTCCCTATGAAAATAACTATGATAATCCTAAAGGTGATGCCATTTAAATAAGTAATATTAAAGAGAAAAGAAGTGAAGAATACAAAAACATAAAGAACCCTTGGATAGAGCATTAAATACTGCATTATTACGAATGACGATCCTAATTTTGAAGATTTTTGTAAGATTATATACTAGCATATAACACGTTTAGAAAATCAATCAAAAAGCAGTATAAGCTTTAGGCTTTCTTCTGCCATGTAGAAAATAATACTGCTTTATGTTACAAAGTTACTGTAAAAATATGTCTGGGTAGTTTGAAAAGCATACACAGAGAGAAATAGACACACATATAATTACTGGTTAAAGCAAGTTTATATAAACAATAAAAGTGAATTAAACAAACAAATACTGTTTCCTCATAGAAAGCACTTACCCAGTGATTATGTATATACATTTTGTGTGTGTGTATATGTGTGTCCGTGTGTGTGTGACTCTATGAGGATACAACTTTTGGAAAGAATGAAGCATATTTATACTTATACAAAATAGAAATGTACATAAGCAGACAGTAGCAAATTACTTTTCCTAAAATAAATTGAGCAGAAAATTTATAGAAATATAGAATGGCTATAAAAGCTGCAAATTTGTTAATTGGATCCATAACCACCTGGTAGCACTTGGCTCTATGCCAAAGATTGGCAAAGATATTGCCATGTTTTGCTGCACCCTTTTTTAATTGAATGATAATAATGTGTATTCAGATTTTTGTCATATTTGTTAAGTTTCATCAGAATACCACCTGAAAATAATTATTAATCTGCCTAATCATATACCCAAAATACACAATATATTAAACGGAACAATAGACCACAAGCTTAAATAGTTAAAACATTTAAACCTATTTATTTATTCATTGGAGCTGAATACTTGAATGCTTGGTTATGTGCAACCAAGCCATTTTTGACTCCTAGTGACCACATAGATTTTTTTCCAAGACAATCCATCTCTAATCTGACTTTCATGTCTCATGAAATGCTACACTCATCACCTCTCCAACTGAGTCCATCCATCTCACTGCTGGTTGTCTTCTTTCCTTTTACCTTTCCTAGAATTAGAAGCTTTCCTGGAATCTTTAAATAATGTGTTCAGAGCAGGATAAGTTGAGCCTGTTCATGTGTGCCTTGAGTGGAAATTTGGTTTGATTTTTTTTTCAAACCCACGCGTTTGTTTTCTTGGCTGTCCATAATATTTTCAGGAGTCTTCCCCAGCATTGGCTTTCAAAAACATTATTGTTCTTCCTATTCTTCCAACTTCCAAGAATACCAAGCTTTGCATGAACCTGATCTTTGTAGGTGTAGAATCATAATAGCATTTGATGATCATTTCCAAAGTTATGGCTTCATGGCTGTTCTACCAAGTGCTAGTCTGTAGCATATTTCTTGACTGCTTTTTTTTTTTTTTTTACTGTTGATAGTTGTTTCTAAAAGGCAGAAACTATCCACCACTTTTATATCTTCTTTGTCATTTCTGCTTGTTGCATCTGTTGGCATGGCCTAATTTGTGGGTGTGGCTTGGTGGTCACATGACTGGCTGGGAATGGCTTGTATGTAAATATTATAAATATTTATATAAATATTGACTTTTTTATAAAAAAAAGAACAACTTTTACCCCAAATCAGGCAAAGCAGGCAGGCAGATTGAGTTACACACAGAATCATTCAGTGATCTATCTTTCTGCCATCGGCTAGCTCAGTCTCTCAAATTTGCTTGCTGTGAGTCTGCACTGAATAATAGAACCTTCAGTCCCAAGGGAGATTCGGCTGTGCTTAAAAGCGGAGGCGAAGATCTAAGACTAGCTAGAAAGCAAGAAATCCAACCATTTCCTGCCCTCCTAGGTAATCTAAATCTCCAGGCACAGTAGAACAGATGATGGTCAGAAAAAGGAAAAATAGCAATTTAGCAGGCAAGTTTGCAGGGTGAGTGGGTGGGGAGGGTTCCCATGGGCCATGTGGGCAGCACAGCCTTGTGTTTCTGCACAGCCTGGATTAATTGCTTTGAGGGGGGTGCTCTGGGGGTGAGATTTCTCTGCGGCCCATCAAAATTTTCTTCACCGCCCACCAGTTGGTGACCGCTGTTGTAAAGCACTGTAAAGCGGTATATAGGTCTAAGTGCTATTGCTATTGTTAAAATTAGTCCCACATTTTCATTGTCCTCTTTGACTTTATTAGGGCTTGCAGATCTTTTTCATTTTCAGATATCCTATGGATTGCAGTCTTAATTACTAAATAATAATAATAAAATAAATATTAAATAAAATAAGCCAAATTTAAGGAAATGTCAAAGCCTACCTTACTGCAGTTGATTTATTCTTCCTGTTTCCTAATGAGATGTCTCCTCTATTTCCACAGCTTTTAAAGGTTGTTTATATGATGGTTGTTCTCCTAAAGCTCTTTACTTTATTGAGAATTTCATTTGTCTCCTCCCAGAGGGGATAGATAGTATGTTGTTTTTCACCTTCTCTTTCATTCTCCTCAAGCCAAATGTCAGAAAATAATTCAGAAAAAAAATAATGGTACAGACATTCAGGAGATAAATACAAAGAGGCAGGAAAAAAAAACACAGCCCTCTTAATATGAAGTAGAAGGTTGTTCCACCTTTGATTTACAAAATTTACTCTTAAACCTTCAGATTCATTTCGAAGAGTTTGACCTTTCATACTTTCACCTGGTATGACTTCACTCCACATAGTTAAACAATGGCTTGTGGTGATCATTATCATAGAAAATTGATTCTATGAAAGATGTTAGGGGATGGAGAGAGGAGAGATAAAATAGTTTAATAAGATAGTTAAATATGTTAATCTTGTCAATTTATCCTGCTGACTATTAGCTATAGCTCAGTAAAGAAAGTAGCATGCTAGTAGGGATTCTCAATACTCTTGATTGGAGTATTGTTTGCTCCTTGATTTTTGGTCTAATCTTAATCTTGATAATAAGCTTTGCTCATCTGATTGCTAGTGTGGAAGTATTCTGGACTTTTTGTTACCATTTTGCCTTGTTGATTGTCTCTTTTGAATGGTATTTAAGTGTGGTTTATGTTTATGTGCCTGTTGATGGTTGATTTGTCAAAGTGCTGAGCTTTCAGGAATTTTCTAGGCTGAAATATAAAATGAGAGCAAATTTACACTGTTACACTGTTGGGTAAGTCCTTTATTTGTTGCCTAGGATGCTAATGCTATTGAGTTTTGAGGACCACAGGTTCTTCACCCCTGGTCTCGAAGTATTTTGAAGTATTGTTTGACATCTGACCATAATCACAATTCATGTCCTCTCCAAAAGTTTTGGAGTCATGATTTATTGGAGGCACTGAAGGACTTTTGCAGGGATATTAGTGTCTAGTGATATCAAGGCACTTAACCAGTGAAATCAGCAATATCTCAAAGATGGACCCAGCAGATATTCTAGCATTGGGTTATTATATTTATTGTTGCCGATGAAAGTACAGTGGAAATTGAAATGACAACAGCTTGCTTTATTGGGATGTAAGATCTTTTTCTGAGATTTTCAATACTGTACATATGCCATTAATATAAAGATTTGTGTTCCCAAAGCCATCAGTATCCCCTTCCCAACATTAATCTTAAAAAGGCTACTGAATTGTAGTTCTTAATATGACAGGAATGTAATATTTTATTATTAAGAATGAGTCAAAAATATTTGATCCTGGATGAACCATAGACAATGACTAGATGTGCTGTTGTGATCTTTCTGTGAGGTAAATATAATAGACAGTTAACATAGGGTTTTGAAGTTTAGTTTTGCTGTTAGGCATATCTGTTAACTTTTATCTTTTTTTTTTTTTACAATAGCTAGACGGAATGTCAAATTGCTTAGGTAAATAGAGATGTAGAAGCTTATACATCATAAAGCTCTTCCACAAGGGGAGAAAATTACTAATGTTGAAATAGATATTTCAGTATTCAACTGGGGGATATAGGTATACTATGTATGTGTATAATTTATTTTATTTTATTTTTCCTTAATGCATTTCCTTTCCGTTCCTTTCCTTTCCTCTCCTTACTGCTCCCCTTCCCTCCCCTTTTCTTTTCTTTTCTTTTCATCCTGTTAGTTTGTTCCTTTTGGGGGGTGGCGGAGAGTTTATATTTTAACTTTTGAATTTAGAAAAATTGAAAAGAATGTAGTAAATTCTGGCAAGTTTGAATTTATTTTTCTGCTTTTGATTAAATTAAAATGAAACATTTCCTTAATCGGGAACATTTTTTGTGACTCAAAGAGATGACATATCTCTTTGCATTAATGAAATGCACCAACCGCAGGAATTCAACTATACTGTCTCATCTGTCCTGTCGTTAGCATGCATGACTGATAATCATGTTGACTGTTCTGCAGCAACCAAGCTACTTTACTGTGTTTTTCTTTTTGTCCCATTTGTTCTAAATCATAGTGTTCATGTTGGCCTCTTCTAAGCTGCTGTCATTATAATACTACTTCGCAGATAACCATGGCATGATGATGAGGATTGAAAATGACTCCAGTGCCTGTGGATGATCTCCCTCCAGCAGCCTCAAACCATCAATATTATTGACCTTGCTGGATGAATCATTGGCTTTGTGCAGTACAGCTGACGGTATCACAGATTTAGAGTACAGAGTGACTCATTTGATGGCAGATTTACCAAGGGAAAAAGGAGAAGACAAATCATTTTGTTCAGAAAGACTTAGCCATCAGGATTAGCGGCTGCTCTTTCTGTGCTTCACAACAGATCAGACATATTTGCCTTCATTTCAGAGGGAAAATATGCCAGTCAGGATTTAATGACTAATACTTCTTTGAAGAAAAAATAATGAACCATCTTGACTAATATCCTGAAAATATATCCTAAAATTGAACCTGTGAATAGGTCTCATCTTACAACATTTGAACAGAATAGCATGGGTAGAATGAGATGAAAAGAGATGAGGGAAAGAAATTAAGGCTGACATAATCCTCACATTTCTATAGGAAAATTACTACTGCATGACATAAAGAAATACCCAAGTTCAGAAGGACAATACACATTCTAACTTTCAAGAATTATTACAGCCTTTACTATGGGAAAGATAATGCTTCTTGAATATAAAGCTCTAAATGGCAGTTATTCAGATGTCCATATAACAATGGAACATGTCCTAGCTCAACTGTATTTGACAAATGAATCTGGTTTCATAAAACAACATGTCTAAGCTCTACAGCAGTGGTCACCAACCAGTGAGCTGGGGACCACTGGTGATCTGTGAGAAAATTTTGGTGGTCTGCAGAGAAATGTCACAGCCAAAGCAATTAATCCAGGCTGCGCGGGAACACAAGGCTGTGCTGCCCACATGGCCCGTGGGAACACAAGGTTTGCATCCTTTGCATTGTGAGCAACACGAGGTAGTGAGGAGAGGGGAAACAGCAGAGGGGGGAATTTGCCCCACTCCTCTGGCCTGGCCACTTTCTGCTTCTTTCTTCTTCTGTTTTTGGCTGTATGCAAGGAAACCAGCAAAAGTCTCCCCCAAACTCCACCAGAAATGAGTCTTTGGGACCCTGCAAGACATTCTGCTCCAAGAGGCTGTGCTAGTATGACAAGTCTCACAAAGACTCATTTCTGGTGGAGTGTGGGGGAGAGAAAGAAACTTCTGCTGCTTCTGCTGCTTTCCTTGCATGAAGCCAAAAATCTCTCTCTCTCCCCCTGAGAACGGCGCTGGAGACGGTATTCTGCAATCCCAAATAAAGAATGATCGATTGGTAGGAAAATGGGGTAGTACTTTTGTTGGGATTTTCCCAGGTCTCTGGTCCATGAGATTTAAAATTATGAGTTTGGTGGTCTCTGAGGTCCAAAAGGTTGGCAACCCCTGCTCTACAGTGTATATAAAACCATAAACCTCTTTTTAAACTGAGTGAGTGATTCAGTTATTTATATCCCACCATTCCTTAATGGAATATAGTGATTTTATTGTGAAATATATACAATTAGGTTAGTTTGAGGTGTTAACCTTAGACATGATAAATTAAGCAGACGGATCAGGAGCTATAAGCAAAATTATCAGGATGAACATAGTTCAGTCTGTCTATCTAGGAATTCTCAGCTGTGCAGAGAATCACAGAAGTAGCAATTAATATTTGTTTTCTTCTTCCAGATAGCACACATTAGTGCTGAGAAAACCAAGAATTATTGAAGAAGAGGTTCACTCAAAATCATTTTCTTTCAAGGTTTAGAGATTCTGTCAAAGTGTCTGTAATTATACAAAACTGCACACACTTATTCTATATCTATATTTTCTAATATGTTATCAGATATTTTTCTTACATAACAATATAATTTTACTCTGCACTTTTTAAATGTGTGAATGTATATATAGATTTCTCTTTTGTATACTTATGCAATTTTTCAAATATACACTTTTTGGGGTGCAATATTTGAGCTGATGAATATTTCAGTATGAATGCTAGAGGAGTCCATGAGTTACATACTCAGCTGTGTCACATGGATTCTGTTTTGGCACATCATCACATTTCACTTGAAAAGAAATCTTTGATTGATCTCATTTTCACACACCCATTAAATACAGCTCTATCAAATTTAAAAATTCAAACAAAAATAAGCTTTTAATTTCCATTTTCCATTTTGATCATCTGTCATGGTTCCACTCTGGGTTTCTACATTAAAAAAACTTTTATGTTAAGAATACAGTTGCGGAATGGAAATGTTTATCACATCTCACCATAAAATGCAACAAAACTCCAGATTACCTGGGCTGGTAGAAAATATTTGTGAGGCCTGCCCCAGCCCAGGACCCTAGCAAAGAAAAAAAAATGTTGACTTCATTTGATTGAAGTGATAGGTTCTTTTACTAAGGCTAGATCGTTGCAGCAAAAGAAAGACTGGAACTGAGGTTCCCACACAAAATTCTAATTTTTTTTTTTTCCCCTATCAGGACAACCTGGTCTACTGAAATATGGGAAGGAGCATACTGTGTTAAAGGAGCATACATGTGTTAAATTTATATTTACTGATAACCCTTTATTTCTTTGTCAGTAAATATAAATTTAACACACAAAATGCTACATTTTATCTCTCTCCCTGGCCTTCCCCCCACTTTACCAGTCCATCTCTGTCCAACGGTGTGCCATTTAGGTGTTTTGGGAACAACTTGGATGCCACTTGGTGCAGTTTCACATTCTTTCCCAGGCTAGGTGCCCTTAAAGACTGGAATATACTGGTTCTGTCAAACCTGTCACCCCTCTTCTCTCTTCTCTCTACTCCCTACATTCTATTGTCCCCTCCTCACCCCTAATAATTAATGGCAGGACAACATTAAGAAATATTGGCAAATCATATAATACAGGAACAACTCCCAATTCTTAATCTATGGGAATTTAAAAATTACCATGATAAAAGAAAATCAAGATAGATGATAGAAACTCACACACCCCAACCAGCCACCCAGATGAAACCTAGCTTCCCAATAAATGATAGCCGTCTGTTTACCCGAAGCTAAGCTGCACTAAAAGCCTCCAATACAGGAAACACAATGTTGCCAGCCAATCAAGACAACAAAAGAGCCACAAAACAGACAGAAGATATTAGAAACACCAATCAAGCAGAACATAGCTAACTCCAAGACCAATAAACACAGACCAAGACTCCCAACCAATCAGGATGAAGAAAAAACCATTCTGGCACAGCAGTAGGCAAGCACTAAATTTAAAACAGAAACGGCTGTGAAAGTCTGACTCACAGATGAACACTATACAGAAGCCTGATGATGGCAGATGAGATTCTGCTGAAACGTTGCTACAACTTTAAAAGCATAACTATAATGATGTGGGAAAATACCTGAACAAAGCTGAATACCATACATGTAAGTACCAAAATTTAAGAATATATATATATATATATATATATATATATATATATATATATATATATATATATATATATATTGTGTGTGTGTGTGTGTGTGTGTGTGTGTGTGTGTGTGTGTGTATGTATATGTATATGTATAAATATATCAACTCCTTTACTCATCGCAGAATACCTTATACCACCAGACTTGAAATGCTAGACCTAAAAAACCTAGAACTACACTGCCTTCAGTCCAATCTAAGTATAGTATATAAAATCATACATTGCAATGTCCTACCTGTCAATGAATACTTCAGCTTCAACCAAAACAATACAAGAGCACACAATAGATACGAACTCAAGGTTAATCGTACCAAACTTGATTGCAGGAAATACAACTTCAGCAACAGAGTGGTCAATGTCTGGAATACTCTACCTGACGCTGTGGTTTCTTCCCCAAACCCCAAAAACTTTAACCTTAGATTGTCTACTATTGACCTTACTCCTTTCCTAAGAGATCTGTAGGGGGTGTGCATAAGTGCACCAACGTGCCTACTGCCCCTGTTCTAGTGTTTCTTTTATTTTTCTTATATGTACCCATTTCATATATTCATAACAATGTGTATACTTATATCTATTATCTTGTAAGGGATTGACAAATCAAATAAATAAAAATAAAATTATATATATATAATATTATATATATAATATTTTTGATGTGCACATTTTGTTGAATAGGAATATGTGCTGTAGACTCATAGTCCAATCAAGGAGTAAGTTTATTAATGTTTTATTTCTTAATAGTCATATCTTGGGTCAAGGTGTACTTCATGCTAGCTATTTTATATTTTTTCTCATTTTCCATATATTCATCATTTAAATGTGTAGATGTTTGTTTTCAAAGCAATCTTCTCTTCTTACTTCCTCAATATAACTATGGAGGTAGAAGATTCATGCTTCATGATGCCTTTTATTTCTCATATATAAATTATATAGCATTTTTTTTTAAAACAGCACAAGCATTTTTCATTTTTTTCCCCTTCCATTTGGGTGGAAGTACAATAATAGATTGCAGCAATTTCAAGCACTTACTGCCCCTACAAATTATATGTCTTTTTGGCATCGGCTCTCATGTCTCTTGCTGTTCTATTACTTTAGATGAAAGGAGAAAGAATTAAAAGCAAATTAATGGTGAGACCTTTCAAAGCTATATGATCATATTTTTTTAAAAAAATGTTTATGCGATTTGACACCTCAAAAATTCGCCTTTGCCTTCCTATAAATTTAGGTCATATAACTCAAAGTAGTATGGAAATTTTAAACTTGGAAACTGAAGCTAAGCCAAACAATCTTGGATGATATTTGCTATAGAAGAATTCTAATATTTTATCTTCACTCTTCTTAAAAACACCATTATACATTACACATTTTTTTCTGTATTTGTCAGTGAGATGCAAAGTTTCAAATGTTGAAGTAAACTTAAGGAAACTTTGGGTTACTTTACTCTCTCTCTCTCTCTCTCTCTCTCTCTCTCTCTCCCTCTCTCTCTCTTTCTGTAGGGGCCCATCTTTCTATCATTGTCCCTCTGAAAGAAGCTACAAATGATAACATTTCCAGAGATTGGAGTACTGGCATAGGTGCAGGGATGGGCTGCTGGGGGTTTGCAGGGGTTCAGGATAGTCCCTAGGTAAAATTCTGGGCAGAGTGTGCATGGAGGCTCAGGGGGGGTGAAAAATGGGCCTCCTGGAAGTTCAGGAAGGCAGGAAATGGGCCATTTCCAGCTTCCAGAGAGCCTCCAGAGCCCAGGGAGGGCAAAAACGCCCCCCATCATGGTGCACTAGGCCATGCCCACCAAGACCACACCTACCCAGCAACTGGGCAGAGAACCCGTTGCTAAAAAATTTTGAAGCCCGCTCCTGCATTGTTGCTTTCATTGCCCTTTCAATCAGGGCAATGATTGTACCTAAACCTAAACAAAGCCTTTAAAGAAGACACAGCAATTCAATTGAAGTTGATCAGGTCCACCCTTATGAACCAGGGAAACATCCTCTACTTAGCATGAGGTTTTGGCTACAAATAGGATTGATTTTGAGAAATTGGAAACTGTTATCCAGTTGCGGAATCTAAGGGTGTAGAAATACATCATGGAGCTTGATTGCAGGGACCCTAAAACAATTAATTTAATAATTTTTGGCAGCTGCATCTTCAACAAGTATATATCAGTAAATGTCTACAGCGAGTCCTTTACTTACAACTCCAGTTGAGACATGAACTTTCATTGCTAAGCAATGTGTCTGTTAAGTGAGAGATCATGTGACCACACTTACTTTTACAATTGTTTTGCTGTAACTGTTAAATGAATCATATGGTTGCAGAGAAAATCCAGTTTCTCCCATTCACTTTGTTGGTTGAAAGATGGCTGGGAATGATGATTGCGTGACTCCAGGATGCTGCAGCCATCGTAAATACATGCCAGTTACCAAACACCCAAATTGCAACCACAAGACCGTAAAGAGTCATTAAGTGTGAGGTCCAGTCATAAGCCACTTTTTCTCAGTGGAAAAATAAATAAGGAAATAATTGAAGGAACTAAAAATAAGGAAAACAGGAAAGAAAATACCAACTAAGTGCTCTTTATTTGGGAACAAAAGTTTAGTAGCCAATTTCTATAAATTGTAGACATTAGACAAGAAATTATAGCTTTATTTTGGAAACCGTTGTTCAAAATTTATATCTTCACGCTGTCTTGCAAGTTTGACACCTCCAAAGAAGAGGCCTGGGTTTATTTTTAACCTTCGTAGTGTCTTTTGTTGATGGATGTTTATCTATTGTCTCAGCATTCCTACTCTACAGTTCCAAAGAGGTCACCAACTTACTTCCAATCCCTAATTGATTCTGAAACTAGGGTTGTTTCCCCATGTCACTTGGAGTAGTGAGCTGCATCATTATCAGGACTGAGGTTCTGTGATTGGGGATGTCAATTGTATTGTAATATGATAACAATAAAGGATACACAAAACCAGGGATGCGCTGACCATGTCTACCCCTGGTTTAGCAAAGAGGGGAAATATATCAATATATCATGTAATGGCAACATGTCAGCGTGAGTTTGACACTCCTGCTCCGGTGGTGGGGTTCAAATTTTTTTACTACCGGTTCTGTGGGCATGGTTTGATGAGCGTGGCTTGGTGGGCATGGCAAGAGAAGGATACTGCAAAATCCCCATTCCCTCCCCACCCCACTAACCTGCTTTCCAGCTCTGTTCTCCTGTACAGGGCAACCAAAGAAGACCCAGCTGATCAGCTGGGACTTGGGAGGCAGAGAATAGATGGGTCAGTCAGAGGGTCAGTCAGAGGTTGTATTTGCTGGTTCTCCAAACTAACTCAACATTTCCGCTACCAGTTCTCCAGAGCTGGTCAGAACAGGTTGAACACCACCTCTGCCCTTCTCAAAACTATTGTGAAAATAAAATGTAGTTCATTTTAGTCTGTTCTTGCATTTGAACAACTTAATATTCATTTGATTACCATGTTGCTTAAATGTGCATTCAGTTTTACACAAAGCAGATGGTCTGAAGAAAGGCTGCTTTAAGTTAATCTAAGCAAGTAACCAAAATAGGTCTTCCAAAAGTGTATTGTCCCTTATAGGATATAAAGCTGCATTACTTGATTTAGTATGTTGTTTCTGCATTGATAAACCAGCAATGAGGTCTGTAATTTATGGAGATGCCTTGTAGATTCATGTTCCAATATGCCCATTAGTTATTCCTTAGACAGACATTTTCTCCTAAAAATAAAACAAAAGAAAACCCTGGAAGTTTCCAGTGTCCTGTATCTAACAATTTCATGTGTGTAGAGTTTGTAATATTCCATTAAGTATCTGGCCACATAAAACTATGAAAGCATAAAAATAAGTCAGCAGTTTAACATCAGACTAGCTCAAGATGCAAAGTTTGAAGCAATAGGGAAGACGTAGATCAGATTTATGGAACTCTTTAAGCTTAAAACTTTTGCTTAAATTGATGTTGTTACAAGCTATATTACAAAGCCTGTGATATACAGTATTTTTTTCAGATTTACCAGAAGTTACATATCAAAATCAAATCTTAGCACCAAACTTAAATATAGCCGCACAGTATGACTGTAGTTTGAAAAAGCCTTTCTTTTATATCTATATGGCATGCATACTTGTGCAGTTCTTGTTTTATACCTTTTTGTTACTCTGTCTTCCCCAAAGCAAAATCCAGCTGGGAAAACAGGATTGCATATATAGTTCTCAAAAGTAATTCTTATGTCCTTGCTGCTTTTTGTGATAAGCCAGGTATGTGTCCGCTTGCAATTTGATCCTATTCTTAAAATGTTTTCTCTTCACAAAGTATGGAATCTAAGTATCATCTGATATCTGTAGGTAACTTCAAAACATCCGCTTAACTTTAACCCTTGAAGAAACATTGTGGTCATTATTTCTGAGGCAGGCAGGGGGTGGAAAAAAATGAATTCCAGCCATCATGCAGTAATTACAGGCAATCAGTATTTTGTTAGCTGGAAGGAACAATTTCTGGTTGTTGCATCAGTGACAAAGGAAGCCAAATCTACTTTCATGCATCATCGTATGCAACCTTCCGTGGTTGGTCAAGTATGTCTGCTTCTGGTTCTCTACCACAGCTACTTCTCAGATAAACAGATCAAAGAAAACCATTCTTACTTTTTCTTCAGGCACATCAAAGATTTATCAACTGCCACATTTGGTGATTCAATTATAAATTCATCTTTATGAACATGGCAGCATGGTGGCTCAGTGGTTTGGATGCTGGGCTTGTTGGTTGGAAATCTGGCAGCCCAGGTTTGAGACCCGAGAACCATGTGATGGGGGTTAGCTCCCATCCTTGCCCCAGCTCCTATCAACCTAGCAGTTTGAAAGCATGCAAATGCAAGTAGATAAATAGGTACCACTTCAGTGGGGAGGTAAGAATGCTCCATGATGTTATGCTGTTCACATGATGGTGAAAATGTCTTCAGACAGCACTGGCTCAATGGCCTTGAAATGGAGATGAGTACCACCCCTGATAGTCAAAAAACAATTCTGGACTAAAAATCTACAAGGACTCCTTCTTTATGAACACAACCTTTAGACTGGCAACATTTAAAATCTGAGAATCAATATCAGATTATGGTTTGTCAATCAGAACGCAAAAAGGTCATGGTTCCATGTCACCCACCACAAGTTCTCCACACATTCATCTTGCACATACTCAAAGCTGTTCTCCTTCTGTTCATTTGCCTCAACTCAGTAGGACAATGCAGGCTGAGGCACAACAGTAAGTGTGCCAGAAAATTCAGCCAAGAGGATGAAATTCCTTACAATGCTAAATATAGTTTTCTCAGTTTCCTAAACCAGAGGACTAACCATAAAAATTTAAATTGACAGAGCAAAGACCAGGAAAGAGAATATATACAGCTACTGTTCATTGCAACAAAGAGAGACAAACCATGGAGAGAGAGAGAGAGAGAGAGAGAGAGAGAGAGAGAGAGAGAGAGAATATGTTATCAGTTGAATTTAGTGTGCGATATATATGCACCTAAAAATGCTGGTGCCAACACATTGTTCTGCACATTGCCTTATTTCTGGTATTAGGTTATTACAGTCATATCTAAAAGACTTCCTGTAAATATCAACCATTTATAATGACTTCAATTTCACAGGTGAAAAGCTCTACTGAATTCAATCCCTCTCTCCAATTAGAAAGAAAACGTAATTTCCAGCTTTTTTGGGGCGGGGGAATCACATTTCCCCTCTCTTTTACCCCTTGACACTATTTCACTAAAAAGAAAGTCTCTAAGCAACCTCTGTTTAGTACATAGCAGGGAAATCAGCAGGGATTCTGTAGAATTGGGGAAAAACTGATAACAAATTCTAAAAGGTAGCAATGGAGGAAAAAAAAATCACTTCTGTATTGTTGCCTGAAAGGATACATACAATATAGGCATATTGTCACCCATAACTGAGGTCAATGAAAAGGAATCTTTGCATTTTCCTCTCATGATCTTGAGCATGACACTGCATTTATTAATTTGCCCTTCAAGCTTCCAAAGAATATTGTATTGCAATAACTGATTTTCTACCTTTTGTAATCCTCCATTGTAACAGATTCACAGGTGTCTCCAATGTTCTCCACAAATATGAGAGACAATATCTCTAAAAACCATAGAGCAGGGGTGTCAAACTCAATTTCATTGAGAGCTGTATCAGGGTTGTGTTTGGCCTCATGGGGCCATGGTGGGTGTGGCCAACTTGAGGTGACTCGTGTCAGAGATGCCTGTGGTGGCCTGAGCACTTTGCCAGTGAAAACGGGCTCCCCAAAGAGTCATTTTCAGCTGCGATGGCCTCCTGCAAACCTCTGCCAATGAAAATGGAGGTGAGGTGGGCATGTGGCTCTCCCAGGCTCTGTTTTCGGCCATGATGCCCTCCTGCAGTCCTCTGCCAGTGAAAATGCATGTGCTCCCCAAGCTCAATTTTTCTTTCAGAGGGTTGCAGGAAGTCATTGTGGACAAAAAAGGGAGCCCGGGAGGGACACACACAGCCCTTCTGAGCTCAATTTTTGCTGACAGAGGCATCTGTTCGTTTGCTGTTTCCAGGGCCAGATCTAAGCACTTCCCAGGTCTTGAGTTCACCCTTGCCATAGAGGATAGGTAGCAAATAGCTGTGCTGGCTTCACTTACACTTAGCACGCCCTTCACTTGACCAATTCTTAGTACAGGCTACCTATCTGTCAAGTTAGCTGTTACACAATCACTTGCCAAAACAAAAACAAACAAAAAACCCTTCACATCTCCTTTTGCTTTTTTTTTTCATAAAGGAGGAGCACACAATAAATTTAACATTGTTTTATTATGAACAAAAGTCACAGTTTGGGTATGTGGCAGTTACTGCAATTTTTTTTAATGGCTTTATCATTTTTTCCTCTCTAAATAAATCTACCTTTCTGGGCCCACATATCCTTTGAAATGTATTCATAGAGTAATTTGTTTGTCAGCTGAGAGTTGCCTGGGGTGGTATTCATGCCAACTTTGCTCAAAAAAACTAACTTTTTCTGCCTATGAAATTTATTCTCATCAGCTGTGTGTGTGTGTGCACAGAAGTGTGTGCCTTCAATTCAGTGTTGATTCCTGGTGACTGCCTGCAGTGTTACTGACAAGATTTTCCAAACTGGTTTTTCCTAGAAGGATTAAGAGAAAGGAATTGGTTTGGTGCCTAAGGTGGAACTAGAATCTACCATCTCTTAATTTCTATCCTGGGTCCATTTCTGGGATTCTTCTCTTTATGAAGAAAAGGAGGTAAAATCACGGCTCTGGCTGACATTGATGTGTAGCTGAGACATAAATATGTGTTTGTCCCTGAGTGATAGATATAATATGTCCAATAGCTGCCCAGACAACAAATGACTGCAGCAGAACAAAGCAAAAGCAGAGCCAGTTTGCCTCTTGTTGGAAGAAATATCCAGGTCCATTTTCAAGCCGGGGGAAAGGCACTGGAGATAAAATGGAAGCTGGAGACTGATCGGAAAGAGGATCCATGTATTGATGAAGAAAAAGCACATGAGTGGTTTGGGCAGCTGACCACATGGAGTTGTGAGTGGGGGGAGGTATGTATACCTTCTCTTGGGCTTTGCACTTGTACTTCCTGTTGCTGTGCAAGAACATGTATCCTATTGGCTGCTGTCAGACACCCTTGGGGCCATGTACAAATCCTAGGAGTTTATCTGAGCTAAGTTTCATTGAAGTTTGGGCTCCTGATGCAATATCCTTAGGATACTGTGCAATGTGATGAACTCTGCTGCTGGATGATATGGCCTGAAGGGTCATGTCTTAATCCCATCACCCTAGAGCTGAAGGTCTTTTGTTTAGATAGGCTGGCCCAATCTGGGCATAAAATATCTGCTGGAGGCTATTAAGAAAGGTGGGGGCTGCTTTCCAAGAGCATGTTTTTCCATTCCTCCTTTAGGGAAATATAATATTCAGCTTTTTTAATATTTCCTAAAATATTTAATTCTTCTAGGATAGAGGTTGGTGTTAACTTTCTACTTTCTCATATGGAGGGCTATTCAGGCACCATTGGTGAATAAAACATATTAGGCTGCTGCTTCTTATTTTTTAGAAGAACAAAATGATATGAAGCCCCAGGGTATGAGAAACTCTTAATGATTGGCAGAAAGGAATGTGAAATGATGTGTATCCTTGGGAAATCCAGAATATGCCATGTGGGGGCATTATCTTTCAATAATTGTTATCCTCCCCATCCTCCATTGTTCCCTGACAGTTGAGATGCTGAAGCCCTGCAGAGAAGATCAACAAATATGATAAGAAGTCTCGAGGTTAAATTATATGATGAACAGCTAGGGAAACTAGGTATGTTTAACCTAACAGGAGAAAACTTGGGGATGACATAGTATTGGACTTCCAGTACTTGGAGGGCTATCACAGGAAGATGGGGTCAATTTATTCTCCAAAGCAACTGAAGGCAGAGTGAGTAGCAATGAGTAGAAGAGGGAGGTCCAACCTGGAACTCGGGAGAAACATCCTGGCAGTGAGAACAATTAGTCAATGGAATAACTTGCCACCCAGAGTTGAGGTTTTCAAGAAAAGATTGGACAATCATGTGTCCGGAATGGAATAAAAGCTGTTGTCTAGGGCAGGGGGTTGGACTAGGAGACCTCTAAGGACCCTTCCAGCCCAATGACTCTAGTTGTTGTGAAAGGCTTCCTGAAGTTATTATAATGAAAATTGATACTAAGGAAATATGGGAAATGGTCTAAAATAATTTCTAGAGAAAGTTATAAATGATGGAGACAAGGAAAGCAGTGATGGAAAAAAATGATAGTTTTTGGACCCAGCTCATACTTTTTCTCAGCAGCTGTTTGAATATTTAACTGGAGATAAAAAAAAAGAATTCACACAAATCCTTGTCAATTTGTAGATGGAGTAGTAGTAGTTAGCACTCAGACAACAGATTGACCAAGAGATGAATCCATTCTATCTGTAATGTTCAGGAAGACTATAAAAACATGCTTATTTCTCATTTTTTTTTTTGTTAAAGGATTATTTAACAACAGCAACAACCAAACATCCATTGGCCAATTTTTCTGTAAGTTAGGTAGTACCTATCATGGATAACTAGTCCACCTACACCTGTAGCCCTATTTCTATTGCCAAAAAATCTTTGGTGACTGAAACTGAGACCCACTGTTAAGATTTTGGTTAAAACAAAAACAAAAACCCAAGAACACATCTTCAATGTGTGTGTATGTGTATTGATAGTTCACTTTTGTTCCACTTCATCTGTAATTGACATTCTACTTTTCAAAGTATTTATTTATTTATAAACATGAAATTGGGGTAGTGGGACAGGATATATAGAAAGGAATCCAACTGAACATAGACTTAAATAAAATTCTAAGGTAAATGGGATATACTGTATACAGAAGTTTAATCAATGAATAAAAGAGAGAGAGTAATTCTATTATAATTTAATGTTTCTCATTTGTAAAAATAGGACATCAGTGTGAATTTTAAATAGTTACTCTTTTTAAAGTTAATATGTAATTCTGTCAATATTGAGCAGGAGAATTTTATGTTTTCTTAGCTGTACCAAGCCAACTACAACAAAATACAGTTAATACATCATGTAAACTTAAAATAAAGTACAGTATAAACATGTTAGGCAGTTGTGCAAAAAAGCTGTACATTAAGAATACTTTCAGAAACAGAAGTACTAACAGTTTATTTTTATCAATTGACAAAATGGAAAATAAATGAACAGAAGAGAAATCCAAAACTAATCAATATTTGGTGTAGTTATTTGGTATTAACTTTCATAGAAAACTAATTATGCATTTGAAACAGACACACAAAATAATCTGTAATGGGGTAGAAAAAAATGGCAAATGCCTCTATATTTATAACAGAAGATTTAGTATTTTCCACAAATATTTTTTAAAAATATTTTTTAAAAAACATGGCTGTCCCTATCTCCATTTTGTAATTCCAGTACTTAGCTTTTGAAAAGTGGGAATGTCAATTGAACTGATCGACTCTGCATCCCATTTTAAATGGTGACAGTTGTTGTAAACATGCCTTTTATCAGTATCCTTGAGATTGTTGCAATTTATGGAGACATACACTTTGTGAATTAAAGGCCATTCATTGTTTTTACAAAGGTTACAACTCCAGGAAGATATAAATTATGGTAGAAAGTCATGGAATACACTTTGGGGAAATGGTTTAGCAATTAAAAGCATTGTAGCTAAGTACATTGACTTTTCCATTAAACAGACAACAAAGGCTGAAATGTTCAAAAACTAGTAACCTACACATGAACATATAGGAGACAAAAAGAACAATAAAAATCCTCTTTGCAAGTATTTATTGATTATTTAAAATATAATTATAATGTTGTGCTTAGTTAGTGTAGATGCTGGCAGAGCAGAGACTCGAAGGTAACTGGTGAAACTATGAGGTGATTACAAAACAGGTTTTAAATCTGGGAAATGAAGAATTGTTAAGACTAAAACTCAAGCTGACTCCATCCGAAGAAGAAGAAGAAGAAGAAGAAGAAGAAGAAGAAGAAGAAGAAGAAGAAGAAGAAGAAGAAGAAGAAGAAGAAGAAGAAGAAGAAGAAGAAGAAGAAGAAGAAGAAGAAGAAGAAGAAGAAGAAGAAGAAGAAGAAGAAGAAGAAGAAGAAGAAGAAGAAGAAAATGTCGAGACCCTGGAAAGGGTATAGAGAAGAGCAACAAAGGTGATAAAAGGTATGAAGTAGACCTGGATATTCTGTGGCCTGTGGTGGTGGCAGTAATGACAGATGTGGCCATGGTTGTGGCAGTCCTATGAGTTTGGCCCTCCACAATAGCCCCCATTCTGATGTGAGCCATTGAGAAAAATAATTGCCCACCCTTGGTCCAGAGGCTAAATCATATGACAAATGGTTGAGGGATCTAGGAATGTCTAACTTATTGAAGAAAGATTGAGGGACATGCTAACCATCTTCCAGTACTTGAGGGGTTGTCACAAAGAAGAGGGGAATTGACTTATTCTCTAAAGCACAGGAGAAGTAAATGGGTGGAACCTTGTTAAAGAGAGAGACAACCTAGAAGTAAGGAATTTTTTTCTGATAATGAGAGCAATTAATGAATGGAATATCTTGCCTTCTGGGGTGTGAGTTCTTCATCATTGAAGTTTTCAAGAATAAACTGCACAACCATTTGACTGTAATGATAAAGGTTCCTGCCCTGAGCAAGGGTTTAGACTAGAAGATCTCCAAGGTCCCTTCCATTGCTACGATTCTATGATTTTACAATCCTGCTACTGTTGAGTTTATCATTTCTCTTTCAGTTATTCTTGAGGAGTGTGTTTCTTGATCCAGGCCTATCACAAAGGGCGTACTGCTTATGACTGGAGTAAGGAAGGACTATTGGTTGCTGCTCATGCGTTAACATGGAAATTACAAAATTAAATGGAGATGCAATTGTATTACTTATAGAAATGTAAGTAAAAAGGACAAGTAAGAGCCATAATTAGCACAGCTGCATTTCTGCTGACAAATGATCAATGGTATGCATCTTGTAGAGTCACTGGGAACTTTCTGAAGGTGATCATCTTGGCACTTAATAAATCATGTTTAGAGGTGAAAAGAAGACATTGAAGATAAAATGGTATGCAGAAAACTGAGTTCTAGGATTCATTTGCACTGTCATATGAAAGTCAAATGCACTTGAGTCAATGCATATATCATGCTGCATCTTATTTAAGGGAATTGGAAGTTCTGGATGGACCAATTATGCCATAGTAAATGGGGATCTCATGAAGAAAAGGAGGGAAGTGGAGGGAATCACATACATTCCTCAAGAATTAAAGCACCCAAAATACATTTTGTAGTTATAAAGGAAGCTTCAAAGTAAGCTACTTAATGTCAAATATTTAGAGACCCCCTTGAAGTTACCATTCCCATCGGGGTGGGATTCTACCAGTTCGGCCCAGTTCTATAGAACCGATAGCTCTGAAGAGCAGTTGACACTGAACCGGTTCACTCCAAAGATCTTTGTGGCTTCGTTTGGGCCCACCTGGGCTCTAGGCTGTCCTTCATTCCCTGCTAAAGTAACCTTAGTTGCTTTGCATGGCACAGCTGTTGCGCATCAGCAGGAGAAGGTTATTGCTTGCAGGAGAAGTTGATTTACAAGTACTGCGCATATGCACACAGCACATGTTTGGTGTGCATGTGCGTGTTCACCAAACCAGTTGTTATGCTGATAGGATTCCACCCCTGATTCCCACCTACAGCTGAATCCGTAATCTAAGTGTCAGCCTTGGAAGCTTTGAGGCTGCCACATTTAGTGTCTCAGAATTTGGGAGGGGGGATTTCATAGAGAGCTAGAAGATTAGATTCAACAACATTCTTTCTTAGAATGTCAAGGACATGTTACCCTGCACCTGGAGAGGAGTGTCTGGAGGAATGTCTCCAGTTGGGATGATGTTTCATTGGGCCATGTGATGGATTGGTGGATGCAGGGGATGGATCTTTGAATTTCTATTGGAAAGGAAAAACCCGGAACTATCTGATTCGGGTTTTCCCAGATATGCCAATATGACAACTCTAATAAAACGGAACTTTGAGAAAATGTTTTTCTCAGAGTTTATTGGTTTGGAGTTGGTTAGTTGGAATGCTGACACTGAGCATTTTCCTAGTTTGAGAACAGAAAAAAAAAAAAGTCCTGGATGAATGTAGAAGGAAAAGCAAGCTCTTCAGACATTACTACCCAACTCTTTATTGATTTTTGGCAGTGCACAATAGAAATAATGACAAATATGCTATAAAAGAGAACAAGTACCAAAAATGAGTTTGGCTAACAATGCCCAATTTCCCAAACAAAGTTGTTAGGGACCACTATAGCCCAAGTCCTGGGAAAGTGAGAGCCACATGGATATCTGGAAGGAAACTTATTCCAGAGACATGGGAGAGAAAGCATGTTTTCTGGGTACAAATAGATGACACTGTTGAACTGAAGGTATCTGGTCTGTGCCTGACCTGTTCGTTCATACAGCTGGGCAGACACTGTGACAAATATCCAGGTTTTATGGCATGCAGGGCTTTCTAGACCATGATATGCACCCAGAAACATTCTTTATCAGGAAGTAGGTGTTCACATGGGTGTATAGACACATGCTCATCACTGCTTAGAGCAATGCATTCTGGACCAGATGAATCTTTTGAGTGGTTGTCAAGGGAAATCTCATGTACAGGTCATTGCAATAGTCAAGCCATGAGATATCTAGACCATGAATGATTATCTCAAAGGGTGTCCTAGAAAGTCTGCAAGTACACCAGATAGATGTGTAAAGCTCCCCTGGCCAAAGTTTCCACCTATTCTCCAACAAAAATTGTGAGTTCAGGAAGACCCCAAAAATTGCGTACCACCCTCAAGTGGGGAAGGTCAGACCCATCTGAGGTTACAGAATATTCCCATATCCAGATGGCCTTAATAACAACTTTTACTCATGCTTAGTAGAATTAAGACAGTTCTTCCCCATTGAGGCCCATGTAGTCTCTAAGTACTCATCAAACCTTATCTGGTTGGTCTGGGATTGACAGATATAATTGGATGCCATACTGTTGAATGAAAATCCTAATCTATGGGTGACCTCACCCATGGTAACATCACTTCCATAGGCATTGATCAGGATGGGAACTATAATTCCAGCAGTATATAAAGGATCACACATTCTCCACTCCTGATCAATTAAAAATACAACTGGTGATAGAGATAAATGTATAGGTAAGAGACTATGAACCTTGTATATGCTGTGTGATTGATACATAAATTTATTTTTAGTCACAGGTCAACCATTTCAGATATATTTAGTAGTTATGATAGATCAAAGTTGGTTGGTATTCTATATAGAATTGCCCACAACATGGCCTTTATAACCTGTACCTTTGAAATCCATATTTATTTGTTTTTGCTTTTCTATGCTGCTCCATTCCAATCAGCACAGTATAGCATAGCTCACTGTCTCTGTGTTATGTACATCCACAGCTATGGGTACAGGAGAGTAGGATGCTGGTTAACAAACCACTGAACTTTGCAGAGCAGTATTGTTTGTTCTGATCCAAGGTGCAACTACCAATGTCTGTCATGTCCCCAGTAGGATCCTCATTCTTTTTGTAACAAGATAAACACACACACACACACACACACACACACACATTATGGATAGATGATAGATAGATAGATAGATAGATAGATAGATAGATAGATAGATAGATAGATAGATAGATAGATAGATAGATAGATAGATATAGAGAGATATAGATATAGATATAGATGAAATCTAATTATTTTATTATAAATAATGCTGAGCTTCAATGGTTAAATGGCCTAGACATTGATATTTGAACATAGATCTCCTTAACATTTATATTTTATTGGGTTCTACTAATCTACTTGAAATGTTTGATGTATGATGTGTCATATGTTAAATAAATAAGTAAATAAATAAATATGACATGCATGTCATTCTACCCACAAAAATGCATGTGGCAACAAAGAATGACAATTGTAATTGAGGTGCATATACATTTTTAAAAATATATTTTACATGCATGGAAACAAGCCTAAATCTTCAAAATTATAAATGCACATACCTAAGTTTAATCCATAGCTGTTAACTTATTATTCCACTCCATCATTATTTGGCTTAAAAAAAATAAACTCTGCTTAAAAATCTGTATATCTTGTACTGCTATCCCCAATGCCTTGTTGACATAGCTTTCCTTCGAAAGCTATGATGTTTCTTAGATGTTTCTTTCTTTGGAAATTTTTGAACAGACAGAAGGATGTCTGCCAGCATTGCTGCCTGTTTATATCATTATGGGGATTATTTTGATAGCCCATGTAATTTTGCTTCTTTGGAAGCCAAAATAGATTTCTGTTACATTCCTAGCTACAAACTCTGAACAGACACAGTCTTTCTCATTCTCTTCTGCATTTTGCCTCAGGGAATTTGAAATGCTCTGCATTTGGATGTTTGCAATATGAAAGATCAGTCAAGACTGGAATTCTCCTATACTACAATTCTAAAATGCTGCAGATTCTTCAGCTACCTCATTTATGAATTTATTTTCTCCCATGGGTTTCAATTTCTAATTCAACAAATACTTTATTTGCCTCCTCACATTAGAAAAACACAACATGAATGTGTTCCACATTGTTATATCTGTTTTTCCTCCTGGCTTGTTGGATTTTAGTTTTGTGCCACATGAACGGAACAAACTGCAAACAAATTGGCCATTTGGTACAGCAAAATATCTTCTATGTGCATATGTATCCTGAGTATTATGGTTTTGTGCAAGAAATAAGTCTATTCTTGTTGACATGGCTCTTCAGTTCTAAATTAACATATCCACAGCATGTCTAGGGATTATATAATAGCAGTGTTCCAATATTTAAAGGACTGCTACAAAGAAGAGGGAGTCAACCTATTCTCAAAAACATCTGAGGACAGAACCAGAAGCATTGGATGGAAACTAATCAAGGAGAGAACCAATCTAGAACCAAGGAGAAATTTCCTCAGTTTTCCAAAAGGTGCTTTTTCAAGAGGCAGCTGGGTTTCTTATTTTCCTTGAAGATGTTTCACTTCTCATCCAAGTTCTTCAGTTCATTCCAAGCTTCCTGGATGAGAAGCGAAAGAAAAACAAGAATGTCCAATTTCCTTTTGAAAAAGCACATTTGAGATAACCATGATCTGGATGACTGAGAATCTCCATGGATATTCCAGACAGTTAGAACAATTAATCAATGGAACGACTTGCCTTTAGAAGTTGTGGATGTTCCAAAACTGGAGATTTTAAAGAAGAGATTGGACAACCTTTTGTCTGAAATGGCAGAGGATCTCCAAGTTGAGCAGAGGTTTGGGATAGAAGCACTTCAAGGTCCTTCCCAACTCTTTTATTCTGTTATTCTGAATCACTTGCCTCTTAACAAGGTGCTTAGATATTCATGCATGGTCCATTTTGGAACTATAAATACATACTGTATTAAAAATGAAAATGCCGCAACAGAGTTATATATTGGCTATTGAAACAAATATATTAAAAGACTTATTTTGTTTCAAAAATAAAACAGTTTATTTCTGATCAGGTAAAAACTCTCAGATGTGACAAGAAGAGCACTGGTGAAAGAAATGACAGACAAATATAAAGTGACATGCCATTAGAGCCTTGGACTGATAGCACTGCATCTTTATTGCAAGGTCACCAGCATCTGATCCTACATCCAAGTCACCTGCAATAAACTGACATGATAAAAAAAAAATCAAGCAGTAATGCAGGCAACAAAAAGTAAAAATGTCAGGAATTTTGTGGTTCTTCCTATATTACAAAGTTGTTAAGGTTCATAGCAAGATTTTATTTATTTATTTATTTATTTATTTATTTATTTATTTAGCATGCACGCACACGCGCACACACACACGCACACACATCCATTTGTGCTGGCATGCGAGCTGCAGGCAAATTTACCTCACTGCGTATACACGCACCTCACAGCTGATTTTTGGCTGGTTTGAGACTTCAGGAAGGCTTCTGCAGGCTTTGAAGGCCAAAAACTAGCCCCATTTTGTCACTTCCTGTTTTTCTGAAAATACCAGAAGTGATGAAACGGGGCTAGTTTTTGGCCCCCAAAGCCTGCAGAAGCCTTCCTAAAGCCTCTGGGAAACTGGCCGAAAATCAGCTGTGAGGTGTAATGCAGGTAAGGGGGCAGATGGGTGGGTGGGGATTGTACATGCATGCATGGGGGACATGGGCGACGCACATTGCCTTCTGGGTGCTGGCACACCAGCGTGAGCGGGCAAGCACACACACAATTTTTGGCACAGGAGCCCAAAAAGGTTAGCCACCACTGATATAGGAGGTAATGTTAAATTGAGATAAAACCATAATAAAATCACCATAATATGGTGCCATAGTATTGCAATGGGATAGATGTTGTAATTTGATATCTAAGGAAGCTAACCATCTAACTCAGGGATATCAACCTTGGGACAACATGTTGCCGTCATATGATGTATTGCAACTTTTCTCCCTTTGCTAAACTGGGGGTGGGCATGGCCAGCGCATAATGCATCTGTCCCATGGGGCATGAGTTTGACATGTCAATCTAACTGCTTCTGAGTGACTGAGGTGAGACTGTCCCAGGTGCTTTGAAATTTCATGAGGAAATTTCCAGAGATGATATTCTTAATGTTTTACAATCATAGTTGTATCGTGGTCTATTATTGTCTCCTCTGAAATCAGAAGAGGCAATGTTAGAAAAAACATAGAGCCATAGCAAGATAGCCCCACCCCCATATAACCCCTTATAATTATAATCCAACTGTTTTCCTCTTTCATCTAGGGAATAATAAGTACTTTAATTTAAGAGTGTTCTAACCTTGAAAACATATTTGGAACATAGTGCAGATCTGATAGGTTCCACCTGTTTCTGTTTCCTATCACTACAGCCCCTGGCAGCATCAACATGATAAAATAGATTTTGACTCCTTGTCAACTTAAATATCTAAGCAATTATCAAAGGCAGCTATGCTGTTTGGATTTCTGATCTTTCTGATAAGATAAAAAAAAGTTTTATTTACATTACGTTACATGTACATTACATTTCAGTAGTGAATGTATTTAAATCAATAATTAACTCTGGTGACTGAGGCACAGCTGTTAAACCTCATCCATTTGGAGCAAATTTGCTTGCATATTTTCAGATGACTTTCTTTTCAGGGCAGATATAAACATTCTTTTCCAAAGAGTTGATCCTGCTAGGCATTTATATACACTGTTGCTATAAATGCGTCTCTAATCTGAAATATGATAATTCATGCAACAGGCCTCTCTGTCTATAGGATGATAAAATCTGCCAAGTATAATGAATTGTAACTGAACATACATACATACATACACATACATACATACACTATAATTGAAAAAGTTGAAAAATCTGGGCATATCTGATACCAAATAAATGATCGAATGTTAGATGCCTATTTTCGCCTGCTTTGAAGCTCGCTATCAACAGCTGTAACTGGGATGAGGGGGGCATTTGGGAGGGGAAGAGTGCTGGAGGTGTGAAGGAATGCTGTGGGAAATTGGAGAGTATGGACACTGACAGGAACCTAAGATGGCAAACTGAGCCGTCATTCTGCCTTCAAGGACACCGGCCCTGGGAAAGGAATTTACTGTAGCACTGGAGGCACCGGGTTCCCAAAACATTGGAATAGAACCTGATTGGACTATTCTCCTGGACGAGCATATGGAGACATTGGGGATACATGATTTTCACGTGTTTTTTTTTTTTTTTTTCACTCAGCACCTCTGGTAAAGAGTACCTTTTCTCTAATATCTAGTATGGAGTCAAGGGTCATTCTTTCATAGGGAGTAGGCTGTGGCTAATCTGACACTGAATTGTGTTTAAGGACGATTCAGAGGAGACAAATCCAGAGCATGACTCATGTAGAAACACAATCCCTATGTATGTCTTTCCATTCACAAACAGCATACATAGAGCTAAGGACATAGGAATTAGATATATGAATGTGCACCAAATCAGTGTACCCATAGTTCCTTTCACAATTTTTTGTAATATAAACAAGTGTGACCAGTGCTCTGTGCTGCTGGAGTCTTTAGCTAATTTAATTTCTTTTTCTTGCAGGATTCTAATAGGCCCTCACCCTGCACCCTCATGCTGCAGTAGTATGCCCATTACTGCTCCATTCAAATATCTCAGGAAGAATTGATAGGTTTCTGCTAAACTTTATTTCAAGCCATAACAAATCATATAGATATACACAAGCATAGGATGGTATGAATTAGCATAAAAATAACCCCTAACATTGGGTCACCTAAGAAATCCAAATCAGGATAATCAATTAAAACTAATTAAGAAAACCATCTGGTGCTTATGAAAGGACAACTATTCACTTTTCTTCTTTAATTCTATAGGTCACGCTTGGAATCAGCTAAAGCTGTTCTTTGGGTATGAAGGCAGCTTGGTCTGTGATATTCCATGCATGATTATTGGAGAAAGGATATATATACCAATATTTTTTATAGCTATACATATATCTTTTGTAATGATGTTCCTAATTCCTGTTTTCATTTGTATACCTGCCAAATATTTATAATACAACATATATATGTTGATTGTACATATATTACATTAGTACTCAAGCAACTCTACTCATTGCTTATTTGCTATAAAGCCAAACTAGAGATATTTCCATTGGTTGTAAAGAATTCAGCAGTTTATAATTAGACTACAAAAGTACATGCTCTTTTGTCTCTGTCCATTAACAAATCCCATAAAACAGTCATTTTGCAATTGTGTTACAGTATCCAGAGACATTTTACTCCCACAATGGTCTCTATATTGTGGTATATCCTTGAGATACAACTATCATGTCTAATGAAGGTGTTTTGCTGGACAGTAAAAAAACACATCTCTTTATACAAAAATGTCAAGGCTCTGATGTTATCAGGTGTATTGAATGCATGATACTTTATGGTATTTCTTTGTTTTTAAGTTTGTGCTTCATTTTTTAAAAAAATGTAAATCACTTTCCTTTATACTAAAATATTTAATTACAAACATTATTAGGTTATTTTTGCTTTTGCTTTTGCTTTTATTATGTTTTTTGCTTATTGGATTGTGAATAATTCTACATTTGTATAAGTTATCATTTACCATGGGGATTTCAAGTATCATCATCTCCATTTCAATACTTCAATACAGAATAGAGATGGAAAGGATCTTGGAGGTCTTCTGGTCCAATCCCGGGCTCAAGCAGGAGACCCTATACCATTTCAGACAAAGGAATGTCCAGTCTCTTCTTAAAAGCCTCCAGTGATGAAACACCCACAATTTCTGAATGTAACCTGTTCCACTGATTTAATTGTTCTCACTGTTAGGACGTTTCTCCTTAATTTTAGGTGTCTTCTCTCCATGATTAGTTTCCATCCATATTTCCTTGTCAAAATTCATTCTATAGCTCCTCTTCAAAATTCACAATAGAACTGATCTGAGTGAACACATGACGACCCAAAGTAATTTAGAAAAAAATACAGTAAGCTTTGAATTGCAGCAAAGATGTTCTGTGAACATCATTAGTTTGATACTGAATTTCAGAGGCAATCAATGACATCATAAGGGAAGAGGCATACCTACATATATAAAATTTAGGTATATGCTTGCATAGTAATGTGTTGCACTGGACTCAGTAAGCTCTACTAAGTAGAGATTCATTAGATTGTTCAAACCATCTTCTCCAGCTGAGTTTGGCTGTGCTTATTGAACATCTTGAAATTTCTCCCTTCAGATTCCTTTGTAAAGTTTTCATAAAGCACTAGCCCAGCAGGTATAAAACAACACCGTTATACAAAGAAAGGTAGCTTGCAAAATATTTGGCAGACTAATAACAATTATCTATTATATCTTCTCTATCTAATGCATCCACACTCTATTAGCCAGCCCCCCTCTGGCAGTTCTTTAACTTTTAGCTCATCACCTTTGCTTAATCCCCCTTCCTTTTTTTTTCTAGTCATCTTTAAAAGTTCTGCGCAAAATAAGCAGTAATGCCATCATTCAAATAAATTGAATACAAGGATTGTTTGCTTCTGCTTGGGTCCATTTACCCAGACTAAACATGTCATGGTGTTTATGGAAGTGTTATTTTTTATACTGAGAATTGCTATTGGACAACTCACACTGTGGAAGTTAATATAAAATACTTTGTAAGGAGAATAGAAATATGTCTATAAAAGACCTGTAGGTGTCTTTCTTTTTGTCTCTCAAAGCCATCATCCTTTCAATAGCACAAAATGATATCATCATTAAAAAAGCCTCTATATGAACAAAGGATAATGAAAATATCTCTTCAGTGTAAAGGAGTTTTGTAGTTTTTTTTCCCCCTATTATCAACTTTTATTTGGTAGTAAAACTGGATCCAATAATAAGCTAATACAAAATTTGACATCCACAGTTCAGTTCACGAGGTCTGTAAAAATATCAGATTTCAAGGGCTACAATTAAAAATTGCCACAAAGCACCACACTTTTCAAACTGCTAAAAAATGAGAGTAGGACTTTTTATTCCAAGTAGCATGTGTCTTTGGAAATAGTTATCATTTCCTTATAAATGAAACTGGAAACAAGCTTTTCACCATATGCTAATTAAAAGTATTACTTCCTGGGCTTTCAGAAGCCTTTTGAGAACACATGGCCCACGTAACAGGATTGTGTCTAGCCAAACTCCACTTTCATTACAATATAAATGCAATTCATTGCAATATAAGCCCTACAGTTACATCAGGAGAGGACTTCCATTCAACAACTTATCTTTTTTTAGAGTTTCTGATCTAATAAAAATGCATGGGCTAAGCTTCTTTCAGCTTTGTAGTGGACGTTGAGGTTGGCATTAATAATCCTAACAAACACACTTAAACCATAAAAGAAGGAACATTGTTTCAATGGCTGGCTCCACAAGCCACCAGAAATTTGTATAGTTGGAAGTTGATTCAAATGCAGTCTTTCTGAAAATTTGTGATTAATAGGGGGTCTATTCATTAGATTTTATGTTTTTTGGGGGGAAAAATAGCCAACTTGGCATATGGATAATTAATATATGGAATTTCAGTTAAATTATTGTGTAAATTGAGTGGTGTGACATCAATGGAGTGAGTGTGCACTCACATAATCACACACAGGCAGGTGAACAAGCAGGTCGGAGGAGAACAGGTAGTTAGAAGCAATCTCCTTTTGTTTTTCTCCACCCTTATTACATTCTTGGCAGGAAGCCTAGATATCCTGTCTCGGGAGCTTTGGGGCTTGGCTTTCTTAAAGGGGAAGGGTTGTTTTAAGATTTTTACACTGCTGTTGGGAGGAAATACTTCCCTGGACAATCAGCACTTTGAAGAAATAATTGAATAATGAAGCAAAGCTTTTAGTGATAGGGAACCAAGTTGAGTGACATTCAGCAAGGCTTCTTGGCTAGCTATCCAGATTAACATTTAAACGTGAGTTTACATACCCTTTCTGAGTTTTGGTCTAAAACTGGTTTTTGGTGAAGGTTAATTCTGTGCTTGGTGATGTTTAATTCCATGTTTATTGGTGGGATAATTTTCCCTATTCAGCTTCAACAAGCAACAGCTACTGTTGTGGTTTGATTATTTGTATTGTGTTTGAACTTTTTCTTGCCTCATGGTTCCTTTTTCTATCTGGGGAGGGGGTCTTCCTCACTGCTTTAGTATTATCTAGCACTGTCCTTTTGAGGTATACTTCCAAGAGGCTTTCTCTTGGGGTATACTTCCATGACCACCAAGCCACACCCACCAACTAAGCCATGCCCACAGAACTGGTTGTTAAAAAAACTGAATCCCACCCCTGGCAGACCTGCTACTCCTCTGGTTATAGAAAAGGAGCCAACATACAAATCCCCTGTGACAGGCAAGCTTCTGTACAAAAATAAATGAGATGAACACTTATTTCAGAAGAAGGTGTAAGTCCTTTATCATGTTGATTAAAGTTAAGGGATTGAGAGTTGAAAACAATAAAGGAAAGAGAAATGTATTGAATCCTGAAGAACATAGAACATCAAAGTTGGAAGGGAGTTTGGAGGTCATCTAGTCCAGCCCCCTGCCTGAGCAGGAGAGTCTATTCCACATACTAGCTTCTACCTAGGATTGAACTCACAGCCTCCTGCTTCTGAGGCAAGGGCTCCACTTCTAGGCCACCGTGTCCGCACTGGACTGATCTTGCGTACAACTAATCTTCTACATGAGAATATCCACAAACACATTTTTGTGTACAATAAATAAAAGTCAGGATTCAAAGAAACTGTTGAGATTACTGCATCACATAAAAGACTAATCCTAATTTACACCTAACTCAACATTTCCATCGAAGTTACTTATGACTAACCAACCCGCCTAGAGTTGTTGTTGGTTGATGGGTTTTTTGTTTATTTGCTTTTGGTCTGTTTTTAAAGCCCAACTGTAGGAAAAATGGATTTTCTTTCAAGGTTTGAATTTCCCAGGATTTTCTGATCTCTGTCCGCTATCTAGATTGGAGGTCAAGGTTTGTTTAATTCATTTATATAAGACAGTTCTTGGGATGTTTTCTTTCTCTCTCCTTACAGAATCATGGGTGTACAACCATGTACAGAATGGTTATAAATAACATTATAACATTTTTGAAATCCTTTAATGCTGCCTGATAGCTGGGTCCCTAAAGCGTAAATCAAAATGAGGCTTGAGGCATTTCAGGCTAATCAGTTGAGTCCGGAATAAAGTACCATGCTTGCAATAGTTTACAACCCTTGAAGTTTGAAATAGAATGAATAATCAAGTGACTTTTTAATAATATCCACAAGAGGATCAAGTATCTATGAATTAATTAGAAGAGTTCATTTAGAAAATGTAAAGAAGCGCAAATACTGAAGTAAGAGATATGCAGTATGTGAAGTAAGATATATTTAAGTTCAAAAAGCAATTATTGATCTAGAGAAGATATGCATAACTATGTGAAAACAAAACAAGGAGATTGAATTTTATGGCCTTTTTCTTTCTTGAGTTTTGATAGCTGAAGAAAAAGACATCATTTAAATCAAAAAGGTTTATAGCTCCACTTCAACATTTAAATCGAGAAGCAAAGGTTGGTATGCAGATTGCCTGTGTCAAAACAAGCATGCAATTTTATTTTAAAACCTTTTGGCACAATTGATGCAGTTGCAATTACTAGGCAGAGCGGGTCTTATTCAGTGCAGGAAAGACAATAATAGAGCAGTGCCATATTTAACCAAAAATCCAGTTGTTGGAATATGGAACTTAGATATTGTGGTGTCTGAAAAAGTTTCTTCTTCTTCTTCTTCTTCTTCTTCTTCTTCTTCTTCTTCTTCTTCTTCTTCTTCTTCTTCTTCTTCTTCTTCTTCTTCTTCTTCTTCTTCTTCTTCTTCTTCTTCTTCTTCTTCTTCTTCTTCTTCTTCTTCTTCTTCTTCTTCTTCTCCTTCTCCTTCTCCTTCTCCTTCTATTGCCAATCCTCCTCCTCCTCCTCCTCCTCCTCCTCCTCCTCCTCCTCCTCCTCCTCCTCCTTTTCTTCTGCTGCTGTTGCTGCTGCTTTTGCTTCATGTACATACACAATGCTTTTTAATTCACTTAGGAAGGAGCACATTTTCTTCAAAACAATTGTCCCTGACTTTTTTAACACATACTTTTTGCTTGCAAAGAGTCTTGAGTATTTTGCTTTAAATATTTAAAATATTGCCCTGAACTCTCTTGGAATATTAAGAAAGGGGGAGAGAAAGGGCTAAGTGGCTAAAATCCTAATCTTTGCAGAAAGTAAAACACATTCATTAACATTTTAAAATTTCTGTTGATAGTGGAGGTTCAGAAACACAAACTGAACCATCTTGTTGGGATGAATTATGATAGTGGTTCTCTTTGGGAGTAGGGAGAAACAACTGGAAAGTTTGCAGTCACATAATGTCATTCCCTATAGGACTATATTAATATTAAGATGAGTTAATATTTATTGTAGGCTACAGAAACATACTTCCTTACTATTAAAATACTGTTATGCTGCTTTTTTAGTTAAAAATTGAATCCCCATAGCAGCTCACAACCTAAATAAATTAATTAAATACTTAACAAGCAATAATTAAAACTGGTAGATTGTCTTATGTCTTGATGAAGCTACATGCTTTAATCTTGATCTTCTACCAGGAGCTACTGAAAGGAGGAAGAACTGCCAAGCAAACTTCAATAAATGGTTAAACATGGTTAATTCTGACTGTGGGTATTGCACTATAAGAGAGGGAAAAGTATGGCTGTTGGGAGGGAGACTGTATGATATTGAAGATTGAAACAGTACATTCTGTTTTGAGAGAAAAAAAAATTACAAAAGCATTGCTGTAAGGATTAGATCTGGACCTTTAGCTTTTCAATTCAAAGATTAGTATAAATTTAGATCCTGAGATCAGGGAAGTGAAACTGAAGTATTGTAGGAGTCAAGAGGGTAAGGTTGGTAGTACACTTCTTTTGATGAAAGTCTCAAATTCAGTCCTTGCTCGAAAACTGTTTAAATGTCTGATTTTTATTGGACTACTTCAAACACAAACCTATGGAAGAACTGGAACAAAAAGGGCATTTAGCACTGAATAATTTCAAACCAAAGAAAGAAGTTAGCAGTAATTACAAGATGCTGTATTTTTGACAAATTCAGATAGAAAAGCCAGAGCCAATGAAATAGATAAAATATAGTTATGTAGTCAAAAATTTGGAAGGTCTTGACTGTACAATACGATACGATACCTTTATTTCAGTCTTTGACAAGCATAAAATTAAAAATACAGAGCCTACAACATTTTTAGCTATAACATAAAAGGAGTCTACATCTAAAAAGCTATAGGGACATTTATTGTACAATTAAATGATGCAGAGATAAAAGCAATAGCATTGCTATAAAATCAAGATCTGTAAAAAATAAACCATATGGTGAAATATTTAAAAAGTAATTAAAGTTTAAGTTTTGAATATAATATAGTTAGATAAAATACCGCCCTATCTAAAATCTAACAGAATGAGCTGCAGCAACAAAAGCTGTGAAATTGAGTAACTGGAAGTTAGAAACAACAGTCAAGCATAAGCCAAGTCAAACTTGATTGGCTCCAGCTGCCATTCAATATCTGACAAATGTTACAGTACAGCTTGGAAACTTGGTAAGGAATGAGGATAAGATCAGTGCTAATGTCTCTGTAAAATGAGCACAAGAGCAGGATATAGCAATTACAATAGCACTTATATACTGCTTTACAATGCTTTACAGGCCTCTCTAAGTGGTTTACAGACTCAGTATATTGCCCCAACAATCTGGGTCCTCATTTTGCCCACCTCGAAAAATGGAAGGCTGAGTCAATCTTGAGCCTGGTGAAATTTGAACTGCCAAATTGGAGGTAGATGGCAATCAGCAGAAGTAGCCTGCAATACTACATTCTAACCACTGCATCACTGTGGCTATTATACTCAGTAGTTTTAATTTTTTGGCATTGCAAGGCCACAGAGCTCCTGGGAAGTTTCTAAAACAGCCAAGTAGAAGTTATTTCAGCAAGCAGAGTGAAGATCCTTCTATGGTTGGGGGATTCTACTGTATATATCTAATATAGGTAGTCGGCGTTACTACCTATTTTAGCATTTCAAAAAGAAGATGAGACTTGTGAGTTACTTTGGCTCTCTATGTCCAGTGTTCATATAGGAGGGTCCTGTCCTACTCTCCATCCAGGGAGATTAAATAGGTGTAGTAGATTTAAATTAAACAGCCCACATTTTGATCATTTGATCAGCAGGTTTCTCTTCCAGATGAACTGAAATTCAAGTGTCAGACTTTGCCTACTGGGATAAATGTTGCTTTTTGATTGAGCATATACAAGCATAAGCTGATCTCCATTTATACCAGCCTGCTCTCAATCACTGACTGGTATAAGCCACTCATCAGGGTATCTGGAAGACCTCAGTTAGACGTTTGAGTTTGACAAGCTCCAGGGAAGTCAAACTGGAAAAATAGATGCTAAAGAATGTCTTATTAGTTTCTTTGATTAGGGGATAAATGTATAATGGGAATAGAGTACAAGTTTTAATGAGAACTTTACCAAACAACAAGCCTAGGTAAATAAAAGTTTTAATATCTATTGCAATATGTTTATAGTAAAGGAGCAAAACTTTAGAATGCAGCTTTATACTGTATTTCTAAAAGACAATATAAGTGTCATGGGGAGATGTTTGCAGCTAACATGGTTGTATTTGTTTACTTATATAAGCTCCACTCACAAATAATTCTATGCTGAGTATATACCCCATTGGGATAAACAAGAATGGCTAAAGCAAGAATAACAGTTACAATTACAACAAAGTAATAATATTGACTCCACATCTGTTTGAGGAATATCATTTCCTCAATCACTTCTTTAAATGGCTTGCTGAAATAGCCAAGTCAATTATAGTTAAAGACCATAACAATTTATTTTATCTTATCTAGCCAAGTTTGTGAATCATTGCAAATGGCAAATGCTGATTGGAACATGGGTAGGGAGCTGTTCCAATGGAAAGAAATAGCAATGGAGAGTTTAGTTTCAAAATGTCTGATCATAATAGCCTTTCAAAAATAACACTTCATGTTAGTTCTTTTTGGATGGGTAGGCATACACCATGGGGGAAAGAAACTGACAAAGATTTCCAGTCCTGAACCAGGTAGGATTTTAAAGTTGAAAGCTAGCATCTTGAAATGTACCTGTTAGTAAATAAGTACAACTCTTCTTGGAGTGGTATTATTCAGGTGAACTAAGAGGCACCCTTAACTATTTAAGCCATTTTAGGGCAGCTGTTGCTTGTGGCTAATCATGTACAGGGCTGGAAGGGATCTTTGCCACAGGCAGGAGTCTTTATTCCATTCTGAACAAATAGTTGTCCTTTTTTTTATTCTTGAAAATCTGTCTCTGGTCTAAGATAGTAATAAATTGATTGATTGATTGATTCTTGAAAATCACCAGCGATGGATCCTCTACAACGAACGTTTGAACTTGCGTTTTGTCAGTTTGAGTTTATATACCCGTGTTCTTGATTTTTGCTTTATATTGAAAATATGGTCTTCTACAACATCACACCAAGTCCGTAAAGACATTTCCAGTCACTAATAAATGTGATTGTTTTCCTTTTCTTTTAATCAAGGCAAATCCATTTCCTCAGGTCTGCTAATTCTGTCATCTTCACCATCCATTCCCCCACTGAGGGTATTTCAGAGTCTTACCATTTTTGTGCATCAAATAATGTTGCAGTAGTTGCCATATATATAAAAAAATAATATTCCACAAATCTTTTCTAAGAATTTTATCATTTTTCAAGTTCTCACTTTGTGTACCATGCAGTGCTGAACTATAAATTTCAACGTGTGTGTGTGTGTGTGTGAGAGAGAGAGAGAGAGAGAGAGAGAGAGAGATTTAAAATTGTGCATAACTGGGACAGGATTCAATTCCCCAGCACAGAACATACAGATCCCAGGTTAAAACAGGTGTTGCCCTACATTTTTATTGCTTTAAGAATAGGGGATGACAAGATGATGGATTCACTTATGCTAACCTCTCTATATTGGCATTATATTTCTCTAACATTGCATTGGATGGTGCCAGCTTGCTAGTTAACTAACATTTATCTGCAAGCAAGAAATAACCTGACACAACCAAATCCTGCTACTGTTGAAGGCTTTTTTTTCCCCCGGGAGGGATCAGACTTGTCAACTAGCCAAAACACACCACAAAAAAATTAGTGATCAGAGATAACAAAATGGTAAGATGGTTTCATGCCAAGCTTAGCAATGTGGAAAAGTAAGGAATTATTTTTTAGGTAGGCACTTTATGCATTGATTCTTCCCGAGAGAGGCAAATTGGTTTACAATTTGGAATTACTCTTCCTTCATCTCCTTTAAAAGGGAAGGATATTTCAAAATATACTGCAGTGGAAGCCTTGAAGGATATGTTCTCAAAAAAATAAACAACAACAAAACAAAAACACCACTCTTCTATTTTCCCTGTGCTGCCAAAAAATGAAGCTGCAGCCTGCCCTGATGATTCTCACACAGGCAATACTTTTCCTCAAATCAAATCTGAAAACAGCTTAACTGTATCTATTTACCTCAGATAAACTCAAGTCAAAACAAGAGTTGTTGTGAATTTCAAATCTAAAATTCAGAGCAAATCAAGGGTGAGCCACATAAGCGTTTGGGGGAAGAATATTAGCCTGTCTCTCCTCTGTAGGCAAACAATCAATTTTTTTATATCTTTTGTAGAGACGGTTGGAAAAACACTGGGGTCAACTATTCCTTCAAAGAATGGCTGAAAAAGCAACAAAATAAACTCTTAAAAGTATATTGGCCTATTTTTCCTCCTCAGTATGCAAGTGACCAATCGTTCCCCACGCCCCATCTCTCTCTTTTGGGAGTGGGAGAGAAGATGTCGAGGTCACTGCTACCTGGAAAAATGCTTGAGAAAAACTCAGCATGTATTGAGCACCTTCAGGGCATAACAAGTTATGGGTCACATTAGAACAAAATTTTGCTTTGTTCCTCATTGGAAGAACAGAGTATGAGTAACATTAGAGTAGATTCGAAAGCTTCGTTGCACTATGTCTGGGAATAGCACTCCAGTGACTCTATTAGATTTTCTTTGGCTTCCCTGGGGCAGGTATAATATGAAATCTCAATGCTTAGTAAAAAAGTTGACCCCAAATGTGTATTACTGCTGTTCAGCAGAAAAGGGAACAGAGAATGTACGGCCCTTAATTCTGGATGCTTGTTCTCTTTTAAGGTGGGACAAGGCAATTGCTAATTTCCAGCTGCTTAGGCTGGAGATGACAAGTTTATATTTCTTTCACTATATCAAAAGCAGTTGCTTAGGGAATAGGGGAATGTGGTTTGTTTAATAACTCTAGCTAATATAAGGGCAGAACTCAAATATTATTATTTTTTCATTTATTCTGGGAATAGAGAGCCATGACTAACTGTGAATTGGACTTTGTTTACAATTCCTTTGCCACTCTTCAAGAATTTTGCTTGCCTTTTTCTTTCCCCTCTTTTTTCTCTCTTGTTCAGATGTCATGGTAACTCAGCTGGAGTGTTGATCAATGCTTTAATAAACCGATGTAAATATCATTTCCTATTCCTCTGTGCCAGTTTCCTCACCTTTATTTGCCAGCAACCCACCAAAGATTGTTCAGCTTTCAGATCCTTCCAGCTCTGTTTCTCTTTAGCACTCTTACTACCATATTCAGAGACAAAGTCTTCGACTTAGAAATCCTGATGCTGACAGTACCTGCATTGGTTCAACAATATGTATGTATGTATGTATGTATGTATGTATGTATGTATGTATGGCATTCGGCTTTGTTCGGGTATTTTCCCACGTCATAGTAGTTGTGCTTTTAAAGTTGTAGTGACGTTTCAGCAGAATCCCATCTGCCATCATCAGGCTTCTGCTGAAACGTCGCTACAACTTTAAAAGCACAACTACTATGACGTGGGAAAATACCCGAACAAAGCCGAATGCCATACATTCGCAGGTACCCAAGAAAACTTAAGAAAACTTAAGAAAACATATAAGAAAACACATTGCTGTTTGGAATTCAATCTCTATGGCTTCTCTTTGAAAAAAGATCTGAAAGCATGAATAGAAGAGATGATTCCATCAGACTATCAATTATTTGGAAGCCTGCACTCACAAACAAAACATCTCCACACCACTAGCCAGGCAAACACCTGGGCACAAACAGATCTCCCCTGATACCTCCAGCTCAAACACACTCCAAACAGGCACCCAGATGAAACCTAGCTTCCTAATAAATGATAGCCGTCCATTTACTCAGAGCCAAGCTGCACTAAAAGCCTCCAATACAGGAACACAATGTTGCCAGCCAATCAAGACACAAAAAAAGCCACAAAACAGACAGAAGATATTAGAAACACCATTCAAGCAGAACACAGCAAACTCCAAGACCAATAAACACAGACCAAGACTCCCAACCAATCAGGATGAAGAAAAAAAAAACATTCTGGCACAGCAGTAGGCTAGCCCCAAATTTAAAACTGAAACAACTGTAAAAGTCTGACTCACAGACGAACACAATACAGAAGCCTGATAATGGCAGATGAGATTCTGCCAAAACGTCGCTACAACTTTAAAAGCACAACTACAATGATGTGGGAAAATACCCAAACAAAGCTGAATAACATACATGTAAGTACTCGCGAAAACTTAAGAAAACACACACGCACACACACACACACACACTGTGTGGGGGGGAGGGATTATAAAAGAGTTGGAAATATTGCTCGAGTCCTATCTTAAGAACAACAGACAATGTGGTTATATGAAAGCTGCCTTCAAGTAGCACAATAATTGTCACATAGAAGACAGGACAGAATAATTATATAAGAGAACTATTCTAGAGAACTAACCAAGAGAATAGTTCTAGAAGACAGGACAGGAAACAATGATGCTTAAAGTACAAGGAAGTAGATTTAGGTTAGATCTCATGGAACATTTATAAATTATGAAAAGTATTTGCCAATGCAACTGACTGCATTGGGAGGCGATGGTTGTTCCTTCACTTAAGTTCTTGGCCATGTGTGCTAAATGCTGTATTACTAAAGTACAACAGTAGGCAGACAAGATTTCAACTGTTGAATTATACTAGACAATCTGTGCCCATTGGGTCTATCTATCTTCTATTTTTATTAAAGCCACAGGCCAGTCTTTCTTTCCTTCCTTCTTTCCTTCCTTCCTTCCTTCCTTCCTTCCTTCCTTCCTTCCTTTCTTCACCCTTTCTTTCTCTCTTTTCCTTCCTTCCTTTCCTCTCTCTCTGTTTCTTTGTTTCTTTCTCTCTATCTCCCTCTCCCTCCCTCTCATCCTTCCTGTCAAAGGATGTAATTATAGTAATATTGACTTTGAAAATCCTAGGACTTCCATCTGCCTAAGAGGGCACAACAAGCTATCTGCTGCCAGTATAAACATTTCTTTTCAGAGTTGCAATGTGGAACTTGTCCCCTTATCCAGGAGGTTCCAGTTTAAATCTTAAACCCACATTAATTGAATGGTTACTGTGGTTACAGAGCAGGCTGGAGCCTGTTAGCAAAAAAAAAAAGAATCTTATTATTCCTCCACTCTGCAGTGCTTAAGCAAGCCTGTAAATGGAGCAATGACAAAACTGACATTGCTTTGAGCTTAGTTCAGTTTCTCAAATGTTATCCTCTTTAATATGGTAATTTGGAAGTCCTAGGTTTTTTTTTTTTTCTTCTGCTTCACAAATGTTACACTTCTATCCCGGCCTTGCCAACACAACTGGGAATTCAGCTCAAGCCTCAGCACTCTGAATATGGGTCAAGGCTAAGTGGTCTAGTATGCACTTTGAGGTCATATCTTACTTTTACATTATGCATAAGTAGGGCAAGTTTAAGTCTCTTGCCAATGAGTATATAGTGCCAAGCTAACACTTATGGGCACTGGCCTAAATATTTTATGTTTTTAAGAATAGGCATAAATGCTATTCTTCCACTCCCTGCCTCTTTCTCTAGGGCCTATCTCTTTTTGTAATATTGTACTAGTTACGCTCCTCAAACTAATAAATATATTGTATTGCCAGCAAACTGCAACTCTGGGTGGCTTAGCCCTGAAACCAGCCAGCTCGGGGCGCTCCAGCAGCGAGCACGGATCGAAGCCTCGGAGACACGAGGTTTCGGTCTGTCGCCGAAGAAGCTCAAACCAGAAGTTGCAAACTGCAACTCTGATACAACTGGATCTCAGCCCAACCCATTTCACAGGGTTGTTGTTGAGTGGAAAAACTAACAAAGCGGTGGAAATGTTTTCTGCTTTGACTTATTTGTTAAAAAAATAAAATAAAGATGGAATATAAATAAATAAATAAATAAATAAGGGAAGCAGTAGTGAATCTCAGTCATCATGCTTGGTTTGCCACCCCATCACAGCTTACTTTTCAAAGCACTTTTAGAAAGTACTTTAACCTAGTTAAGGTAGCACACTTATTGCATTAGTCCATATACTTTCTCTATAGATTTTTTGTTCAACAATTTTGTAGCTGCCCTCTCCTTATCCCTTCTATCTCTGTTAACATGTGAAGGAGGAACAGTTCAAAAATGTACCATGATGAAACCACTAAAAAGTGTCAGACTGAAACCTGACAGGGTTAAAGGATCTTCCAGCACTCATTTTCATGTCATTCTTTCAAACAATAGAACAAGTGTTTGATGTTTCTCTAATATAATCTATGGACAGTCCTTCCCCACACCACCCTCTTAAAATCTAAAAGACGTTTGAATTGTACTGGTTGCTCTGGAATGGCAAACAATTCAACATGCATCCTCTTTTACACAGAATGTTCCTTAGTCTAGAATGTTACTTATCCATTCTCTACTCTCTCATCCACTTTCTCTACTCTAAATTGATCCTAAGAATTGCCTTAATTATGAAGGCAAATTATAAAAATTAAACCAATATTCATAACCACCAATCAAAACATCAAGATGGCTTGCAATGTAAAAATTACAGTTCGATTCAACTTACTAGTTTTTGAACAAAAATGGACTACATAATGTACAGAATTAGAGCTTTTGCCACCAGCAACTAATTATAGCGTGAAGTTGATCTGGCCTCTTTCTTTTGCCTTTTAATGTCCCCATGTCAGTGCCCTCATCTTATGTCTACAGAGATTCTCAGTCATCCATGTCATGGTTGTCTCAAAGGTGCTTTTTCAAGAGACAACTGGACTTTCTGGTTTTTCTTTGCAGACATTTTGCTTCTCATCCAAGAAGCTTCTTCAACTCTGGCTGGATGGTGGGGAATGGAAGGAAGGAAGGAAGGAAGGAAGGAAGGAAGGAAGGAAGGAAGGAAGGAAGGAAGGAAGGAAGGAAGGAAGGAAGGAAGGAAGGAAAAAAAGGGGGGGAAGCTTCCATTCTCCACCATTCAGTCAGAGCTGAAGAAGTTCTTGGATGAAAAGTGAAACATCTTTAGCACTCATGATGTTACCATGTTCGGCAATGAAACATTTGCAAGAAAACCACTAAGCTCGGAGAGCATTAAGGACCCCATATCTTACCAATGTTTTTTGCTGGACCCATGGTAAGGGGGTAAATAAATCTACTGATGGCAATATATAGTACATGTGTGACATAGCCAGAAGGCCTATGTGATATCATGTAATACTAATTAAGATGAAGATCAATGATAGTGCATTTTGTAAACAAAAAACAGAACTATCTCCCAACTATTATATTACCAAGTAGCTTGATACCTATGCTTCACTATGAAACAATGTGGTCAGGCTTAGTTTTTGCGGTGGAAAATAAGGGGGGGAAATTCTGCCTCTGCCTACCAGCATCCATCGGTATTCATCTGGCTAGTGTCCTGTCAGTGTGTGAGAGAGTTGAGGGCTGTTTAGAAAGTGAAACAGTATTTGCTGTGTGAGCAAGAAAGATACAGCAAGGAGCCTGGGCATGGCTTAGCTCAAAGCTGCTTGATGCTATGAAACTAAAAGTGAAACTCCTCTTCTCTGCTTGTGTTTTGCATTTGGAAGAGATTTCTTTTCAGGTGGGGAGGTGGAGTAGAATTCCTTAGCATCAGAGCAGGTTAATAATAATATAGGAAATACTAAAGTTCTGGTGGTCATTTTGAAAAATCCTTTCTAGAGGAACATACGTGCCAAATTAATATGGTGAGATGAGAGAAAATGCAATTAATTAATTAATTAATTAATTAATTTATTTATTTATTTTCATTTTGCTTGAACTGGAAGCAAATATATTTTTATTGTTTCATAAATGATAGTAGCTTGAGCATCATACTGGTTTTATTTACGATCTGTTATAGGAGCAAGCTGCTATCTGTTAGCTAGAGGGAGAACATTTATTGGTTTTTTTTGTGTGTTGCTAACATGCTGCGTTTGTCAGGAGTGAAGACAATCACTTGAGATCACCAAACTGCTTTAGAAGTAACCATAAAAGAGAAAGGTGGCATGTGAAAATGTTCTCACTGGTTTGTGTTTATGAAATAAAATCTGACAACGTATTGCTGTTTTTTATTGTTCTGATTTTTCAAAATATCCTAAGTATTCCAATGCAGTTTGAAATGTTTACTTAGGTATTTTAATTTTACGTAATGCTTTGCTAGGAGCAAGAACCAAGCTTTTTTTCAAACAAGTTTATTCCATGCTACAGTCCTACAAGATTCTGAACTATTAATAGTCAAGGCAAATTTTGCAGTAGATAAGAGTCAATGGAATCAAGAAGGACTTGTGGGCATGAAGAAACTCCAAACTAATGGCACATTTGACCTCTCCCTCGGGCTCAGCCTGGACATCTCCTACACGTTTTTTGTGACACACACACACACACACACACACACACACACACACCACGCACTCATGTCCATTATCTTTTACTACACTCTTGAACAGTATACTCACTGGTCAGGATACAGACATTTCTCAGATAGAAAAGATTTTAAAGAAAATCTTGAGATGAACTTTAAATTCTATAAGTTATATTTTATACATGTCCAGCAATATGTAGAATTTCCTGTTTCTGACTTTTCTTTAGGCCATTTTTGAAAGAGCATTTTGGCTGACACTGATTGGAAATGGTACTTCAAATAAAATGAGGCCAGGAAAATCTAGTCATCAAAGAAACAGGCTCATGGCATAATTAGAGGCTTACATAGAAGATGCAGAGTTTACTGGTATATTTGGCTGGAGGTGATTAGATTTACATCTTGAAGCTGAATTAAATATGGGCAATGTAATTGACTAATCAGAGGAAAATGTTCTTATGAGTAACATACATCTCATACATACTGTATTTAGATATACAATACCAAGATAATTCAAAGTATATATATTTTTCTAATTAAAATATTTCTATGTATATTATTTTAAATGTATGATGGTGTGACGGGTGGATAGATTACTCTATAGATGAATAATTTATTATATTTTTTTGAATATAAAAAGTGCTGGACAAAATTGTATTAGTAAACAATTTATTAGTTTTCTTATAAAGTATTAGAAAAGTATTCAAGCTTCCACGGTTCATACAAAATATTTCTAATATTATTTTTTTTACAGTAAAATTATTTTTGGAAATTATAATTTAATAAAATAAGATGCTGTAATGAATAAAAATGGAAGCGGTAAAGTGTATTCTAGAAGTTTTACATTTTAGAGTTTACATTTCATAGAAATCAATTAATTCTGAAAGCACACACTGTCAATTATTTGAAGTAGTAATTATCCAAAGTGGTAGGACTATTAACAGAAAACATACACTTAAATGAGTGTGCAGTATTAATCTAAAAGATCCAAGATAGCAATAGTGCAATAGCAATTAGACTTATATACAGGGGTGGGATTCAAAATTTCCTGGGTGGGCATGACCATGGTGGGTGTGGCCTATTGGAACTTCCAGGAGGGCCATTTTTCACCTTCCCCAGAGTCCGGAGGCTTCCCTTGGGCCTCTAGAAGGATGAAAATGGCCTCCCCAGGGTCCAGAGGCCCTTCAGAAGCCCAAAACAGGCCCATTTCCAGACTTCTGGAAGGCCTGTTTTTCACCCTCTCAGAGCCTCCACGCGGACCCTGCACTTACCTGCATCCAAAATGGGCCATGTGGAGACTCCTGGGAGGGGTGGGGTGGGATGGTCAGAGCCAGGCGGTTGGTTCAACTACTGGTTTGGGGAACCAGATGTAAATTTAACATCCAATTCACCCAAACCAATCCAAACCAGCTGAATCCCACCCCTGCTTATATACCACTTATATACCAGTGCTTTTACAGCCCTCTCTAAGTGGTTCACAGAGTCAGCATATTGTTCCCAAAAATCTGGGTCCTCATTTTACCAACCTTGGAAGGATGAAAGGATGAGTCAACCTTGAGCCTGGTGAGATTCAAACTCCTGAACTTCTGGCAATCGGCAATCAGCAAAATTAGCCTGCAATACTGCATTCTAACCACTATGCAATCTCGGCAAAGATGTTTTGTGGGTTTCATTTACATTATCCCAAGACGTTCTCAGATAAGGCTTGAATGACAGGCCCTTGTCAGGGTTCCAAGTAATAATACCATATCAAGCAAAACTCCAAGGCAAGTAGATTCCTCAAAGAACAGCTTTATTGGAAATATCATATTGCATAGATCTGGTGAAAACTGACTCTGGTGACTGCCATGGTTTTCACCTAATTAAAAGTAATTTTCCTACTTTCCCAAAACAATCAGTCACATGGTCCAATCACAGTGCAGTCTGTCTGCCAGGCGACATCACTCTGCCTTCTTCCAACCAGGTGTGGGAATGTCCTTGGTTCTCAAGAGAAAATGTTTTGTTTTGGCTACAGAATCCCAACTATCTCAAATCCACCCCTCCCTACCCCTCAACTCCAGTGTGATAACAGTGAAGCTGTCAAAAATGGATTCAGTCAGATCAGTTTCAGGTATTAACACCCCGATGCAAGCAATAGATCAAAACCCAGTTGATCTAAAAAAATATGGATCCCTCATTTGCAGAAAAACACTAGGAAAGGAGAGAAATGTGTATATTAGCTCAAGGAAGCATTACCAATTCAAAAGGACTATGAGAGCTATAAGAATTGGGTGTTTCTTCTAATAAATCATACAAACTTACAAGCTTGGATTTTAAACTTAAAGAGTTTAGGTGTCGATCAGATATCGTACAATTTCAGAACTAACAATGTTTAGTTGTTTTTAATTCACTGCTTTAAACATTTCTTTTCAAGGCTTTCTCTACCTGGTGGGAACTTTTCTCTTTGAAACTGAAAGTTATGTAGTCGACTGTCATGTTTTTGCCTTTTTGTGTGTTTGTTTCACCCCAGGGGATCAAGACCATTTGTAAAAATTATAAAGTAGATACATGGTAAATAATGTTAGATCTGAGGATGTTTCTATTCAAAGTAAGACTTAATTTTCTGTCTTTTTTCTTGTTTTGTCCAGAAAATAATTTGCAAATACCGCAATATAAGGAGACACTGTGATTTAATATATGTACTGCAAAATGTGTTTATAAATGTACAAAATGAAATGTTATTTCAAACTGGTTTTCAGATATTAAACTTAATTATAATTAATTAAAAAGTTCTGTTCTTTAATAGTTTATCAACTATTGTCAACTTTTAACTTTTCTATATTCTGTTTCAGGACATTAATAAATGTGATTTTTTTAAAAATTCTCCATTTAATACCAGTGACTTTGTGTATTCAAAGTTTAAAACCACAACTATGGCATATAGTGCTGTGTTTAAAACAGCAACCTGCCCAAACCCAACCAAGAAACCACTATCAGAGCTCCTAATTTCCTGACCCAAATGCCAGGAAGTTAATGTAAAAAATTTTTAAAAAAAGATTGAACCAAACAAGAGTTAAAAGAAATGATGGAAAAGAAAGGAGAAAGGTAAAATATTCTGAATTCTATAAACTCTGTTTCAATAGCTACTCTTTGGGGCAGAAATAGGCATACAGATGCACATGTAAAAACTCTTGTTCTTATTGCCTGACTCTACAAATAACTGAGGAGCTTTGTGCTGCTGTAGCTAAATCTTTCAAATTGTCTTCAATGGCAGCTCAATGGAGAATATGGTCTACTAACTCAGAAAGAAGAAAGTTAATATCTGCAACAAACTTGTAGGTGTGTCAGATAATCTAGAGCAGGGGTGTCAAACTCAAGGCCTGCAGGCTGGATCTGGCCCGCATTGTGGTTGGATCCAGCCCACAGGGCCATCCCGGACTACCTCAGTTCCTTCAGCACAGTCTGCTCGTGTTGCTTCAGCCTGGTCTACCCAATGCAGAGAGGAAAGATCAAGTCAGCAAAGCTTCAGCCCAGTCTTCCTGGTGCAAAGAAGAAAGATCAGGCCAATGTAACTTCAGCTGGGTCTACTCAATTAGGCCAGTGTGACTTCAGCCCAGTCTACTCAATGTGAAAAGGAAACATGCCAGCAGTTTGGGGAGTGGCATCAAATTGGCCATGCCCAGCTATTCAGCCACACCCACCCAGTCAGCCACACCTCCCCGGCCCTTTAAGGTCAACCACAGCCCTAATGCGGCCCTCAAAGAAATTGAGTTTGCCACCCCTGATTTAGATAAAAGCCAACCCATTACAGCCACTGACTGGCATTGTTCCTCTATGAATATAGTATTATATTCAGAAGATCCGTAGGCCCATATTGCTGCTACTTGAACGCATGAATTTAGTATTCTCCTTAAATAAAGGCAAAACATATTGGTGAGCTACAGCTGCATTTTTTCAATTGAACCCATACCAATGAAGGCTCTGTAATCTATTCAGCTTTCTTCCTCCACCTTATGATTACCTCTCATTAAAAAAAGAAAACATTTACTCGTGGAACTTATTAAAAAAACCCACAACCTTAATATTTTCCCATTTTATTTCTCTTCATTCTTTAATGAGCTATTAAATTTGTGTAGTAAATACCAACTCTTCCTTGCTTTTTCTAAGGATATTTCCCACAGCTAAATATTTATGAAGTGATTAGCTGAACATCAGAGTACAGTAGAAAGTATGTGAAATTGCTATGCGATACTAAAATTGAAAATATTCTGTGTGGTGGTATTATAAAATAATTATGCTTCTAAACAGCTTTAATTTCCAAAGAAATCTGACGAAGCAAATTGCTGATATTAGATCATAAAAAACACTTAATTATTGCATTCACACTTTAAGATACAAAGTGAGGCATAATGCTTATTCTCAGCAAATGGATAGATATTTGGTTAGCCCTTGTTTGTGAAGGTATTGAAAGAAGAAAATACCAATAAAAGCCCATTATTTTATTTAACTTCAGTGGCATGTTGTGATCATAGATCCAAGAGAAATGGCTGCTATAGAGAGAAAGAAGCTTGCTGATACAAGTTAAAACAAGTAAAATTAGACAAAGCCACAATACAATATCCATCAAATTGAAGCTAAACATAACTTGCTGCTTCGACTCAATTGGCACAGTGAGTTATCCCTTTAGTTATTTATTGGAAAATGTTAAATTGTTATTTGGATCAGTTATCAGAAGTCAGTAGCAGGCCTTGAATCTCTGTGTTTACATATTTTTTCTTTCAGCTTCAGCATCGACTAGAAGTGACTGAACAATCAAAAAGAAAGCAACATGACAGTTTCACTTCATTTAGAAAAAGACAGTTATGTAGTTTTGTGAACAAGGTTCAAACTCTTCTTACATGCATGAGCATTGCTTTCCTATATTTGTGTGTATGTGTGTGTGTGCGTGTGTGCACGCGTGTGTGTATTTCTAGATCACTGAAAAGAAAGAAAGAAAGAAAGAAAGAAAGAAAGAAAGAAAGAAAGAAAGAAAGAAGGAAGGAAGGAAGGAAGGAAGGAAAGAAGGAAGGAAGGAAAGAAGGAAGGAAGGAAGGAAGGAAGGAAGGAAGGAAGGAAGGAAGATGTTGAGGTAATTCCCCATTAGGAAAATGAGCGCATACAGGAAGACGTATTTGAGAGAAGTGTTTGAATAATACACACACAGCACACAGATACACTGTACAGTAAATGTAGGTTTTACTTAAGCAAAGTTTAAGCAAAGTTCAAGATAAGCAGTCTAAAAACATTCACAGGTAAAATCAGTCAGTTTTCATCCAGGGATAATCCAATAACAAAGTCCAGTGTCAAAAACAGTTCAGTATCAGACTTACATCAAATCCAGGAACATCAGTCAATTTAGAGGAAACGACAATATTCTCCAACAGAAGGAAACAGAGACTCACTGAGACAAACTCTCTTCTGAGACTAAGACTAAGACAACCCAGGTTTCTGGCTCTATCTTATGGCTGTTTGAGAAACCACACCCAATTACACTTTTATTATTCTCTTAAAGAGACAGTATTAAAATGTCTATCCTGGTTTATATATTTCCAACCCAAATACCTGTTAGGTGACTTATATTCCTAGCATTAGATCTGTGACTATAATAAAGATAGATGATTGATTGAATAGAAAATTATGGATAGATAGATGATAGATAGTCTTTATCAGTCAAAGCAGTGTACAAAAAGTCAGATTCCCCTAGCTGTTACTGTAGTAAAGCTTTCAAACAGATACTTGAAATGAAGTATCCAGAATGATGGTGGGTTTCTCTTCACTGGAGATGTTCAACTATAGGTTTTCTCGCTATCATTCAGGGATACTTTAACTTGCTTTCCTGTCTATACTTAAACATTGTATAGGGATTGGATGAGAGACAGACAGACAGACACCTAACTGATCTTTTAAATGGCAATGTTTAAAAGATCGTTCCCATCCTTGCAAATTTGTGTGCTTAAATTCCCCTATCCTTTTAGTTTTGAATGAGAATTTGTTTCCCCAAATTCTAAGATTAAAAACAGGTGTTTTCCACCCTAGACAATGAAATGACATCACATGCACTTGTTCTGTGAGCCTTACACCTGTAAAAATGTCCTTCATTCTGGCAATTGGCCTTGAAAATGTGCATACACAAAGTTGGGCATATTGCGTATATGAATGAAGGACATTTCATAAGACATTTAGAGGGGGCAATGATCTGGAGAAAGTCATCCTGGATGGAAAGACAAGCTCAGATTTTGCTCAAAGGGCAAAAACACACATTCTAATATAAATTGTCCTAACAAATTATTTCTGCTCATACCATCAGTGAATTACATTTCCATCCATCTGCCTCTGTTATCAAAATGAATCATTTGCTTTGTTACAAACCAAACTCCCATACCAACATCCTTCACAACATAAATAAATCACAATGATTCCCTTGTAATTGTCATGTCTACTGAAAGTGACAGTAATATGTATTATTATTATTATTATTATTATTATTATTATTATTATTATTATTATTATTATTATTATCATCATCATCATCATCTGTATGGAAAACCAGTCTTCAAGCAATATGGCCTTTTTGATCTTAATTAGTAAATATTTGCTTTAAAAGGGGAAGTTAAGTATCCATCTGTGTTTTAATTATTTGTATTAAAATCACTCCAAGGCCACACTGATGTTATATCCCTCCATACAAATAGTTCACCTGCACATGACATTTTATTTTTTTAAAAATGATCAGATTGCCATTCAACTGCTAATAAAAATATGTCTTTCTAGTTTGATCATTATATCATAGCTCTTAACATATTTTATTAAGTATCTTTTGAAGGATTTTGGACATCTGTAGCACATCTCCAAATTAAATTGCATTTAATGCTAATTGACCCCTTTGATATTTATTGCTATCTCCTCATTATTAAACTACAAAGAATTTTTTTTAAAAAAAAACATTTATTGGTAAAATTTGAGTGCTTAGTTTTATTTAAAACCATTTTAACCCACTGTATCAGAATAGTTTATTAATAAGGAAAGTTTGCCATTAGATTTGCAGCAAAAGAACCAACATGTAAGGAAATATGATCAGACAGAAAAAAAGCCATATCAAATATTATTTTTCTTAAAAGGTCATAGAAAGTTCTCTAGCAAGGAAAGTGTAACACACTTCTTTCAAACAGCCTCTTAGCAAAGTACAAGACCCATTTAGCCTTTCTAAACCATGAGAATTTTTGAAGAAGTGGAATATGTTTTCCTCTTGTTCTTGTTCTTCTGACACTACTGTCTATTCTTTGACATTAGTATCCCTCGACTAAAAAATAACAGAAAAAGTAAAGTTGCCAAGGGCAAAATGCAAACTCAAGTTCATTGCAAAGCTGCCCACAGTTATTAAATAATCAACTACCGAAAAAACAATTTAAAAAGAAGGAACTAAGGAAATTGTTGAGACTAGGAAAAAAAATAGTGTACCAATCCAGAACTCCAGAAAGCAGAAATAGACTATTTGTATATTATCCAATGTAATGATTACCAACTTCATTAAAAAGAAGAGTGTCTGCCCGTGAAACCAAGCACAACCAAGGGAAAGATATGTCAACAGGATCATAGAAACCACCAGCAAGTTATTACAACCCCTTCACATCACTGTAGCCCATGAGCCCATAAGATCACTCCAAACATCCTAAACAAATCAAAGATCTTGAATCCAAAGGAGGCCAAACAGGATCATTGATAATATAAAATGTCAGGGTGTGAAACCTACGCTGTAGACCAAACAAGTTAAAGATTGGCAGAATAATGCATGAAGATCACTTGGCAGTCAGAAGGCACAATGATCATTTCATTGCAAAATTACAGATAAAATTCCAGTCATAACTTCCATCAATGTAGACATTTTAGATCAAACCAGGTCTAAGAATACAAAAGAATTCCAAGAAGTTTGGAATATAATTAGCCCTAAGCAGGTATATGGAAATAAACTCCACTTATAAACCATTGAGAAGGAAAAACTAAAGATCAAGGAAAAGGGCCAGTAAACCCTGGGTATCTTCTCTTTTATCATATATGTATTAGCTAACATTCAGATAAGCAGAAACCAGCATCATCAAAGAAACATTATCCCCAAAGACACAAACAGATTAGACAAGCTGAAATATATATACAACACACAAACCTCATTTCCCAATCTCAGAATTCTGACAACATTAGCTGATGATGAAATTGTCAGGGTATCAAGTAATAGACCTGTAGCAAGCAAAACTCAGAGGCAGGGAGAGTCCTCAAAGAATAGCTTTACTGGATATATCATATTGGAACAGATCTGGTAAAAGCTGACTTTGAAGGTTCCTGTGGTTTTCGCCTAATTAAAAGTTTCTGTCCCAACTCCAAACAATCAGTCCCATGGTCCAATCGTGATGCTGCCTGGTTTCCGGGCAATATCACTCTTTCTTCCTTGGCCAGGTGTGAGAACATCTTTGGTTCCTAAGAGAAAGCATTTCATTTTGGCTACAAAACCTTAGCTATCTCTAATCCCTTCTCCCTACCGCTCAGCTCCAGTGTGGCAACAGCTTTGGTAAGGTCAGATTCAGGGTTGACGGGAATATCTATAAGAAGAGTAAACTCAGAATATATCAAGAACCTAAGAATCTGTTAGAGTTTATTGCAGAAATCAAATCCAGAAAGCACACACAAATGACTGATTCAGCAGGATTCACTAACTTCTTTATATACATAACATATAAATAAAATGTAAAATACCAATAGTAGACTCTTCCAACATGGTAGTATTTACAAGCAAAACACAAGCAGCAGCTTCAGATCTCAGAGCACATTATTTTCAGTTCTCAGCAGGGCATACAGAACTGCAGGGCCATACCCAGGCTGCTTCAGTTTCAGTTTCTAATTCAGCTCTCATTAGTTAACCTTGTTACCATGTCTCTGCCAGTTCATGAATATTCTGACAGAAGCCAACTCTGATCTGGCTGTCATTAAACACTAGTAAGAGTCCATTAAACACATCCCGTCACTTTGCTATAACATGAAGTATACATAATATGAATATCATAAATTCACTGTCTATGGAGATCCTTGAACATCCAAGTATTGATTGTCCAAAGGTTCTTTTCAAACGGCAACTGGGTTTTCTAAGATTTTCCTTGAAAACATTTCACTTCTCATCCAAGAAGCTTCTTTAGTTAGCAAAATGATTTCAAAGAAAAGAAAAAAAAACCCAAGAAAGTCCAATTGTCTTTTGAAAAGCACCTTTGGGACAAAAAAAAATCATTTATTTTTTAATGTTTTAAGAAATATTGAGAAGCCATAACCATTGGCTCATGCAATAAAGTTTTACTTGCTTACTCGGAAGCATGGTTTACAAAACTGTACAACTAATACAACAGGCTTACAATTTGCTTTCTATTGATCCCTTGGACTCTTGTGCCCCTTCTTTCAAAAAGGTCAACATTCACAGAGTAATTGGAAGCAGGAAGAAAAGCAACAGGGAAAATGCCTGTGTCTATTTTACTTTGATGAAAACAAACAGAATAGATCTTGTTTAATAAATCATCTGTCTTTCATTATATTATAAAGAAAGGTGGCTCATTCAACATTTTGGGACATGTAAAATTCCCCAAGATATTAACTTTCTATTCATTAAGATAGTTTTTTTTTCCAATTTCTTTTTATGCCACACTGCTTTCCTTTAATTTGAAGTTGAGATGCCAATTTTAGGAAAGGAGATGGAAGATATTTTTTTAAAAAAAATGTTTTACATTTTAAATAATGTTCTGCATTGTGTTGCATACAGTATATGCAACAGCCATGGTGGCACAGTGGTTAGAATGCAGTACTGCAGGCTAGTTCTGCTGACTGCTGGCTGCCAGCAATTTGGCAGTTCGAGTCTCACTGGCTCAAAGTTGACTCAGCATTCCATCCTTCCAAGGTCAGTAAAATGAGGACCCAGATTGTTGGGGGAAATATCCTGACTCAGTAAACCACTTAGAAAGGGCAAAAAAGAACTGTAATTTTATTTCATGCCATAATCTTGATGCAACTTTGAGATGTTCTACTCAATTCATATTCCAGGTATAACAGTTGGTTGAGGTTGCTTGTTTTCTTGCAGAAGTTGCATAACCTAAACTAGGTAGCATCATCTGTGCACATCAGAGCACTGATGATGCTATCTAGTTTGGGTAAAGAAATGTCTGCAAGGAAACAAGCAACCTCAGAGACCACCAAGCACTCCTTCTATCAATACTGAGCTACAAATATTCTCTTTTATCTTTTTTCTCACTGGTGGTTTGAGTAAAGCACAGAAATCTTTCCCTGCTAGAGCAACTGGACCAAAATTTATTCTCCCAATAAAGTTATGGACAATTAAGTAATGGATCATGAGACAGGGAAAAATTGGATGTCCATCTAATTATCACGTTATTTTTTTATGTATTTAGAAATGTATATGGCCACCCATCTTAAATACATAATTCTGGGCAGCTAACAACCGGTTAGAATTTAAAAAATAATAATAACCAAAGACATCATGAAAAATAATCCAGTAAAAAGGGAACTGAGACACTATATCACAAACTCTAAGTACAGATACATGCATATTGGGCTCCTCTAACATTTAAGTTCTAATCTGTTAGCCCAGTCTAACAGCCTTCTGGAAAGTCAAGAGGTTAGGACTCTTGCTAGGGGCAGACATTGCAACAGAAAAGACCAGAGCCATCCCAAAAAGTGAAATTGACAGTATTTAGATTAATTTAATTAAATTATAAAATGTGTCACCTTGGTCCTAAATGATAAAACCATTTAATAGGGGGAACTTAGATCAGGACCACATAATCTGATCTGGTGAGACAGGCAGAGATGGTTAGAAATAGGCAGTCTTGGAAGTAACAGAATAACAGAGTTAGAAGGGACTTTGGAGGTCTTGTAGCCCAACTTCCTGTTCAATCGGGAGACCAGTAAAGCAACCCCATGACATGCAGGGTTTTAAAGATGAAAACCAGCACATGGAATTGCACCCATAAATTTACTGGATCTAATGCAGTTTTTTGGACAGTGGTGTTGTATGAGCAAACTTTGCAGTAGTCCGAACTGCTACATTTGGGACCAGTTGAGCTTTCTGAATGTTCTTCAAGGTAGCTCCATGTAGAGCACACATTACAGTATCCCAATCAGGGATTGACTAAGAAATGAGTTTAGGAACTGGTGTCCCTGGCACATAAGTGGAATTTGTGTACATTCTCTTAGCCATGATTCTTGAAAGCAGCTGCCAGGTGTCTGTAAGAAACTCAATAATGCACATCAACTTTCGCAGAGGTTTATCCTATAAAGATGAAATATGACTATATAGAGAGAAGGGATGGGGAGGAGTGTAAACAAACATTTTCTATTTTGCAATGACCAAATAAAGTCTCTCCATTTATTGGTTATTTGCTATTCAGATGTCAATACGTTCCTAACATAATATGCCGTAGGCAGGATTATTGGAAGAAAAACATTTCTACAGTGATCCATATTTTTATCAACAATTGAGGTGAAGGAGTTGAAGAAAGAGAGCTTGGGAAAGATTGCAGGGGCACCTGTGGTGAGTAAGTCACCAGCTTCAGAATGGCAGACGCGACCTGGCAATCAAAGCCACCTCCATTTTAATGTCTATTGAATACACATTCCTTGTTTGTAAAAAGATGGATTAATTGTCTATTCCCATTTTCCATTTTGATACTGTTGATTCACCCAACTTCCCCATGAATACTCATCCCCTATTGTTTTTAAATATTTCTCTAATATTGAATTATAACTTTAAAGGTAAACAATCTCTCAGGTCAAGTACTACATTTTTTTCCCATATTTATCAGTGGTCTCTAAGAAAGGTTTATAAAGTTTAAATCCCATCTGGATGATATTATTGTTATATATACATTGTGTGTGTGTTTTGGAGAGAAAGGGGGGAAGGAGAGAGAGGGGGGGAGGGAGGGAGGGAAAGAGAGAGAGAGAGAGGAGAAACCAAAAGAGAAAGAGAGAGAATGTACAGTATGGGTACATTTTTATAAGTGTTTGTATACTGTTTGTACTTTATACTGTTGTTTCAAGTCTATATCCTTCAGATTCCTGATTTGTAATTTCATTTTGTCAATAAGTGTACTCTTAGCAAGATTTTAGCATTTAACATTATCTTTTAGCCAATATTTTGTCTGTATGTACTTTTCATAACTATTCTGACATTGTCAATTTAGCTTTGAATATTTGAATATCAATTCTCTTGAGGTGGTTAATGACTGCAATAAAGTAATTTTCATTCACTTTCTCAGGTCAAAGTGACTATACTTTGAAAAGTAGTATTGACAGTTTTAGAGGAAATGCTTCAAAAATATTTTGGAAAATAATGTTTTGAATCTAAACAGAAGCACAGTAACTCTGCCTATCCTTTAAGCAGCCTGATTATTTTTTCAGTCATCCTCTACATTTAGAAAATACTGAAATCTGAAAAATGACAAACTGTTTCAAAGAATGACAGGAAGATTCTCATAACAGCTCATACCAGTGCAAAACACTTTCAAATAATTTGCAAAGCATTGACAGTGCTAATGTTCAAATTCACATGTAACATAACATAGAATAACGGAGGTGGAAGAGACCTTGGAGGTCATCTAGTCCAACTCCCTGAATGAGCAGGAAAGTCTATACCATTTCAGACAATTGGCTGTCCAGCCTCTTTTTGAAAACCTTCAGTGATGGGCACCCACAATTTCTGAAAGCAGGCTATCCCACAGATTGATTGTTCTCACCATTAGGAAATTTCTCCTTTGTTCTAGGCTGCTTCTCATCTTGATTAGTTTCCATCTATTGAGGGCACAGATAAACCTCCAAGTGCTTCAATGACCCTCCAAAACAGGGGTGTCAAACTCGTGTCGTTACAGCATTGTCATGTATGTATCGGGACTTTTTCTCCCTTCAGTAAACTGGGTGTGGGCCTGGCCAACATGTGAGATATTCAGCCTGTGGCCTGGGAGTTTGACAGCCCTGCTCTAAAAGGATGCAGATTACCAGCTGTCTGCAAAGAATATACATCCTTCCATTCCTCCCTATCCTGTCAGAGCTGAAGAAGCTTCTTGGATGAGAATCGAAACATCTTCAAAAGGGGGAAAAAAAGAAGAAAGCCCAGTTGCCTCCTGAAAAAGCACCTTCGGGACTTCCATCCATTGGTTCTTGTCTTGTTTTCTGGTGCTTTGGAGAATAGGTTGATCCTCCCCTCATCTTTGTGACTGCCCCACAAATTCAGAAAAAAAGTGCATACGAATGTTCTGCCTGTTAAGAAAATGTACGTCTGACGAATTCTATTTGTTCCCTCCTAATAGAATGCTTGGAAAAGGGAAAAACTGGCCAGATTACTGCTATGTTAATACTGTACAAGACTGTAAAATCAATCAAATTGACATTGATCAAGAGCTTTCTGCTTTCCATATATAATAAGGACCAAATTCAGCAATGGAATGAATCAGGGATGGAAGTTCTAACATTTCAAATCAGACTAATTTTTATTCCATATGAACATTTATAGTTCAGATAAATTTATCTCCCATGATCTTGACAATACCAAGCAACACATTTTGGGGGAAATGATCAGTATTTTTATGACATTTTCAAAGGTTTCCCAAAGGTTTCTTGGCTACTTAATTATGGAATTCTTCTTCTTCATTACACACATTGTTAATTCCAGATTTGGCAGAAGTTTTAATGACCATGTTCACATTATTCACACAATGCATATATATTTTTTATATTATGCACACATTCAGCCTTTCTCCATTCAATATTTAGGGTCCACAAATTTTGGTACTTTCAGTTGCTGTACACATTGCTCTTGTTGTAGTCCCATGACTTCAAGAGGATAGGAAATTGCAGAGGGTTGCTAAAGGTAGTTTAATTATAAAACAGTAAAACATGCAAAAGGAGGAAATAATATGAAATAATTTTCAGTACATCAGTTTCAGTACATCGTTACCATAACAAGAAGATTCATAAAATCTCAGTTAGAGAATAGAATTCTGTTTATGAATGGTGGATTTTTATGAGCTTAACACAAGTAGAGGCCAATAGATTTTAAACAAGCACCAAACAAAATGACTTATCATGACAAATGTGTACAGATAAATTCATTTCTTGTTTTTTATGTTACCATATGTTGCCCCAAACTTCACCAGTTTTGTTTTAGGTACATTAAAGATAAAATCTAAGTGATTTGTGAGAATATAGTGGTGATAATTTACCACTGGAAATTTGTTTCCCCTTATGTGTTTTTTATGGAGTCAGATATCCTATTTTTATGCAAGTAATCTCATCATATTCGGAACACATGATCATACAGATTATATATGTATTGAATTCCTATACTAACCTTAGAATTAATGCATGGCTTGATGGGAAGAATATGATGGTACCATCTTATTTTCTATTTATACCACACTTCCATCCTTAACAGCAACAATTTTAACAGCTAAAGCCCTAAGGATTTTGGTTTGAAGTAAAGTATTTGATGTACTTCTATCTCATGAATATAAGAGTAAGCAAAACATTTTGAATATAAAAATTTCCATACTAGAAATGGAACTTGAACTCATTGGAAGTGTCTTAATATTGTTCCATTCATACCTGAAGCATCCCAAGCCTCAAATAGTCCAAACAGGTTAGAAAAGACTACCTTGAATTCAAACATTTTGACCTAAAATGCCTTGTACATTTTTAGAAAAGTCCTTTCCTTTCCTTTCCTTTCCTTTCCTTTCCTTTCCTTTCCTTTCCTTTCCTTTCCTTTCCTCTCCTCTCCTCTCCTCTCCTCTCCTTTCCTTTCCTTTCCTTTCCTTTCCTTTCCTTTTTCTCATCCTTTTCCTTTCCTTTTCCTGGTTATTTGCAATTTAAGACAACTGCATTGCCTTTTGTGTTATTGAAATATCAGTGGAGTTTTATCTTCTTCCTTTTCCTCTTTTTCAGAATAAATAACAGTAAGGAGCTCCTGTTAGGGTACCAGCTCAGGAAAAAAAAATCCACGCAGGCTCTAAAATTATATTACTCATTGAACTTAGGTTTTCAACTATTATTTTATAATTTATGTATCTTAAGGCACAACTTGCCTGTTAACCAGACAGTGAAAACTTCATATTTTGTTTAACCTGACTAATGACATGACTTAAAAGCCTGGAAAAAATAATCAATATCCTGAGTGGAATTAATTGGAATGTGCTCTCACTTGAGTTCATATTGATGATGTTGAACAACTTTTAAATTAAATAACAGGACCTTTGTTGAAATTACAAAAGTAAACTAGCTATCATGAGTTTATTAAGAAAAAAATAATTACATCTTTTTTTTCCCCGGTGGACAGGATGGCTCTTCTTTATTATGCCTTGTCTTTTCAGATATTTAAAGTAAAACTGAACATTGAGCAGAAAATTTAGCTAATTTATTTTCCCAATTCTCCTAGTTTGGGAAAATTATTATATATTCAGGACTTGTACCTCACTTCTTTACTGCATCAAACATAACCAGAATGGAAGATGATAACTTGCCAATTTTGCTGCATAGTTTTTTCTTCTAATTTGACCAGTGATTGGATCCAATAGAGTGATCTTATTTTTCTGAATCTTAAAATGCTAGAATTTTACCATCTTGCTGAGTTAACCCATCCATACCCATTTCCAAAAAAAGAAACTGAACTGAGTACCAATCCACACTTTCAAATAGTTGTTGATGGTTAGTTTTCTTTCCCTTGGTGAATATTCAGATTTAGATAGCCTATGCATCAAATTTAAGAAAAAAGCAATCAATTTTTTCAGCAATAGACAACTTGTATTTATAGTTTGACTAAAACTATTGAAATCTTCTTAGCATTTTTTTTTATCTTCCTGAAAAAGTCCTGCTATAGAACAATGAAAAATAGAAAATCATAATCATAATGAAGAAAGGAAGTAACACTCAGGCACCTCATTTTCTTCATTTATGATCTATCTCTATTCCGTGCATACCGGATACTTGATTTCATTGTCTACAGAACATTGTGGCTGAAAAATTAGTTAAGAAATGAAATCATCTCTAAAACACATTCAAATCCTATATTTTACAGTTCCATCATGCCATTACAAGCTTTACAAGCCCTATTCAGAACTTTGTCCTTCGTATTCTTTCTGCAAGTTTGGGAGATACTGAAAAGCCAATGAGTTTTCATGCTAGTTTTATGTTTTTAGCATCTTGAAATGTAACTGTCACCTTGGCATTATTTAGTAATTTGCAGAACACATTAAGATTGTTTTTCAGAGGTGCTTCTGGATACACAGCTTCATAAGTTGCCTGCATTCAACACCATGATTCATTTAGAAGCTGTTGAAGAATAATGCAGACAGCTTATTCTTTTGTTCCTTTTTAGAGCCACCTACGAAAATCTGTGGGAAATAAAATCTCAATAAGAGCAAGACACAGACTTCTTTTTTTTCACATTTTATCTAAGTCCTAAAAACATATATCAACAGAGCCTTTATGTATCTGCAATTCAGCATGCTTCTGCAATTTTCTATGGTGTATTACAGATACTTATATTATTCATTTCTATTTCTGTCTGTTTTCATAAAACGTCTAGAAGAACATGTACACCTATATTTATGCTTTGTGCCATTTACTTATTCTTTTTCCTTCTCCCTCTATCTACACATTAAAGAGAAAACAAAGTACACAAACAATTAACTTTTAACCCCAAAGTACTTTTTCAAGAGGTAACTGGACTTTCTGGTTTTTCTTTGAAGATGTTTCACTTCTCATCCAAGAAGCTTCTTCAGCTTGAAAAGATTAACTTTTAAATGTATCAATAATTCACATATAAAATGTTCTATCTATTAGGTAACTCAAATAGCAATATTAGGATGTTAAATTTTCAGAACCTAGTTCAACATTTTAGAAAATAACCTAATTTGGTCTATTTTCATGAATTCTCCTATTTTCTATACTCTTCCTTCCCAAACTCAACCCCCAAAGGTGTACAGTATATGCATTATGCACATTAAATTATATTTTCAGGCAAATTTATTTTTTACAAAAGAATAAAGGCTGCCAAATTTGAAACAGATACAGGAGGAATAAAAATCAGTGGCTTTAATTTTGACATTGATCTTTTCTAAAGAGACCATTATCGATGAAAGAAAATGTGGGCAGAATTGCATTAAACTTGAAGGCCTAATAGTTCCCCACCCCTTGAGGTAATCAGATCTGCCAAATTTTATTCAAATAGTTCCAAAGCTCTCTTGTTTGATTTTTGTTTGCTTTTGCTTTTTTTTGTTTGTTTGTTTGATGGTTCCATAAAGTCTAATAAAGATGCTGAGATTAAGCTGAGATTGCCTAGATTTAGAATTTCCTGGTTAAAATGTACCCACACCACAAATACATCCACAAAGCTAGTTTTGTTCAGGCACTACAACACTCAATCCTATTATCAATTCTACTTTGATATTGGGTCTTTGCTAGCATCACAACTTTATCATAATTATCTCCCAGCAAGAAAGCTTGTGAAAGAGCTATTCTCACAGGCTTCTGGATGAACCATTAATCTACATCATCAGATCCCTACCTCATGATCAGAATATAGAAACAGCTATGGTCCCTGCAGATGGTCTATTTAAATGGTCTTGCTGAATGAGCCAAAATCATCTGAGTGACAATGACAGAAGGTGACATTTAGATGGAACTGTCAAATATTGAGGGTTCCGGGTTATATTATCACCTGAAAAAGCTTTCTCTTTCAGTACAGAACACAGACTATTTGTAGAGAAAGAAGGAAGGATAACATCTTCTTTCCCATCCATTCTGTGGCTCTGTTTTACGTTTTCACTTTTCATAATTGAAGAAACAGTTGGTCACTGATGAGAACTTACAGAAATCCATATAATTTATTGTTCCCTAACCCTCACAGCTTCTCAACATTTGAGCATATTGAGAAGCTGTTTATTGGATCTAAACTGAGAATTTATGTATACAGGTAGTCCTCTACTTACGGCCATAATTGAGTCCAATTTTTTTTTTTTTGCTTTCTAAACAAGACAGTTGTTAAGTGAATTTTACCCCACTTTCTGATCTTTCTTGTCATAGTTCTGAAGTTGTTAGGTTAGTAAAATCATTGCTACATGGATCTGTTTTTCCCATTGACTTTGTACGTCACAAAAAGAAGGTCATGAAAGGTGACGATATGACCCCAGGACACCATTATAAATACATACCAATGGCTAAGCATCCAAATTTTGATGGGATATGGGAATGCTGCAATGGTCATAAAACTGTCACTTTTTTCATTGCCCTTGTAACTGATCACTAGTGATTGTAAATTGAGGAGTAACTGTATGTTATTTATGTATTAGATTAAAATATAGGTAGAAGAAAGAAAGAAAGAAAGAAAGAAAGAAAGAAAGAAAGAAAGAAAGAAAGAAAGAAAGAAAGAAAGAAAGAAAGAAAGAAAGAAAGAAAGAAAGAAAGAAAGAAAGAAAGAAAGATTGTATTGAGCTACTGCATTTCCTTGAAAGAAATTCAAATAGATCTAGATAAATGATAGTATTTTGGGGGAAACTTCCTGCTAATATTTTTTGACTTTCTATTTTTGCCAATTATTTATTTAGAAACTTATATGTGATACCTGTTTTATACAAGATGTGTGTGTGTGTGTGTGTGTGTGTGTGTGTATCATCTCTCTCTCCCCCTCCCTCCCTATTAGATTATCTATCTATCTATCTATCTATCTATCTATCTATCTATCTATCTGTCTATCATCACTAACCTACCTCACAGATCTAGGGCAGCCTTCTTGGAAAACCCTTTTAGCCAAAAGGAACAAGGGTGGTGTTTGGTAATCAAAGAAACATTTCAAAATTGGCTTCATCACCTCGAAGCAATGGAACATCCTTTGGGCTCTAACTGTCCATGAAAAATATGTACACCATAAACTTTTCACAGGACACATAGCACCAGGTCAAGTGATCATATTTTTTTTCTCATTTTAACTTCAGTATCTTCCTAATTTACAGAACCAGCAGATGGAGGCTTTATCATGTAAGCTAGAACATGTGTTATCTGACAATCTTTCTTCCTTTCCATGCCAAGAAATTTTTACCACTTCTCCCCACGATGGGTGTGCCACTTTGTGGATATGTTTCCTTGACTGACTGAATATATACTCCGAACTAATCTATACTGGTAAGAGCAGGTCCCTTATTTTTTATGTTCAGAAGATGTCTTTCAGATGAGCTTCTCTTCTCTTCTCTTCTCTTCTCTTCTCTTCTCTTCTCTTCTCTTCTCTTCTCTTCTCTTCTCTTCTCTTCTCTTCTCTTCTCTCCTTTCCTCTCCTCTCTTCTCCTCTCTCCCCCTCCCTCCCTCCCTCCCTCTCTCTCCTCCCTCCCTCCCTCCCTCTCTCTCTCCCTCCCTCCCTCCCTCCCTCTCTCTCTTTTTGATGTCACCCTGTAGCCAGCTTTGAATTCAATCACTGAATCCTCCGGAGAAACATCTTGAGCAATTCCTACATATTCTACTCTTATTGAACTTAAGGGTCCTTGGTGCGCTCTGAGCTTGGTTGTTTTCTTGCAGATGTTTCATTACCCAAACTAGGTAACATTATCAGTGTTTATTGAGCTTCTCACACATCCTTCCACCCAGAGAAATGTTCTGAGGGGTGACTTACCTAACTCCTGGGCCATCCAATAAGGAAAAAAAAAAAAAGAATGTCTCATCTCTAACTTCAAACATGTTAAGTTTTTTTATTATTGTTAGGTATAACATTGGTCACCTAACTAGTTTGGGTGAGATAATATATATATAAGCTATGATTCTTAGTTTAAAGTATGTGTTACTTAAATGCAAAGCATGTATTTTGGGTGTGGTGTGAAACCACCATAAGAGGGAGCAAGAGACGCTGACGATTCCCTGATGCTTTGCTGGCAATTACTGGAGTTGCAGAAAGGAAGAGAGGAGTTTTCTGAGTTTGTTGCATATGTCTCTCTACTGCGAGGAGATAAATTACCGGACTGTTATTTTGTAAGTGTACCGACCTCTCATTTTGGACATTGAAATTTGCAAATGAATAATCCCTGGACGGACTGAACTAAGTGTATGATATATGGACTGTTTTGACTATGCTTTAACTCTTGCTGGAATAAAACTACTTTAATTGGCACTGTATCTGCTTTTACTGAGTGTAAGCTACACAACAAGATATCTCACATATTTTGCCTGCCTGACTGACTGCCCTGCAGATTCCTGCTAGGGTTTATCCCTAATAATTATGTATTTGGGAAACAACAAAGAAACCCACATTAGTACAGTAGCTTATACCAAGCTATTGAATGAACAGTCCAGTATTCAAGCAACTCTTCTCTTTTACCCTTTCAAAGTGTGGTCACTTTAATCATCTTTGCTAATGGATCCTTGGGGTGGTTGTTGGCTTCAGGTCTTTGGTGTGCTTACTCCACTGCCTCTCAGCCCAGCATATTTTTTCATTGTAGAACAAAGGTCAAAATTGTTTCCCACCTCCTTGTCACAAGTGACCTTTTGGTTCTTTACATCACAATGATTCCACTGCAAAACGTTGGTTTTGCACAAAGCAGTCTCATTTCCTTCTTCTCTTACTCACAAGTGCCTTTCACTAGGAAGGGTAGGAGTTGGAGGGGGGGAGATCTTCTTGCTAATTTTACACACTCTTCCATTCCTCTGTTTCTCATATTTCATCTCCCTAATCTCTCTGTTATATGACATCAAAATTGTGTTTCGTATTTTACTAAAGTAGTTCTGTCCCATTCCAACTTTTTCCATTGAGCTGGAGCTATATAAATTGCAACCTGGTATCAGTGTCCCTTGCAATAAAATAATCTTATCTCTTCTTAAAATATGAGACTATTTACTTACAGTATTATACATCTTAGAAAAATCAGTGCTTTGAAGTTTAGTTATTTAACTTACATGTTTAATCTTTCCTCCTCTGCAAATGCCTGAATTGTATTGAGAAGAGGAAGAACAGCTTCCCAATAATTAGTTATACTGTATATTTTCCCTTGCTTAAAGGAATAAAATCTTACAGTAGTGCCATGATAACCATTTAGATGGATATTTTAGAGAACTCATCCTAAATTATCCTACAGCAGGAGATGGTGATGCTGGTGATCTGCAGTCCAAATAATAAAAAGACCAAGTCTAATTTATCAGAATCTACCAAGCCCTCCAAAATGCTCTCACCTGGCCATGTTTCCACAAACATGGTTGAATGATTGATTGATTGAATTAAATCAAATATCCAGCAACAATTAAAACTGTTGAGAAATTAATTCCTGCCTAATAACAAAGCTAATTCACTTTTCTATTAATATATAATTTAAATCAGAAATGAAGAAGATTATATTCCTTAAGTAATTTTAATTTTAGGAGAAAAAATATATACTTGCATTGAAAAAAAATCTTTGTACATCAGAATTACAAGTCAAATGTAGTACCCAAACCTGTTTTAAAATAGCACTTCAAGAAATTCCTAACCAATTAATAATAAAGAAAATGACAACCATATATCTGCAAATATGTTCATCCATGCTCAGCTACTGCAACTCTTTTGTTTTTTCCCCATCCATCACCTTTTAAACTTGCACACATACAGTATGTATGCCTTGCTAGCAGAAAGTCATCAACAAGCAGACTGCATAAAATAAAAGTTGGCAAACTTCATTTCTATCAAAGGTAAAACAACATATACGGACAACCATTTTTAGCATCTTCATCAGAGGAGATGCAGATTGGGACTCAGAGAGACAACCCAGCAGAGAACATAATGGCAAGAAGCTCAGCAAATTTCCTAACTTCTGCTGAATTGCTAAGCAACTTGGATGCAGTCCTTAATTACAGTGGCATCCTAGATGACCCTGGCTTTGGCATTTAAAGGCTCCAATCAAGCCTGAAGAGAATTGGCCAATCAGGAAAATGCATTCCTCTTCCTTTTAATTTTAAAGTAGGCACACTTGAGTTTCTTTCAAACATGGCTATATTACATTTAACAGAATTAACAATTAGGAGGGACTGTGGAAGCCTTCTAGTCCAACCCTCTTCTCAAGCATTATACCATAATATAAAAACTTTATACCTTTACCATTCCAGACAAGTAGCTCTCCAGTCTCTTCTTAAAAGCCTCCAGTGACGGAGCACCCACAACTAAAAATTATTTTACTCTTGTTTTTGTTATTTAGATACTAATGGTTCATACCTGTGGCAGAAAGATAGAAGAGTGATTTATGGGTGCTTTTTCTCCCAAGAAATTATGCCAGGGCATTCCATAAATGGGCTTAATTTAAGTTGTCCTGCACTGAATCCATGAGCACGGTTGCTGGCCTGTGGTCAGTGCAAATTATGCTGGCAAACTTAGTTGTCACCTCTTGGTCTTTCAGGAATTTACATTCATGTGGCCATAAGGAAGAGCCAATAAGAGCTGTCTTATTCATTGTTTGACAGTTTAAATCTTGATACAGTGAAAATGATTTAAATAACTAGCTGCTGGCAGGATTGCTGTTTCCATAATGAGAAAAGTTCAACTATTAAAAATATGAATTGGCTACAGGTACCTGTATTGCTATATCTGCATTGCTAATTCAAAAGACATATTTCAAGAGCTTTCAGGTCATGCCTGGATGAATACACAAGAACAGTGAAGAATAGGATTTGATTAGCACAAGAAAGAGAAGAGTGCCACCAGCCTGCAAATCTTTGGCAATACATGCACACATTTTTCAGAGACGGTTTTACTTCTGACCCAGTGAAAGTCAAATATTCCAATTTGAGATCACTGAATGTAATGAGAATTTGCTAGCACCTTCATGCTCTGGTAATTTGTTTTGTTTCTCCTCTCAGTAGAGATATTCCATCAATTTTTAATGGAAGCTTAAATATTTTGTCCCATTGTAGGAAATTCTCTTTAGCGGTAGGACCCATTCCATTGTGTTTTCTATGAGATATGGCACATACTTTCTCAGTTGCTTCGTACACCCCCGCCCCCCCAAAAAAAGTGCTTTTCTTAGAAGAATCCAAAAGATAAAATGTCAGGGTGATGAATGGTGCAGTATGTTTAACATTCTGGCCCTGTGTTTTTCTATCGCAAAAGGCATAAAATACAGCAAGGATATGAAATAAGACCAGTGTGAGGAGAGACCAGGAATATATCTAGTTCCAGTGTACACAACTGTTCTCAGTAGTTAACAATGTGACCATGGATATCCTTCTTGTTAACCACAATACCCTGACATGTTTTTATTTCCAATTGTTTAAAACTGAACTATATTAAATGCAAAGCTGCCAAGTATGCATAAAGGACATTGAGAAAGGAAAAAGGAAGGAAGGAAGGAAGGAAGGAAGGAAGGAAGGAAGGAAGGAAGGAAGGAAGGAAGGAAGGAAGGAAGACAATTATTTAGCTTAGAAGATGCTCATATGCCCTGAAAAAAATTAGCATGACAAAATGCATAAGAAACATTTTGGTGGAAGGAGTAGGTTTCAAGTTTCCGGCGATTGCCCTAATTAAATCATGAGCCTAGAGCCAAGCTTCAAAAAATTTGAAAGATTTATTAGGAGCAACATGCTGGCATTAACCCAAATGAAGCCAACTCTGCCACATGTAATTTAGAGTTATCCGTGACCTTGTTTTCCCCCTCCCCACTGGATGTATCATAAATCAGATTCCCCAATGAAGCACATTCAAAGGCTGGGTGTCATCAATCACATTCTCCAATAAAGGATTTTTACAGGCAGAAGATCTGGTAGTCTAGCTACAATCTTTGTAGATAAGGGTAGAATGTACTTCTGATTTTAAAATATAATGCTCTTTCAGATCCCCCCCGCCCCTTGCTTATGGCAACTCAAAACAGGCATAGGAATGTTTAATGAGTAGACAGTAGGGTTAAAAGGAGAGCATGGATACCATTTTTTCTTCTTCTAAAAAAATCTCAACCAATATTGCATTCTTTTGTGACAGTCCAAATTTATTCCATGTAGTGGACATTTTAGGGGAGCATCACCTCAAGTTCTCAACATTTCAGATGTGCCAAGTGATGAAAAATATTGTTTTCTTAATATAATGCCATGTATCGCATATGGTAGTCTCCACAAATTCTACAGGTATGACTTCTTTGCATGTTTATTTCTCAAAATGGAAGCGTATATAGCACAGATTACTTTAAAGCAAAGCAAGAGAGTGAGAAAAAGTGCAGATTTAGTTGACTACAACAGTATTCAAGATAATTTGATTGCCCTATTCATGCTCCTCTAAGCCTCTTTCTACAAGGAAAAAAAAATCTCTTTTCCCCTCATTTACTCCCTTCTTTCTAGGCTTACATTTAATTGTATTCTTAAAAAAAGAAATAGGGTAGAAACCAGGAGGATGTGAGTTTCAGTCCTGCCTGAGGCACAAAGCCATCTAGGTTTCTCTCACAACCCTAAGAAGCAAGTAATGCAAACTATTTCTGAAATCTTGCCAAGAAAACTATAGGGATTTGTCCAGGCAGCCATCAGGAGTCAGTATGGGCTCAAAGGATCATCTCACATCCAAGCATTTTGGGATCTTGAGAAGTGGTCTGGCAGATTCTACATGGAAAGGATTTTCCTGAACATAAAGGTAAAGGTTCCTCTAGCACATATGTGCTAGTCGTTTCCAGCTTTAGGGGGTGGTGCTCATCTCCATTACAAAGCCGAAGAGCCAGCACTGTCCAAAGATGTCTCCGTGGTCATGTGGCTGGCATGACTAAACACCAAAGCCACACAGAATGCTGTTACCTTCCCATCGAGGTGGTCCCTATTTTTCTACTTGCATTTTTTACATGCTTTCGAACTGCTAGGTTGGCAGAAGCTGGGACAAGTAACGGGAGCTCATTCTGTTACGTGATGCTAGAGATTCAAACTGCCAAAATGCCAATCTTTATTATCAACAAGCTTAGTATCTTAGCCACTGAGACACTGTGTCCGCTCTTCCTGAACATAACAACATTTCAAAATGTAATGGCCTTGACAGCGGTCTTCCTTTCCTTTCCTTTCCTTTCCTTTCCTTTCCTTTCCTTTCCTTTCCTTTCCTTCCCTTCCCTTCCCTTCCCCTTCCCCTTCCTCTATTATTTTTACAAATATTTCAAGACAATGAATATGTCCAACACTCCTCCTTCCTTCTATTTTCCCTACAACAACAACCTTGTGAGGTGGATTGGGCTGAGAACCATTGATTGGCTCAAAGTCTGCCAATGTCTGCAGCTGGCTTTTCTTGTTTTAATTCCCATTAATAAAAACGTCTCCCTATAAGATCCTTATTTGGCTTTTAACATGGTTAATACTTTATCTTTTTGGAAAATATGTTTGTCTGCCTATTTCTATGTGTGTGTGAAAGCAACACACATGTATAGATAGACAAACATATTTTCCCAAAAGACAAAGCATTAATATCTTCCTATTGTGATATACCTTCTCAAAGATTTCCAAATCGATGCAGAGCTTCCAGCCAGCTTTACCAATGAGAAGTTAAAAGCTATATTATATTTTAGTTATTCTTGCGTTATTGTTTCACAACCCATGGCTTATGTATCTTTTCCTTTGTGACATTGAACTGATTTCCCAGTGTGCTCTTCTTACAAGACTCAAAGGATAAGACTATCTGTATCACACAGAATGTTTAGAAAGAGTATTATTTTAAGTGGATTTGTTACACCAAATCTATCCATGTTAGAGGCTGCACAACAAAGAGATTATTGTAATCAATATTGACTTTTTTAAAAATGTAAGAAACTGAAGTGTTTATATTGATATATCTGGCTCTCTCATTGAGTTTGGTTGTTTTGTAAAAGGTCTCGCTTAACCTATCAGTATCAGCATCCAAGAAGTTCCACTTTAATTGTGCATTTACAGAAATATAAATGTGCACCACAAAACTGGATAAGAAATGATGCAGAAAATTATAAACATATTTTACATTCAGGTAGATAGTAAATACATATTAAAAAGAAAAATACAATGAACTATTAATAGCTTAGTAATTTTTAAAAAGATATCTGCTAATCACTGTCTATTTACAAATTTAACAAAATGTGCTTTACAAAAGTGTATAAGTTAAATAAGTTTGCAAACTTATTTCTACAACAAGCATATTAGACAAGGAGCACCACGCTGAATTCTAGGTTGTTCTGAGGGCAAGTGAACTATTCATGCCCATAATTACTTTTTTATGAGAATTCAATTGAGATGTCAAGGGCTTCCTGGATGAATCTATGTAGCTGCCATCTGAACATTGTGTTAGTAGAGATTTTAGCTTGGGCCTGATTAGGCCCATTGTGCTCTAAATTGTTTGCTCTCAAGGATGCTGACTAACCTTGCGATAGAGATTTTAAAGTAAGGTTTCCAGCTGATTCCTATCGCATGACCCATTTCCCTTCCTGGATTGGTACTTGTAACAAGACTGCTTCTGATTATTAATCCAGGATGGTGATAGACGTTTCCTGTAAAGCATAGTGAAGAAATACATTTGCATTGGGTCATCGCCCTGTTGACCTGGCCTTGAGATCTGCCTTTTAAAACATATTGTCAAAGTTCCAACTAACAGACCCAATGCCATCAAAACTCTGAGGCCAAGGTCCTCCTCAAAGCCAAAATTTATTTGGCACATCATATTGGCACATCCGGTGAAAACCCGATTCTGAAGTCCTGAGGTTTTTCCCACCCAAATTAAAAATCAAAGTTCTTCCCCCCACACCAGTCGACATGTCCATCACATGGCCCAACTAGGTCACAGTCTGAACTCCAGTTGGCTTCAGTCCATGCCTCCCCAGCACCTTGTAGGAACGTCCTTGGTTTCCAGGAGAAAGAATTTTATTTTGATGACAAGTCCCCAGCTATCTCTATGTTGTGGCTCACCAGCAGCCGGCTGAGCTGGTGGCAGATTCGGACAGCGATGAGGTTGGGGAGGAACATGGGCCAATCCTGGAGTCTGGGGAAGGCTCTGATGAGTGCTCTGCATCAGAGGCAGAGAAGGGGCCAGGGTCGCCTGACAGTTATCAGCTGCCTTCGGAGTCAGAGATCAGTGGGGCAGAAGAACAACTGGAGCCTGTTCCCAGTGTGTGCATGCAAAGAGCTGCCAGGAGAAGAAACAGTTAAGGAACAAAGGTCGACACGGGAGTAAAGGCTCAGGTGGCTGGTGAATGGCCCCTCCCATAGGGAAGAAAGAAGAGTGAAAAGGGAGTTTTCAGGAAACAATTAGTTCAATTCATTAGGGTGAAGATCTGTTCCTGACCTCTTGCCAAGTAATTGCTGCTACAGTGTGGTATTTGGAAGATATCATCCTGGCAACTTTCCAAGCCTGATAAAGGTCTGTAGTTGTGAAATCTCATGAAAGACTGTTTGCCGGGGCTTTGCTAGAGAATTCCCTTTAACCTAAATAGAAGGGATTTTATCGGGACAAGGAGTCTGCTTCAAGATCTTGGGAAGCCTAGGTCAGAACATTCTATTCCCCACTCCCATTCCCATAGCTCCAACCAGCCTCGCTGTGGCAGCCCCGAAGACACTCCAAAATGGCTTCAGGGTTGACACCTATACCGTAGTGCATAGGAATAGTAACCTTTTGATTAATTAAGTAGCAATGCAAGATGGTTATCATTCAGAGTTTAACCAAATACAATTCTTATTTATATTATGTATCAGTCACGTGGATTTTTACTTGCTTCATAATTAATGAGGGGTAATTAAAGAGTCATTTACATCCCTAGCTACAGAATCTCAAAGGTTGCTATTCATTCTCTTGCTGACTAACCTACATCAATCTGGTTATTGTGGAGATAAAATGATGTTACACCCAACATAATCTGCCTTGTGCTCCTGGTGGTAAAGTGATATAAATACAACAATTAAAGTTGTGGTCTGTTTATGCACCTGTGCACTATTCATTGTATCAGTTAACTTTACCTCTTTCAAAACATGATAATTTATTTTCTTTCTTGGGAGAAACTGTTTATTCTTCCTGATATTATTTTGTCCCAATGCATTCATAACTCTTGCTGTATTTTTTTTGTTTCCCTTAATACTGCAACATCTGGAACATCTTTTTTCTTATTGCAATCTGAATATAGGTTATTGGGATTTATTTATGACAACAGATGTTTAGCTGGTATGCTGGTGTCTGCTTCCTTCTCATTTGAGGGAACAAAGCCAAAATAACACAAGTTTTTTTTTTACTTTTTGGGGTAAACACATTTATTTCTATGTTGATGTGTATAGTTGTAATGTGCTTGCGTATGTTTCAGAATATATACAGTAAATGTGTAATTTATAGAATATTAGAATTATTATCTAAAATACATTATTAGCAAATTTATACCTTTCTATTTGTATCAGGAAGGACAGTATATCACACTTGTTCACACAAAAAGACCCAGTTAAAATAAGCTTTCAAATTTCAATAAACATGAATGCTGAAAGTTAAGCAAAAGAAAGGAAGGAGGGAGGAAGGAAGGAAAGAAGATGATAAATAGAAGTGTAGAGGTAGATGTATTGGAGTGCACAGTGATGAAATTATGTGTATGGTTTGTGGTAGTCTCAAGACAGAGCATATCGTGGAATCATAGATCACAGATCATGGAAAAGACACTAAAATTAGAATTGAGTATTTTTTTTTCTGCATATGTTATTGAACTTCTGGTTGTACTGCCTTAAAAAAGGAACAGCAATATCTTTGTAATGCTGATCCTAATAGTATTAAAAATGCTCTGGTCCTTTACAGTTACTTCACCCTAGCTAAATGTTTAGTGTGTTGATGGGGCAACTTCAGGACATACCCTCTGCTGCCTTTCCAGAAAACTATGCTTTCTGGAAATATATATAACAAATCACCAGGAACTGTTTTCAGGTTGGAGGAAAATTCATTTTATCTTTTATCCTAGTTCAGTGATGGCTAACCTTTTTGGCACTAAGTGCCCAAAGTGCATGCCTGCACGTGCACAACCCCTCAAAATACAATGTGTGCATGTCCTCCTGCATGCACCCTGTCCCCTATGCATGTGCAGCAGAGACCCAAAGACCAGCTAGCTGGCTGGAGGTGTGCATGTATGCATGGTGGAGCTGAGGTGGGGTGACAGCTTGCATGCCCACAGAGAGGGCTCTATGTGCCACCTCTGGCACACATGCCATAGGTTCGCCATCATGGTCCTAGTTATTCCTGGGTAGATAGTTGAAAGTGCATATTAGGTTAATTTAGAGCTACATTGCAAAACAACCTAGTGGGCAGGGGAGGACAGAAAATGCATGTTCCTCTTATTGAGAAGAAGCACCAGTTGAACCTATGCAAAAGCATAGTGATACCCAAGACAAGAAAGGAAGTCAGTTATGATCCACATATTTCTGTATTTGAGACTTGGCTATGTAACAGATAATCAGAGTTGGAAAGGACCTTATAGGTCATCTAGTCCAACCCCCCACCCCACCCAAGCGGGAGACCCCACACCATTTCTGACAGATGGCAGTCCAATCTCTTCTTAAAAGTCTCAAGTGATGGCTCTTCCACAACTTCTGAGGGCAAGCTGCTCCGTTGGTTGATTGTTCTCATTGTCAGAAAGGTTCTCCTTATTTCCAGGTTAAATCTCTCCTTGTTCAGTTTCCGTCCATTATTCCTTGTCTGGCCTACAGGCGCTTTAGAAAATAGCTTGATCCTTTCCACTCTGTGGCAGCCCCTCAAATATTGGAAGACTGTTATCATGTCTCCCCTGGTCCTTCTCTTCACTAGACTAGCCATGTCCAGTTCCTGCAACTGTTCTTCATATGTTTTAGTCTCCAGTCCCCTAATCATCCTGGTTGCTGTTCTCTGTACTTTTTCTAGAGTCTCAACTTCTTTTTTATAGTGTGGTCACCAAAATTGGATGCAGTCCTCTAGGTGTGGTCTTACTAAGGCTTTATAGAGTGGTATTAGTACCTTACTTGATCTCAATTGTATCCCTCTGTTAATGCAACTCCTAGCAATGTGGTATCAAAATACTGGATACCTTTATATTCATGCACGAATAAATATTGTCTTGTCTTTATGACTTCAGTTGCACACAAGTTGCACACTAGAACACAACTTTTAACATTGTGTTTGAAAAGGGTTATAGTTCTGTTGGTTTTCTTCCCAGCACACTGGATAGGAACATAAGGAGCTGGCATGTATTTGTTTGCTAGTAATGGCCAAATACTCGCAAGGGAACAAGTAAACAGTCATTTTGTAGTCACAAATATGCTTTATGTTTAAAGCTGCACCTGCTTAACTCTCAGCCAAATTGCTACACATGGGTCATTTCCATTCTTCATTTTCTTTATGAATTGTAAGTAAAATGAATGTGCCTTTAAACCTAGACAACAGATGGTATGCAATAGGTACGAACATATTGCTCCATATGTTGATGAAATCTTTCACAAAATTTCAAACAATATCCATAGGTTATTGCTTTTGTTTTAAGAAATGCAACAATCTTTTAATGTGAAAAACAAGTACTTTGCAACAAGTCATGGTCATGACTTTGGTCGATTAGTTGTTGGGACCTACCCAAACTTTGGGGTCCTATGGTCTGAGAAACATCACCATCAAGACTGCCATATCATGATAATCCCTGCACCCACCCACCAATAGTCAAGCTGCAGAACACTTAATACTCCTTTGAAGTATTTAATCTGGTTCCTAAATACTTATGGTCCTCCCGCTAATACCAACTCATTCTTTTGGAAACTCAAAACAAAAATTCTCTGCTTTAAATAAGGTACCTTGGAGTGTTCATTTATAGTGATTTGAGTTTTGTTGGAGAGGGTGAAAGTTGCTGTTTGTTTGTGTCTCCTTCCTTGACTCCTGATTACTATATGGATACCTATAGTATTTCCTTGACAACAATATCAAAGTTTCAAATTTAATGTTGTGTATCAGACAAATGGTAGCACAAAACTGAGCAACTCAATTGGCCATTTTGATTCCTTGTTTGAAAGAATTAACATTCCTAGGGAATGTTAGGGATAGGATTAACTCCCTATCTGGAAATTTCTTCAAGTCATTATATATAAGGTCTGCTTAGAGTCCATATATAGGATACAATATATAACTCAGTGGCCTAGTGGTTAAGACACAGGGCTTGCTGACTGGAAAGTCAGAAGTTTGAAACCCAAGTACAACATGACAGGGGGAGCTTCCATTCCTGCACCCAGCTCCTGCCCATCTAGCAGTTTGAAAGCATGCAAATGTGAGTAGATAAATAGGTACCACTTCAGCGTGAAGGTAACAGCATTTTATGCACTTGGCATATGGTCATGCAGGCCACATGACCACAGAAAAAGTATTCGGACAACTTTGGCCCATTTGGTTAAGAAACAAAGATGAACACCACTTTCTACAGTCCACCATGATTGTACAGGAAAACCTTTTCTTTTACCTTTTTTATCTTTACCTTTATAACAACATGTGGTTTAGAGTAGCTATTCAGCCATCACCACATGGACATAACCAAAGGTACATAGGAGAATAGCAATAGCACTTAGACTTATATTCCACTGTACAGTGCTTTACAGGCCTTCCTAAGTTGTTTACAGAGTCAGCATATTGCCCCCAATAATCTGGGTCCTCATTTTACCCACCTTGGAAAGATGGAAGGCTGAGTCAACCTTGAGCCTGGTGAGATTTGAACCACCAAATTGCAGGTAGCTGGCAGTCAGCAGAAATAGCCTGCAGTACTGCACTCTAATGCACCATGGCTCAGAATGCTTAAAACATCTAAAAGATTGCCTAAGGCAAAGCATCTATCTTGGCTAAAGTGCATGCCTTATGAAATTTCATAATTGGAATAGATGGTAAATAGGAATTTGGAGCAAATCCTTTTGGAATCAAATAATAAATATTGGGGTATGACACCTACTTAAGCTTGTTTGGAGGCTTATGTCCTAAATTCATTGCTTAAGGATAGATCTAGCAGTATCAAAATTTAGTACTGACCTCCCACAAAGAAGCCCAGCATTTCAATCTTGTAAAATATTTTCTTAAGCCACAAAGATTTAAAGCAGATCACTAAATCTTTGATAATTAGAATTAACTTTAACCAGAAAGTAAGAAGAAAGCATGCTCTAGCATCCAACTAAACTGTACTTCCTTTCTTGTATTCTTTATATTTTGGGGGACCACCAATACAACTCTAATAAACTTATTTTGGATGTTTTCTATAATATGAAGTTTTACAAAGGAACAGATTTAAGAGCCATAAGGAAGTTGAGGGACAACTTTCAACTGGAAGCCCTTGTAGGCTTCAGGAATTTAATGCTCTCCTTTTGGATAGAGCATTAAACAACAGAGATAGGCTGTGCAACACTTGCCTGTTAAGAAAAAAAATGACTATGTCATGATAAGGAAGCATGAAATTGTACTCTAAGGTATTTATAGATGCACCTCTGTTCAACTGGAGTCCCTCTTATTTGCCATTTAGGGATTTTATGATAATTTCAGGGAAAAACTTGCACTTTTGTTTTCTGATAATTCATTGATAGTTTTTGTTCTGTGCAAAATAAAGCTCATGTCTCAAGTTTTTTTTTTTTTTTTTTTTTTTCATATCCCCACTTGTGAAGTAGACATAATAATGATGTCTTTGGCATACTTTAGCAGAATTGCATAATCAGCAAAGGTTTGGAATTATTGGATTTAGATATAAATTGTAAAGTAATTGACCCAATATACATACAATTTGTCATATATATGTTTTAGTGCTGATTTTCCATTGGGGGTTCCCACTCAAGAACTACCCTCCTTAACTTCTCAACTTAAACAGTGGCTATGGTGGGTGTGGCCTAGTCAGCCTCCTGCACCACAGTGTATGGGGGAGTGAATTTTCACCCTCCCCAAGCTCCGGAGGCTTTCCTTGGGCCTCCATGATGGTGAACACAGCCTCCCTGGGCTCCGGACGCCCTCTGGAGGCTGGAAACAGGCCCATTTCCAGCCTTCTGGATCATCCAGGAGGCCCACTTTTCACCTTCCTGAGCCTCTGCCCACGCCCTGTACTTACCTGGGATCCAAAACGGGCCACATGGGGACTACTGGGAGGAGAGAAGAGGGGTGGGTGGAGCCAGCCAGGGGTGGGATCAGTGGTGAGATTCAATTTTTTTTACTACTGGTTCTGTGTGCGTGGCTTGGTGGGCATGGCAGGGGAAGGATACTGTAAAATCTCTAGTCAGAGGTGGTATTTGCCAGTTTTTGAACTACTCAAAATTTCCGCTACCGGTTCTCCAGAACTGGTCAGAACCTGCTGAATACCACCTCTGGGTGGGATTTGCCAATTCACCAAACCAGCCATAAAATTAACTACCGGTGAACTGGGGTGAACTAGTAGCAACCCACCCCTGATTAGGACTAACTCTGCTTAAATCTTTTGAAACAGCTAAAGCTTGTCTATGTGCGGCTTACTATTGAGACAGTTGCTATATGTTGTTAATATTGCTTTAATCAGAAAAGAACCTTGAATAACACACCTTTCCCAATTGAATTATATTTACTTACACCTATGAATCTAAAGTAGATAGGTCTTTGTCACAGACAAGTCTATCATCAAGGTTAACATTTTAGTATTGCTGTGATTTAATCAGCGTGGTTAGAATGCTGCATCTCCATAGACAGACGGAGTATAAATGAACACATTGATTGATAGATGGATTAACACCAGTCCAAATTTTCAGCTGAAAAGCTACATAGACGTCTTAGTTGAGATATGACCAGTCAAATCATACCAATTTTATTAGTTCTTGCCAAAAGAGCATGAGGATTCTCTCACTCTTATTCTGAAGTGCACAAACGGACTTATTGATTTAATAACTTTATAACTGATGTAGGATGTAATCTCAGATCTTTTCCCAAGTTAAACAGAATTATTCAATATAATGAGAGACAATTATATGCATGAATATTACACATACTGTGAATATAATCCACAGTACATTGTCAACATGGACAAGATGTAACATATGCAGTTAGAACAATTAATCTGTGGAACATCTTGACTCTAGAAGTTGTGGGTGTTGGAGGTTTTTAAGAAAAGATTGGACAGTCATTTGTTTAAAAAGGTATAGGGTTTCCTGCTTGAGCAAGAGGTTGGATTAAAAGATCTCCAAATTTCCTTTCAATTATATTATTCTGTTATACTCAGAGTATTCACAAAACGTAACAACAAAAAAGCTGTATGGTTCCAAGATAAAAACTCCATTTACCAATCCCTTTTCTACTGAAAAGTATAGATCTGTAGAATGTGTGGGAACAGATCATTATTAAGGAAATGAAGGTTGCAATCTTGCACATATGCACCTGGATGTAAAGTTCACTGAATACAAAGCAAGTAGTGTTCCTTTGGCTATTGTGTAGTGTCCTTCTCATTTCAGTATAGCTTCTAATTCCCAGAAGAAACTTGAAAAAGGAGACTGCAAAAAGAAGCATGGAAAACATCTTCTACAAATTGCTTTTTGCATTGCTTCTTTTGACATCATCCTCATCCTCATCCTCATCCTCATCCTCATCCTCATCCTCATCCTCATCATCATAGTAATAGTAATAGTAATAGTAATAATAATCCTTTTTTTGGTAGCTTCATTTTTCTGGTTCTGCTTTGTAGTAGCATTTCATTACAGTGCGGTTCTCTGACATGGTGCATTTCTGCCACTTCTGAGGTTGTTCAGCTTCCAGTAGCCCTGCAGGCCCATGACCTGTAGCCCACTTGTTGACAGATGCCCAGGTTCCCCAACACTCTATGCGGTCCTTGTTAACCCGGGCAACAACCAAGCCAGTATAGGCTTCGTTCAGTTGTGTTTCACCATGATTCATTGCATGGGTTGCTGGGTGCACTCAGTTCTGCTCCTCGGCCTAGACCACTCTGACATGGTTGGACCTGCTGGTATTTTGCACTACTGCCAGCACAGGTCTCAGCATCATTGGAACAGTTTACACACACACACCCGCCACGTCAAGGTGGCACTGACAAAATTTTGGAACACAGTACAATATCACGATTGTGGAGAAGAAAAAAGTGTGGATCGTCAACATTACCATACCTGGTGACAGCAGAATCAACAAGAAACAACTTGAAAAAGTCACCAGATATCAGGACTTGAGAATCAAACTTCAGAGACTCTGGCATAAACCAGTGCAGGTGGTTCCAGTGGTCCTCGGCACACTGTATGCTGTGCCTAAAGACCTAGGCAAGCACTTAAAAACTATTGGTGCTGACAAGATCACCATTGGTCAGCTGCAGAAAGCCACCTTACAGGGATGTGCTTGCATAATCCGCTGATACATCACGCAGTCCTAAACACTTGGGAAGTGTTTGACTAGTGATTTGTGATATGAAACCCAGCATGGTTATCTTGTTTGCTGTGTATATTGTCATTTTTGTGAATAATAATAATAATAATAATAATAATAATAATAATAATAATAATAATAATAATAACAACAACAACAACAACAACAACAACAACCTCACCCTGTTCATTGCAACTGACCTTACCCAAAAGTTCTCTTGAGATCATTTCATATTATTTCATTGTTAGATAATACTTTTTACATGCCTATACAAGGCTAGAAACACAAACAATCAGAAACAATTTTTGTTCTTAATGTATAGTTGAGACTTCACTTACACAAAGTTTCCAACCACCATTTTTGCAACATATCCTTGATATAACTGCCTTTACATTTTATAGATCTGATATAACTTGTTTGAATTCCTCAGTGTCAAATAAAATCTAATACACTCAGATAAAATCACTTCCTAAGCAGAAGCTGAAGAAAGACAGCAATTTTCTGCAAACAATTATTATTGACTACCCTGATGGTAGTATGCTGTTGAAAAAGAAATTTACAGCTCTGCTTTATGTTCTTGAATTTTCAGTTGACAACTCAACAACACTATATCTGATTTCTATTAAGTTGTGATATGAAGGAGACTACGGGTTTTCCAAGTTCATTAACTAGGTGGTTTGGTTTGCTTGCTAATTCATGCATGATAAATTGCAATATTTATTGGAATTGATTCCAAATTGGTCCAAATGTTGCATTTTTCAGTAACAGATCATTTCTTGAAAGTGTAAAGGTTATAAAGATTTGCATTTACATTTTTGTTATGTCAAACATACATAAAAATGCTGCTAGTTTATCTTGCAAGCACAATTGTAATTCAGCATTTAGATAATTCTTAAAACCTTCTGCAGCTTTCATTTTATTATCCACTGCAAATACATTTTTCACATCACTGAATAGTCACAAATGAATGCAGTTAATTTTGTGGATAGCTTTCTAGAGAGATCACGGCAACTCCTGGATTTAAGTTGTGGCAAAAACTTGAATTGTATCCTGCAACAATTTATTTAATTTGTAACCAGGGTTAGCACCCTGGATATTTACATAAAATCTCAGAAATGGCCTGAGCCAAACTTCCATTACAGGTATTCTTGTAAGCTTCTTATAATAAGAATATTGAAACCCAGTGTCATTGTCGCATTACGACATTGAAACTTGTAAGGCTTCATTGTTATAATGTCAGCTGGTAATGGTTACTCAGAATTGGGTGGACTGATTAAGATGGTCCAGTCAAGATTCCTAATGGACAATATGATTCTCTAGTGTCCTTGGAGAATTACTAATGAGCCTGGAAAGTTGTTCTGTCAGCACATCAAGTTCTTGACTCGTGTGCATAATTCACTTGATATGATTGTTCCTGAACAGCTTCTTCTTGCTCACTGATCCTAGGAGGCCACTAAATATACTGAGTTGGTTCAGGAAATGAAATAGGTCATGGGTGTCAAACTTGCTGCATCACGTTGCTGTCATGTGATATATCTATCTATCTATCTATCTATCTATATAATGTTTCTCCCTTCAGGGAGCTGGGGTGGGTGTGGCCTGCATGTGATGCATCTGGCCCATGGGCCACCAGTTTGTCAACCATGAAATATATGAATGCTGGTGGAAGTTCAGGTAACAAACAAGACTACACATAGTCCAAGTATACTGTTCAAGTATATATCAAGTATACTGTGATGAGGTTAATTCCTTCTTCATGCATTTACAGAATTCTGGCCAAGTGGCCTGTTTGGACTAACCCAGAATTTAAGTGGGGAGGAAAGGATGGAAGATCTGTTTATGTATGTGGTGAGCATTTACTGATAATTGCAAAGGATTATTAAAGAAAATTCAGACACAAACATGGGAGGAAAATAATATTTTTTGCCCTCCCCAGGCTCCGGAGGCTTTCCTCAAGCCTCTGGGTGGGTGAAAATGGCCTCCCCAGGCACTGGATTCTGTGCGTTGTTATTGTAATGGATTTATCTGCTTTTAATCTCCTTTCATCTAACATTCATACTTCTAGCCCATCTCCAAGTACAAGTGTTGCCTGCTCTTAAATGCAAGAGCAAGATAACTTATTCAAAACAAATGTTTAAAATGCAGCTTCCAAAAAGAGCAGACAGAATTCAAACTTTGACATGTATTTGCCCTCTGATTGTTTCCAAATCCAGTTGTATAAATTTGTAGAGGTATCCCGCCAATAGATAAACTGGATGGCAATTCTCTATGTTGCAACCTGTAGCATCAGGAAAGCACTTTTTTTTTTGGCTAAGGTTGCTTTGCATGGACTATCAGAATATGCTAATTCTCATCTTTGTCTAAACATGCTTGTAACTAAAACCTTTTGCCATATACTGTGAGACTAGGCCGAAGCCACCATACCTAAAAGTAGTGAAGGTGGACAAAAGCCAGGAAAAGCTCCCTTAGAGAAAGGAAACAAGTTGTTAAGAAAACAAAAAGACAACAGTTGGTGTTAAGTTTGAGCAATGAGAGGCTGAACCAGAGCATGAGTGCAACAATACTTTATTTTACAATAAAGGGCTGACCGTGCTTGCCACGCCTGGAACTGGCTCGCAGCAATCAGCAACTGATTGGACCCCGCAGCCTGCTTTTATAGCTGGCTGCTGGAAGAACCAACCAATGGGAATGGGGAATAACGCCCACACAAAGTGAGTGGACCTGAGTGAGAACTCCTAGAGTTCTCAGGACATACACCCCTTCCCCCAGATGCGAACATGCATAGTCCTTGAGGTAGACGGGGGTTTGTGTTGGCGCCGGAACGGCGCAGCTCGGGAACATTGTCTGTCTGTTCGGTATCAGTCTGTGACGGTTGAGCCGGCATAGTGTCGCCATACGCTCCCTCCGGACTGGGCATCCTCGGGAACCACCGGGTTGGTTACTGGGGTCGAGCTCTCGTGGGTTGGATCAGGCTGGTCAACTCTCTGGGCGCTGTTGTCCGAGTTTGGGTTGACCGGAGCGACCGCTGGTGCAGACTGGTCGTTGGGTGCGATGTGGCTGGGCGACGGATGTGGTGGTTCCTCTTCGACTGGAGACTCTGGATTCTTGTTGGCAAGGGTGCTGGGGCGCCTTCTAAGCTGGTCTATGTGTCTCTCCAGATGCGACCATCCTCCAGCCTGACCCTATACGATCTCGGCCCGGTGGCGACGATGACCTCGCCTGGAATCCAAAGTGGGTCCCCAGCGAAATTCCTTGCGAATACTGGCTCCTGTAACATAAAATGTCTAACCCCGAGTAGAAGCGAGGGAGAGTCAGGGCAGTATTGAGGGTGCAGTCTGTCCAATACAGTCCTCAGGCGCCGGCCCATCAGAAGTTCCGCTGGGGACTTATTGGTGACTGTACAGGGGGTTGAGTGCTGGCTCATCAGGAACCGTGCGAGTTTGTGGTGCCAGTCATCCCTGCCAAACCTAGCGAGGCCTCTTTGGTGGTCCTGACGGCCCTTTCAGCCAACCCATTACTGGCAGGGTGAAATGGGGCTGTGAAAATGTGGCGAATGCCCAGGTTGGCAGCAAAACGGCTGAATTCTACTGATGCGAACTGTGGGCCATTATCGGAGACAATGGAGTCGGGTAGTCCATGTGTAACGAACAGGCGCGTTAACACGTTGGTGATTGCTAGTGTGGTGGTCGTGGATAGCTGTGCCACGTCTATCCATTTGGAATAAGCGTCCGACCACTAGGAACATCTTTCCATGCACGGGCGGCCAGATCGATATGGATTCTAGACCAAGGGCGCTGGCGCTCTCCCATCTGGTAGGGGTGGCGATGGGGGGCAGGACGGGATTCCTGGCAAATGCTGCAGGAACTTACCCAATTGACAATGTCCTCGTCTAGACCCGGCCACCACACGTAGCTGCGTGCTAATGACTTCATTCTCACGATGCCGGGTGTCCCTCGTGCAACGCCTCCAGGACTCGGGTGCACGCAGCGAGGTCGGAATGACCACTCGAGTGCCCCACAGTAGACAACCCTGCAAACTGGACAGCTCCTGCATGCGAGTCTTAAAGGGTGCGAATTTGTTATCAACGTTGCCTCCCGGCCACCTCCTTACCCAGTCGAGCACCTGGGCGGCGCTTGGTCTGCCTTGGTTTTAGCGGCGATGTCAAGGGCGGTGATGGGCAGGTCCAACTGGGTGATTTCGAAAATGGCGTTGACAGGAGCTGGGTCTTCAGCCGGAGCGGGTAAGGGCAGCGACTGAGAGCGTCGGCGTGGGATAGAGTTTTGCCCGGCGGTGAATAAGTTTGTATGAGTAGGCTGCTAGGAAAAGTGTCCACCTTGTCATCCTAGGGGAAAGGACTTGAGGTGTCTGTTTGTCGCCAGCCAGTAGGCCCAGGAGGGGCTTATGGTCGGTGACCAGTTCGAAGAAGTGGCCAAAAAGGAATTCGTGAAACTTTTCACGGCCGCAACAGCTGCTAGGGCTTCCTTGTCTATTTGGCTGTAGTTTCGCTCCGTGGCCGAGAGCGTCCTGGAGAAAAAGCGATGGGGGCCTCGGCGCCATTGGGGAGTCTGTGACTAAGGACCGCCCCAATTCCAAAAGGGGATGTGTCTGCTGCCAGTACTAAAGGAAGGTTGGGGTCGAATTGGATGAGCACTGCCTCTGACGTAAGTAGTGATTTGACGGCGTTAAACACCTGGTCTTCTTTGTGCCCCCAGTGCCACGGTGACTTTTGTCTAGTAATCTGTGTAGGGTTCGGCTACTGAGGCTTTATGGGGCAAGAAGGATGCATAAAAGTTCAGCAGCCCCAAGAAAGCTTGTAGCTCCGTTTTGGAGGTTGGTGTGGGAGCTTTGTGGATTGCCCTAACCTTGGACTCCAGGGGTGAATGCCAGAGCGTCAATTTTATAGCCCAGAAAGTCCACCTGTCTAGTGGCAATGGCGCATTTTTCTTTTTTAACTTGAGGCCATGCTGTCTGAACCTCTCTAACACTGCTGCACTCTCTGGAAGAGTTGGGGTCTGTCCCTGGCCGAGACCAAGATGTCGTCAGTAGGGTACTACACCAGGGAGGCCCTGTAAAATCCGCTCCATGAGGATTGAAAAATACCGGGGCAACACTTACGCCAAATTGGAGACGCTTGCATCCGGAAGGCACCCCTGTGGTGACGATGGTCTGAAGTTCCGCTGTTTGGTTATCAACAGGGAACTGCTGATATGCTTGAGACATGTCCAATTTAGCAAAAATACTGCCCGGCTCGAATGTGTGTAATAAGTGCTGAATGATGGGCACAGGGTAGGCGCTAACTTGTAATTATTTATTGATTGTTGTCTTGTAGTCCGAGCAAATTCTCAGACTACCATCTTTTTTAAGGGGTGTGACAATGGGCGTCTCCCACTTGGCGAAATCTGTTGGCTCAATGACCCCTTGTTTTAGTAGTTTATCCAATTCAGCGTCTAGTTTTGGTCGAATAGCAAATGGAACTCTACGTGGTTTTAATCTGATTGGGACTGCCTGGGGGTCAACGGTGAACGAGATGGGGGTTCCATTATAACACCCCAGCTCCTCGCTGAACACATCTGCGTAGTCAGCGAATAAGGAGTCAGTGTCTGAGGTTGAGACAGCATGGACTCCTGTTAGCCCTAGGCCGAGGTGGGGAAACCAATCGAGCCCCAATAAGGTGGGTAGATTGCCGTTAACTACCACTAGAGGTAGGTGGCCTTTAAAAGCTCTAAAACTGACAAAGAACTTGCCTCTGCCGATCACGGAATGGCCTTCCCCTGGTAGTCCTTCAGACCGAACTGGCATCTCTGAAGCCGGGTAGTAGATAGGCTGGGATGGAGTCTCTTGAGGGTGCTCCACGAGATTATTGAGAGCGCTGACCCTGTGTCAACCTCCATGTGGCACAGTTTACCTTCTAGGGAAACGGAGAGAGAAATTTTGCTAACAGTGTGGGCAAGTGCGCCTGGCAAGGCGGTGCGTGCGACAGTTTAATACTTGCCTCTGTGGTCCCGAGTGCGGGACGGGGGTCTGTGTGCAGCGCTTTGAGGGGCTTGGCAGACTCTCGCGATGTGCCCCCTCTTATGGCAGTTGTTGCAAGTGGCTCCTTTAAACTTGCAGGTGGCCCTTTGATGCGATCCCCACAGGCTAGGCACAGTGTGATGTGCTTGGGTGGACCGGTGTATTCTTGTTTGGCCCCTACCTGCGACCGTCTGTCGTTGGCGGCGGTGGACGTCGTTTTCATCGTTGTGGGTTTCCTCCGCTCCCACCTCTTCGGAATGGACTGGGAACGATGCCAACTTGGCACTTGGGCCCTGAATTTTGGTGGCTGAGTTCGTTGCTAGCTCGGCTGCTAGGGCCTCCTCGACCGCTTGCGCGAGGTTGAGGTCTTTTTGCTAGCAGGCGCCTCTGTAGGTTGAGATCCTTGACCCCACAAACTAATTGATCGAGGAGCATGTCCTCCAGGTATGTTCCAAACCCGCAGTGCAGGGCTGCTGTTCTGAGGCGGCCATATATTGATTGATGGTCTCCTTACTTGATTGCTTCCTCATACGGAACGTGAACCTCCTGGCGATTTGTGAAGGCCTGGGAGCGTAGTGGTTAGTGAGGATCTCAAGCAACTCCGGACCACGGAACGTTTTTCAATTCTCTCGGTGCCACGAGTGCTGCGGCGGTATCCTAAACGGTGGCTCCGCAGTAGATTAGGAAATAGGATTTTTCCGATGCTCTCCCGCATCCGCCAGGCCGACCGCATCTATGTAATGATTGAAGCGGTTCTTATACGATTCCCACTTCTCTTCGTCTGGTTTAAACGCCGGGAATACTGGGTTGGAACTCATGGTGCTGGAACGGCTGGGCTACCTGCGGAAAAAATCTCTCTGGGACAATGGGCGCTCGTGAGTTACTAGTGATATCAGCTCTGGAGAGGTTTTTTGCTACCCTCTCTTTTTCTCTCTGGGTTACCACGTTGGCTGCTAGCCGTTGGAGGTGTCTTGATTCGCGCCAAAAGTGGGCGTTAGTGACTTCCTACAGCGCTGTGCTGTGTCTCCTACTGGCTCGAAATTCAAATGACACCCGTTTGAATTTCGCGCCAAATCAGAGCGGCTGCGGCTCGCAGCGCTTCACTTTCCCCGTAGCGGGGCTAACAAGCGGCTACAGACGCTTCTAACTTTTGAACCAGACCGCTTTCTCTGGCTGCGGATCAGCGTTTGCTCTTTTTGATCGCTCGTTTTGTTGGCTGACCGCTCTCTCTGGCTGCGGATCAGCGTTTCCCTTATCGCCAGCCGATCGCTCTCTCTGGGCTGCGGATCGGTGGCTAGTGACTCAGCGGTTGCATGGTGCTTCTGGTAGCCATCCCATCCTCGTCGCCAGTGTTAAGTTTGAGCAATGAGAGGCTGAACCAGAGCATGAGTGCAACAATACTTTTTTTACAATAAAGGGCTGACCGTGCTTGCCACGCCTGGAACTGGCTCGCAGCAATCAGCAACTGATTGGACCCCGCAGCCTGCTTTTATAGCTGGCTGCTGGAGAGAACCAACCAATGGGAATGGGGGAATAACGCCCACACAAAGTGAGTGGACCTGGTGAGAACTCCTAGAGTTCTCAGGACATAACAGTTGGGCCCAAGCATATGGCAACAGGGGTGGAATGCAAATATTTTTACTACTGGTTGTATGGGGCATGGCTAGGTGGGAGTTGCTAGGTGAGCATGGATATGTGACTGGGTGGGCATGGCTTCTTTTTTTGTGCAGCACCCCCCCCCCCGCTTTGTTTTTTTGCCTCCTGGGCCTCAGGGAAGCCTCCTGGGAGTCCCTTTTTGCTCCTAGGAGGCTAGGAAGCAGGGGAAGCTGCAGCACACACACACACCATGCATTCCTTTTTGCCTCCTTGGTGAAGCAGTAAGGCAGCGAGCGGGATCCCAGCACAGCTGATAGTTGGAACAGCTGATCATCGGGAGGAAGAAAAAATAACTGGGTAAAACCGGTAGAATACCACCACTGCATGGCAAGCCCCTCCCCAAGTCTCACCAACAAAGCAAGCATTTTAAGGGATAAAAAGGGATCCTGAAGCCTGCCAACTCTTTCAGTCATTTTTGGATCCTAAACTCGGCAGCTTCCATTTCTCTGGCTAGGAACTCACAGCCTCGCTGTGGATGTTGGGAAAGTGTAGATGAGAGGAATAGAGAATGTGTGTAAGAGCAAATAGATAATACTTAATAACCAATAACATTTTGCTATTGTTTTAAATTCACTGGGTCTCCGTGTATTTTAAAGAATCATTTGTACCTCAGTGTTCAACTGAAAGTGATTTGAGTGTGGCAGTTTTCCAGGACTGTGAGCGTGTGACCTCACCTTATCAGTGACTGTAAGCTGAACCTGAGAGGACACTTGTGTGACAATACAACATGGGCTTCCTCAGCAACTATAATTCTCTCCTTCAGAGTCAAAATGCAATTTGATATCTTATGTACCGCAAATTTTATAAACTGAATGAAAATTTCTGGAAGTAGATAAATTTATAAAACACACACACACACACACATTTGACAGACCTTGGTGCAGTAAATAACACAATAGGCAAGGGGTGTCAAACTCGCATCATCATGATGGCATCACATGACATATCAGGAGTTTTTTCCCCTTTGTGAAACCGGTGTGGCGATAGATAGATAGATAGATAGATAGATAGATAGATAGATAGATAGATAGATAGATAGATAGATAGATGTAATGTAGATGTAGATGTAGATATATAGATATATAGCCACACTGGTTTCACAAAGTGGAAAAAAATATGTCATGTGACGCTGTCATGATGATGCAAGTTTGACATATTATGTTATTTACTGCACCAAGGTCTGTCAAGTGTGTGTGTGTGTGTGTGTGTGTGTGTGTGTACATCTTCTTGCACCAGCCAGGTTCCCTCTCTCCTCCTCCTCCTCTTCCTCTTCCTTCTCCATCTTCATCCACCTTACCATCATTCCCTCCAGCTTCCTCTTTCTCCTCTTCTTCCTCTTCCTTTTCCTCCTCCTCCTGTACATCACTTCCTCCCTCCCTCCATTCTTTTCCTCCTGCTCTTCTTCTTCTTTGCCATCACTCTTTCCATCCTCTTCCTCTTTCTCCTCCTCCTTGCCATAATTCCATCCAACCTCTTCTTTCTTCACTCCTACTATTCATCACTCCCTCCCTCCTCTTCTTCCTCTTTCGCCTCTAGCCTCCTTCTCCTTTGTTGTGACACATCCAGCCTGTGGGCTGTGAGTTTGACAGCTCTGCAATAGGCCATGATACAAAAGCAAGAAGGGAAATGGCATTTTTGCACAATCACTATGTATATAAACACTAAATTTATTCAAATAGCTATATCGCTTAGGTGGACTATCAGAGTTAAAGCTTCTTTACCTTAAAAAATAACAGGATGTGGGAGTTAGGTAGGACCTACTGTAGCACAAATTTCTTTGTCTGCATTTGGGTGACAGACCAAGGCTGTGTAATGAACAAAGAAGGTGGATATGATGCCCACACAATCTTGAAAAAGTGACTGTTTGTTCTTTCAAAACACCTACAACTGCAGAGTTGCCTGAATCATAAAAGTACAACTTAATTGTGATGATGACAAATATAGCCACACAATTGCCCCTTAAACATGGGGTTGAGAAACAAAAAGTCACTAATTAGACACAGGAATGACTATAAATAATGCAACTCTGCAACAATTTGTATTATTAACCAGCACCAGCACAAGAATAATAGTTAGAATAATACTTAGCATCAGTAAATTACAAGTCTTAGTTTTCACAAAAGACCCAGCCATAGATATCATTATCGCTTTATTGTGTTCACCCATAGCCTATGACATTATTTAATGTATGAAAAATCCAGGCACATTTATGGGGATCGCAATACAGGAGATATATCCATTGTGTTTTCTTTCTTAATAATTTGTTGTTTCCAAATCTTTTAGAGATAAGTGTAATTCTAAGAGAATTCAAGGACTTATTGGGGCCTGGGGTTCCTGGATAGTAATATTCATATTAGATAAAGTGTGAAGAAGGAAATGTTGAATTTAGAGAATGCCCAACTTTAAAATAACTCTGGACAGTTTAAATTTTAAAAAGCAGTAAACAATGAGCTAAGAAGAGAAAATGCATCCATGCTCACAAAATGCAAACTCAACATACAATGCTCCTGCATTTGTGACATGAGCTCAACAGCTACTGTACTGTACTCCCAATTACCAAGTCTTCAAAAACTGCAAGACAGCTTTAGAGTGGGGCTTCCTCTAAGGGGGAGGAGGAGGAGGAAGAGGAGGAGGAGGAGGAGGAGGAGGAGGAGGAGGAGGAGGAGGAGGAGGAGGAGGAAGAGGAGGAGGAGGAGTTGTTGTTTTCTGCAAAACTTATATGGCAGTTTTTTCCTTCCAAAATGAACTAGTCTAACTTTAAAGTTAGTTCAGTCTTTATGTGTGTCTTGTCTGCCAGGCGTTTGGTTCTGGCGATTAGTGTTTTGGCCATGGAGTTTATCTGTGCTGGGTGGTGGTGGGATTGGGCGTTGAGGTAGCGGTTGGTGTGCATTTTGTTCTGATATAAGGCACACAGATGACACACTAGGACACACCATATACCAGAAGAAAACACACACCAACCGCTACCTCAACGCCCAATCCCACCACCACCCAGAACAGATAAACTCCATGGCCAAAACACTAATCGCCAGAACCAAATGCCTGGCAGACAAGACACACATAAAGACCGAACTATGCACCCTGACTAAAGTACTGACAGCCAACAGCTTCCACAAAAGCAAAATCACAGGCTTGATCCACAAAAACACACTGAGACATAATGGAGACCTAGAAGATGAACAAACCTATGGAACAGCTGTCCTGCCCTACATAAGAGGTACTACTGACAAAATCAGTAAGATACTATACAGGCACCACATCAAGACTGCCTTCAAAACAGACAGAAAAATAGCAGCCATCCTTAGAAACCCCAAATATATAATTGACTTGGAAAACCAAGGCATATATGAAGTCCCCTGTGCATTATGCCTGGCCACATACATTGGACAGACCAATAGAAGAATAAGTACCCGCCTGGATGAACACAAAAATGCAGTAAAAAAGCTTGAACACACTTCCTCACTAGTCCAACACATAAAAACCACAGGTCATAGCATCAACTTCAATGGCACCAAAACCCTAGCCACTATAGAAAACCCCAGCCACAGAATTATCAGAGAAGCCATAGAGATTGAAAAAAGACCTGAAAGCATGAATAGAAGAGATGATTCCACCAGACTGTCAATCATTTGGAAGCCTGCACTCACAAACAAACAAATCTCCACACCACAAGCCAGGCAAACCCTTGGGCACAAACAGATCCCCCCCGATACCTCCAGCTCAAACACACCCCAACCAGGCACCCAGATGAAACCTAACTTCCTAACAAATGATAGCTGTCCATTTACCTGGAGCCAAGCTGCACTAAAGGCCTCTAATACAGGAACACAATGTTGCCAGCTAACAAGACAAAAAAAGCCACAAAACAGACAGAAGATATTAGAAACACTAATCAAGCAGAACACAGCAACCCCAAGACCAATAAACACAGACCAAGACTCCCAACCAATCAGGATGAAGAAAAAACCATTCTGGCACAGCAGTAGGCTAGCTCCAAATTTAAAATTGAAACAACTGTAAAAGGCTGACTCACAGACGAACACAATACAAAAGCCTGATGATAGCAGATGAGATTCTGCCAAAACGTTGCTACAACTTTAAAAGCACAACTATAATGATGTGGGAAAATACCCGAACAAAGCTGAATACCACACACACACACACACACACACACACACACACACACACACACACACAATATTATAATAATGTATATATATATATATATATATTACTGCAAAGATAAAGATTATCCAGATACAAACAGATAAACAGATTGGCTTTTCAGCCTGACCACATAGACAAGACTGTGAATATATAATTCCAGTCAGACATTTGTTCTTGATTGTACATGATTCTTAGCAGTTAAGAACTGTTTGATGAAAAACTGATTAGTTCTATTCTTCTGTATTCCATTTGGATAGATGAGAACTATGAAATAGTGATTGCAGAGATAGAGAATAATTATATATCTGCATAACAGTTCCAATGACTGGAATTTGAAGATAGATAGATAGATAGATAGATAGATAGATAGATAGATAGATAGATAGATAGATAGATAGATAGATAGATAGATAAAATAGATATAATGTATATTTTAGGACAGAAATGTTACTCATTTCATATACAATATTTTTTTCTGGTAATATTTGTACATCACATTACTGAAAAAAAACATGCATGTATTACTGTTGATTAATATGCCATGCAAGATTTGATAATTAGGCAAAGTTCATTTAGAGGAAACGAGGCACATAGGAAAATAGTTAGGCAAGAAAACAAGAATTAGTCTTTGTTCAGTTACTAAAAGCATGGAAAACTTGGCTTCAACCCTTTCAAAATTGTTTCAGGCAGTCCTACACATCGCTCGTCAGAAACATACTAATTGAAGATTTCAATTTGTCGGAAGATCACTCTAGGGCTACCATATCTGAGCTGAAAGAACTCAAATAACCACTAGGTGAGAGTTAAGAAATATAACTAATTCTACATCTTTGCTGGCATCTCGTCACTTCTAGCAGTCCTGCTTCAGCAGTGATTCAATTCGCTGAGAATGAAGAGTCATTCTCAGTCATTCAGTTTGACAAAAATCCATACTTGTAGAAAGAGTAGCATCATTTCCAGGGTGGAATGTGATAGCCAATTCACCATGGCCAACTTGCCATGGTCATCTTGCCCCAGCCAACTCTCCAAGGGACAACTCACCATGGGACAATTCAACAATTCAATTTAATTACTTAAAATAATTTTACAAATATTTTTTAATTTTTGTCCTTCATATTTTATTTCGTCCCTCCTTTTGCATCCATTTCTTTGATATTAGTCTAACTCTTGTCCCATAGAGAATTGTTCCACACTGAGTTGACCATGTTGATTGTCCCATGGCAAGTTGGCTGTGGTGAGTTGCCATAGCCTATTTCCAGGGATTATAATTCTTTCCAAAGATTTATTGCATTTCTAGTATATTCAGCATTGTACTGAAAGGAGGAAGATAGGAACAAAATAGTGGCATATTTTTGAAGGTAACCCACTACAAGCATGCTTTCTCTTTATAGTGAATAGTGAGTGATTCTCTGCTAGAGAAACATGGGACCACTTTAATTGGGGAGATTGGATCACGTTGTTCAATCTATGCAGCCTGGGAATTTTCTTAATACATATTGGGGAAGCCTATAATAACTTAATCTGAACAAAAGAACATATTGTTTTTAGGCACATCATGCACGGACTCAACTTGACATAAGAGAACAATTCAATTCTATCTTCATTCTCTAATGATTATTACAGGGAAATAAATACATTTGAGGATATACTGAAATCTAAAGTTGTATAATTTATGAGACACCTCGAGCTAGCCTATATCCTACTTAATTGTGCTATGGTGAAAGTTCAAAAAACGAAGGAGCTTATGGCTGCCTCCTTTCAACTTGGAAGAAAAGGAGAAATACATAAAATAATAAAATGTATACTCTCCCCTTCCTTGTTTTTTTTTTTTTTTTTAGTCTATACTCTTCAGTATCATACAAAGACATAAGGTAATATTTGCTACCAATTCCAAAGAGTTGTATCTCAAACTGTTGTTGGGCCATTATTTGCTCTGGATGGCTTTATGTTACTCACCGCCCAACGTACTTCACAGAATAATTGTAATATATGTAAAAGTCTCCTTTCAGGAAACTAGATCAATGATGGAAAGGAACTGATAGCCTTTCAGAAAAAAAAAATTCCAACCAAAATCATATTCATATTTTCTGGATATAAAGGAACATTCTTGGAATTGTGCTAAACGTCAGATTGTGCTATGTTTCCATTTTCTGTGCATTTCCTCTCTATCAACATGTTTTTCTCATCAACAAAAGTCATGAAAATATCTGGGTTATGAGAACCATGATGTCCTGTCCTCCATTTAATACTGCTGGCACTCGGCAGGATGTGTTACTGATGAGATTCAACTTCATTTGTTTTGAGTCGATAGGAAGGACAAGGGCTGTAATTAATGCTCGGGAGGAGGGTGGTAGGTTAATTTTTGGTGGGGGATGTTATTGTTTAAATGTATGCTTATTTTGCTGATGAAGTTACAGCATTTAACTAATGATGGCAGATCTCAAAAACTGAGAACCATCAGCCCGGATTAGCACTACGGTGGATATCAACTGAGAGTTCCAGGTTTGTAGATTAAATGGGAAATTTTAAAAAAAAATCCAGAAGAAGGAGCGTAAATAAGTATACAATCGTCCTATTGTCCCCAATTATTAGTTCCTATTTCTTATATTTAAACTTATGTTATTCTTATTTCTATTGTATTTTAAGCTTTTGATGAAATAAATAAACAAACAAACAAATAAATAAATAAATGGCAAACAGCTTCCATATTGCTAAGGAAATGTGATGCAGCTTTTGTTAATTCAGTAGAAGGGAAACTGAATTACCTTAATTTCATGCATTGGAAATCTTTGAGGCTAAATACTGGGGATTTTGTGTAGGAGGGATAAATTCTGACAATTATTGAATATGGATTACTAGAAACTAATAGAGCTTATCAGGTTGCAGAGTCTTTTTCCCTCCCTTCCTCTTCTGTCAAAGCAGACGTCTACTCTATTACAAGCAGCAGAAAATATACTAGAATGGTATGGTTATTAAAACATATTCATGATTCCCAGGGACATCTCAAGCCTTATGTTCAAAATGTGCTTCAGCCAGATGTACTGCCAGATGTAGTTTCCTTTTTTTCAGAGCAACACGTCTTCACTGTATCTGTAACCTATTGAGCTGCACCATTTTTTAATTATTATTATCTTCATACATCCATGGCTTGGAGTATATAAAGCAAAGCCTGTCAAGTCATTAGTATTTTCAGGAATTCCACCACCCCAATTTTTAATTTAAATATGTTTATTATTTTCTCCCTGACCATACATATCAGTTTTGCCATTTCTGCTAATTCTGCCACCTTCACAATCTATTCTTCCATTGTGGATATTTCAGTATTTTTTTCCATCTCTCAATTGAACTGTTTTATTCAGATAAAAAATCATTTGACATGTGATATTTGGGCTATGACCACAGAATTTTTGTTGTTGTTGTTCTAATGTATGGATCTCAATGGACCATTCTTCTAATATGTGGCTTGGAGTATTGATCTCTCATTTTACTATGCCCCTGCCATTCAAAAAATATATGTGCTATTTCCTTAATCTTTGGAACCTTACAAATAGATGTACATTCATGATAGGGAAATTGGTTTAACCTTCCATATTTGATCATTGTATCTAACTGCTGATATATTCTTTGAATAAATACTCTCTTGAGATTCTTGGACATTTTTGTATTTCCCTATGTTTAAGTTGGAAAGGTATATTTATAGCAGTCATCCATTTCAGTGTGCTGGCCTTATTGAAGGTAGCTATATCTTTTTGAGCTTCTATATCCAAGATAAAAATTCTTTGTGTATCAGCCTTTCTAACAGGTTTCTAACAGGACAAGAAAATAGAGAGTCCACAAAGTATAATATAATATGTAAAATGTAAAGTCCAAGAGATCTGAAACGGAGGTTTAGTTAGTTCTATCAAACACAATTTTGAACTTTTCTATAAAGTTAATTCTCCACCAATAATTATATGCCCTGCTTTTGTTAACATTGAAAACAGTTATATATTCCCAACTCATCTAAACTGCAGCACCTTGGGACCTCTTATCCACATTTAAAATACTCCTCAAATAATATTCAAATACATATTATACTTGTTATGATAATAGCATGAATTTTAAGCCCTATAATCCAGCTTTATACAAGGTAAAAAAAGTAACTTTGGATTTAAGGACCTTAATATTTGGCTGTAAAAAACCCAGATAACAATAAATTATTAATGTTACCAATAATTTAATATATGCCCTTTTTCTAAGTGAGCACCTTTGATGGTGGAGAAACCAAAACCTAAAAATAGAGAAGATTACCCCTAAATAAGAAAAGTTATTACCTGGTTCTATTTACCCCAGGGGTCCTCAAACTTTTTAAACAAGGGGCCAAACAGGGTCCCTCGAACTGGCTGGCTGGGTGTGGCTAGGTGGTCATGTGACTGGGTGGGCATGGCCAATTTAACAGTCCATTAAGCAATACACACAAATTAAATTTTAAACTTTTCTGCTCCTGGGGATGTTTTATTTGCTTTTGTTTGCCTGTTGCTCTTTTGGTTGACTTTTCTTTTTACTAGATCAGTTGTTTAGGAGTCTAGGGATCCACTTGAAGAAACTCAGTTTTGCAGCAATTCTTCTCAACTCCAAGGAGCTTACAATCAACAAAGTCTCTCTCTCTCTCTCTCTCCTCCCTCCCTCTCTCTTTCCCTCCCCCTCTCTCTGTAGATACTGTGTGTAGCATTTTTTTTTTTACTTTTCTGCTGACCAACTACTATACATCTGCATGCTTGTAGAGTCCTAGCAAAACTGGCAGCAGATTATATTTTTTTTCTGATCTGCAGAAGCTGTAACGGAGCCACACTTTTCCCCCCTGAAGCTGAGGAACAAATGGGATATAAACTAAATTTGCTGTTGATGAGAAGCTAATGCCATTTTCAAATTACAACCTGTTCTTCATCCACTCATACCTGGCAGCATCACATAGTAATTCTGAACTCAGGATTGCCATGCAAATGCAGGTTAGGACATTTTGTTCTGTAGATGATGTTTCATAAGATGTCAAAGAAGGTACATATATAAGTATTCTCTGGGCAGACTTTATGTGTGATAAACTAAATTCACCTATCATAGCCCCTGGCTTCCAGATTATGCCAGTTGATTTCTAGGCAGTGAATGAACAAATCATCAAATAAAACATAGGGAAATGGAAATTAAGAAAACTAAAAAAAAATGGCATTCACTTTCAGAAATAAAATTTTATTTTCTCTTCACAGCAAGTCAAAACAAGGTCAATGCTTTAGCAATAAGTAGGTAGTAAGTTTTTATGTTAGCAAATGGTATCCATAATCAAATAATGCAATGTGCAACTTTCTTGTACAATTGAAATGTTCATACTTCTTTTTCAATACTTAATAGACAATGAATATTATGTAACCATTAACAATATTTCCATACTGGCTTTAAGTTCTGGAAACTTTTGAATGATCTTAAGATTAGTTTTCTTAAATCTCAATGGAAATTCTCTGTCATCCAGGTCATGGTTGTCTCAAAGGTGGTTTTTTAAGAAGCAACTGGACTTTCTGGTTTTTCTTTGAAAATGCTTCGCTTCTCATCCAAGAAGCTTCTTCTGTTCTGACTGGATGGTGGGGAATGCTACAGTCAGAGCTGAAGAAGCTTCTTGGATGGGAAGCAAAACATCTTCAAAGAAAAAAACAGAAAGTCCAGCTGCCTATTGAAAAAACACCTTTGTGGCTAGTTTTCTTACTATGCCCATGCAAATGTCTGTATTAGGTTGACTGTTGAAAGATTCGTATTCAGAAGATGAACTTACGTTAGTATGCATGGTTTATAACAGATTTCCTTCTCTCTCCGACCCAACTTCTAGATAATAACTTTTCCATAGTTAATCATTTTTCTTAAGAATTATTAAATTTTATTAAGAATTCTTTTTACCTACTGATCAAATTCAAACAAACTGTTTCTAGTTTATTCTTATGGAACAAAAATACCACAGTTCTGCTTGGTATCTAAGCTGCTTGTTTCCTTTGTGGTCCTAGATCACTGGTGGCTAAACCTTTTGGGTTCCTGTGCCAAAAATTGCATGCACAAGCACCCAGAATGCCATGCCTTCTGCTCATGCACATGCAATCCTCCCCTTGCCACCCCCTTACCTGCACTGCGCCTCACAGCTGATTTTTCGGCTGGTTTGAGGTCTTTTTCATAATATCCCTGTTTTGTCACTTCCAGTATTACAGGAAGTGACAAAACGGGCCTATTCATCCTGAAAAGCCTTGCAGAGACTTTTTCCAAGCCTCTGGGAGGCTGAAAGAGGCCTCAAACCAGCCGAAAAATCAGCTGTGAGGAATGTGCATGCGCAGTGAGATAAATTTGCCTGTGGCTCACCTGCAGGCACAAATGGCTCTGCATGCCACTTGTGGCATGCATGCCATAGGTTCACCATCACGGTCCTAGATATTTCTTAAGCAAACTTTAAAAATTCCATGGACTTATTATGAAATTCCATGGACGTATTATGAAAAATGGCTGGGCAATGGGTTAGACTAGTGCCTAGCCCAGATTATGGACCTTACAATCCATTCAATGAACAGAGGTCTCACTAACTTGAGCAGTCTACTAAGACTTACATTTTCCTTATAGGTAGTGTTCCATTCTCCCAAATTTCTGTTCCTTCTTTTTGTTTTTCTGAATGTTGGAAACATGGATGCTTTCATTCACTCAACCACACAAGCACACACCACTTCCCACATTATCTCTTTTCTATTCATTTTTCCTCTTCCCTTCCTTACTCAGGTGCTACAATAATCAGGGCTAAATGCAACAGGCTATTATTTCAGTACTGCATTCTTCTATACGTCTATGGAAACTCTGATAGTTCAGCTTCACAAAAATAAAGAAATAATATTCCTGGAATCTGTTTGTTCTGTTTTGTTTGTTTTTCTAAAGAGGAAAGGGAAGGGAATGGAAGAAAAGAGAAAAGAAGGGAAGGGAAGGGAAGGGAAGGGAAGGGAAGGGAAGCTTTATGAGTTTGAACTGCAAGGGGACCATGCATCTCTCAGCCCGAACTGAATCAGAAAAGGTGGTAGAAGGGTTGAATGAAACATGAGTTTTTGGGATAACAAACAAACAAACAAACAAATGAATGAATGAATAAACAAAATGCAACTTCCAACCATCAGATAACATAGCAATCAGCAGTCCAGGATATCATAGTGTGGAAAGAAATATCTATCTGGTTCAGTTCCAAGCTGGGAAAAAGGCACTGGAGACAAAATAGAGGCTGGAGGCTGATTGGAAAGAGGGTCCATTTATTTAGATGAAGCAGAACCACCAAGAACATATGATTCTGGGCAGTTGAGCACATGGAATTAAGAATGAGGGGGTTTTGTATCTTCTCTTGGGCTTTGTACTTGAGCTTCCTGTTTCTGTGCAAGAACATGTATTCTATTGGCTGTTGTGAGACTCCATTGGGGCCATGTAGGGATTATATAGGGGCCATAGCTGGCTCTACAGGCAAAGTACAAATCCTAGATGTTTGTGTGAGCTAAGTTTGATTGAAGTTTAGATTGCTCTGAGAATGATGCAATGTCTGAAAGGGTGTTGGGTAATTCATACTATGGCTTAATGGCTTTCATCATGTTTTGGCTCTTGGGTGAGAGTATTTGCTTATAAATAGAGCTATCTTGATACTTGTCTTCTTTCAATAAGCTCTTTATCTTTAAATGGTAACATCTGCTGTGGGCTATTAAGGAAAGTGGGGATTGCTTTCTGCCTGCCTCTAAAAATGTGCTTCTCCATTTCTCCCTTTGGGAAATATAATATTCTGCCTTATTTGAATATTGCTCAAAATATTTCATTCTTCTAGGAGGCAGGTTGCTGACTTTCTGCAACAGCTGCATGGCTGCATGATGATCAACTGCTGGAGAGATGGACTGGCCAGGATCTGCATCATCAAGCAAGGGATGCTAGAAGAATGGAACAATGCACTGGGATTTGGGTATAAGACATTTTGAATAGGAAAACGGCAGTGGTAGATCAAACTTGGAAAATAAAATATTATTTTATAATATTATTATAAAATAATAATAAATAATTTATTTATTATTAGGTGTACTAATAATAGCCTTGGGATAAAGAGAAGAATGACATCATCTATTCTGTCATTTAAAAAGTGATAACTCTCTCACACAGATGAAGAGGGGAAAAAAAGTACCATAGATCTTCCCACAGAAAAGATTATTTAATAGAGAATTTAACAGCAACATTGTGTTAGTAAACCTATTGTGTTAAATACCTTTCTACCATCTGTTCCAGGATCATCTCTGCAATATATAATGTACAGGTTTGCCAGTAGTTACAAAGGTTCAATCAGGCTTTGTAAAGAGAGCAACATCCTGGCTGTTCCTGTCAGGAAATATTGGTTCTTTGGGAAAAGTGTCAAAACGATTAAATCATTGAATAATAATGTTTCTCCTTTACCGCAGATGTTAAATCTTACCAAGTGCTGAATCTCTCACTTTTAAGACTGAGATGACTCATAATCAATTCACATTCAATTCTTACTATGGGCTCCTACTTGTGAAACATAATAAATAATGCCTTTTGAAGTATTCAAAACACTTCTTTTTCTTTTTCTTTTTTTTCATAAATTCTGTAAGTCGACCAATATTCGGTTCCCCATATTTCAAATCAAGGATTTAAGAAAAGCTGAGAGATAGAGAAAGGGCAAAAGGGCAAAAGCATATTGCATTTGCAAAGATCCATGCAGTCAAATGGATACAAAAATAAGAGTTACAAAATAATTCTTTTTTTTTTTAAAGAGAAAGAATTGTGTGCATATTCCTTTGTGCAAACCCTTTTACATGTGTAGAGCACCCTCTTCAGTGTAACAGGTGTATAACCATATGGTGACTGATGAATTCATAAACTAGAAAGTTTCAGGTTCATAGTCAAATGACTTTATTATCACGGTGCATCAGCATTCAATAATGTTCTAACTAGGGATGTGCAAAAAATACCCCAACCAAAGCAACAACATTTAACTGCCAACTTGGTTATTGATCATTCATGAATGTGACAGTATTATTATTATTATTATTATTTGGTAAATCATTTTCTGATTAATGCACACATTTACAACCAAATTTTGTATGCTTGAAAACAATGTGTGCCAGAATGACAGTAACCCTGGCATCACTGTATGAAAACGTTATCTGAATGAGATGACATCAATAATCCTCTCTCTCTTTCTCTCTCTCTCTCTCTCTCTCTGTGTGTGTGTCTCTCTCTGTGTGTGTCTCTCTCTCTCTGTTTCCCTCTGTCTCTCTCTGTTTCTCTCTGTCTCTCTGTCTTTCTCTCTCTATGTCTGTCTCTGTCTCTCTCTCTTTGTCTGTCTGTCTCTCTGTGTGTGTGTGTGTCTGTCTGTCTCTGTCTCTGTCTGTGTGTCTGTCTCCGTTTCTCTGTCTCTTTGTCTCTGTCTCTGTCTCTGTCTCTCTGTCTCTCTGTCTGTCTCTGTCTCTCTCTCCCTCTCTGAATCAGTAACCATTTTTAAATGATAAAGTTGTTGGAACAAAACTTGATTGCTAAACATGGAATGGGTATATATTACTTCCTGGTTTATTTATTTATTTCTATTTCCTTTGTTCGTTATGGAAGTTAGAGTTCATATAATGGATGGGTGAGTTGCATGCAATTGAGGGAGTGCAATTCCTGACTATTGTACATTAGTGCTGATTTGCTAAGTTTTGGCATGCCTTCCACACTGTGCACATTATTGTTGTTTGTTGGCATTGAATATCTGGATACATTTAACCATGCAACGATTCTATGTTCATTTGAACCAGCTAGTTCATTTTGGTATGTACATTATGCATTCTCTTATGCCTTATTATTCAATCATCCATTTTATTTGTGTAGTTTATTTGTGTGGTTAGAAGACATGATGAACTATGGAAAAGATCACATTTGTCTCATTTATTTTGGCTATGGCATGCAGGGGAATTCACTGGAGTAAGTAATTATGCTTGGAAGAGTTAGTAGTAAAAAGAAACAAGGATGACAAAGAACACACCATCAAAGCTGACACCAGCCAGAGCATAGAACAACTCAAAGTAGTAGTGCAAGATTGGAAGACAGGGATTACATAAAATAAATAACTTGTTTAACTATCTAATATAATTCAGAGGCACAGTGAGGCCCTTGGATAGATAAAAGTAGTGCAAATGATAGATCCATGTTTCAGGCAATGTCTCAAGATGGTTATTGGAGAAGAAATATCATCTTATAAAAGCAGGCACCTAAAGGCTAATATATAAAGTTTGGTGAACCACATCACTCCTGCCCTCTGGAACAATATTTCTCTTGAAGTTCATTTGCCCCTGACTCTGCTCAATTGTAAAAAACATTTTTAAAAACTTGGGTTTTCAAGTCCAAATATCTGGAATGCTGCTTGAAGGTTGTTTGAATTTTTGCATTTTTCCCAGTATGTTGATTTTATTGCATTTAACTCCACTCTTGCCAATCCCAATCCCAGCTGAGAATGGAGGAGGTTAAACCCTACAACAAATCAGCCAATATTTCAATGTCACATCATTATATACCAAATGCAAAACAATGCTTGACACTGCAGAACTGATGAAATGGCAGGTAAAATGCAAAACTGTAGACCCACAATATGGCTGGAGTAATGAGAAGAACAAAAAATTATTTTCATTACATTTATTCCTTAGAGTTATCTTTGAGATGTTTTTAAGCCCTTGGGCACTGCTCTTTAATTAGCTGTCCCTGTATATACATACATATAACTCATCTTCCTCTTCCCTTTTTCTCATATTCTCTTAGGCCTTGGACTCAGCTATTCAGAAAAAAAAAATAGAAAATGCTGCTACCATTTGACATCAAGGAAAAGAGATGACTTATTATTATTATTATTATTATTATTATTATTATTATTATTATTATTATTATTATTATTATTATTCTCATCATCATCATCATCATCATCATCGTCAAAAACTACAGTGTACACAACAAACGAGATAACTATGCTGGGTTTCATATCACAATCACTAGTCAAACACTTCCCAAGCGTTTAGGATTGCATGATGTATCAGTGGATTATGTGAGCAGATCCCAGTAAGGTGGTCTTCTGCAGCCAATGGTGATTTTGTCAGCGCCAATTGTTTTTAAGTGCTTGCCTATGTCTTTAGGCACCCCCCATGGCGCCAAACCCACCATCCACCCCCTGCCTTTTAAGCCAGAGCTCTGCAGTCGATTTTCAAGTCCTCTGCACCCAGTTGTTCCTCGATTGGCCAAGGTACCACTGGAACCACCTGCACTGGTTTATGCCAGAGTCATCTTTGCATGCTCATTTTCGACCACTTTCTCAGGCTTATGATCCCACCAGTTCTTTGCTACAGGCAGATGGTAGTTGTGACACAAGTTCCAGTGTATGATAATAATATTATAATTATAATAATGTAATCATCATCATCTTTTATTCATTAAACATGAAACTCAGCCAACTGAACATTTAAAAATGCATCACAAATATCATTGACTGGCTCTGATGGTTGATATAGGTTGCTGCCAGCATCCTAGAGATCAACCAAGTATCTTCTTAAGATGTATGTTGTTCCAAGTAGCACAGTCTTTTGCAGCTCTGTTGGTGCTACAGCAGGAAGCTGCAACTTCTTGATGTATTTTGCAAAATTCTTGGACATGGTATCAAGTGCCCTGATGACAATCGGTATCACTGTTACATGTTTCATCCATAATCACATAGTTTCAGTGGCCAGCTCGCAATATTTTGTGATTTTTTTCCAGTTCTTTTTCTTTGACTCTGGCATTTCCTGGTACAGCGATATCAATAAATTGTATGCTTCAGCCCTCAATAATCTTAATATCTGGCATGTTATGTTCCAAATGGTGATCTATCTGTATTTGAGAGTCCCACAAGATCTTCATCATTCTTGACAACCTTTTCCACTTTATGTTCCCATGACCTTTTGGATACAGATAGGATGTATTTATTACATAATGACCAGTGGATTAATTTAGCAACTCGATCATGTCTAGCTTTGTAGTCAGTTTGCATGATTTTGCTGCATTCACATATTAAGTGTGAAATAATTTCAACTTTGTCATTGCAAAGTTGGCAGTTTGGATTGTCAGTGGATTTTTGTATCTTCACTTTCATGGCATTAGTTTGTTCTTGTTCTTATTGTTATTGCTATTGTTATTATTATTTTTAGACAAAGACAAAGAGGAACAATTTGAAGAGGAAGAGGAAAATTGAAATGATTTTTTGTCTTACTTTTTGTTCATAGTTGAAGGTGGGAGAAAGGCTTTTCATTCCTCCAATTTGCATCCACTTCAGAATTTCAATTTTTGAACTTGAAACTATATAATTTTGTCACTTTTTCTATCTTTTAATAGATGAATGAATGAAACAGAATGAAATTTATTATGTTTACCAGCTTTTATGGTGGACTACAATTTTGATCTAAATCATTAAGTGTGTTCTTTATTACTTTGGCATTTATCCCTGTGATGCTTGCCCTTGAATCAACATATTTTTAGATCATAAATAATACCTAATATTGGTTACATAATCCTTCACTTTTTCTTATCTGCTCATTTGGCCCTTAAATTAAAGGGTAGTAAAATGTTATATATTATAAAGTTGGTGGAGGAAAATTGCTATATGTTGCAGTTTGTTTGTCTCTGTTTATATACTATACATTCTTTGTAGAAATTTATTAGGATTAAATTGTGGCAAATTCTAATGCACCATTCAGAATATATATAACCTGCATCCTATATTTTTGTGCAAATTTCCTCATGCTTGCTAATACACAAAATAAATTGAGTGTTGCATTGGAAAGAGGCAGGAGTTAAAATATAATTGTCTGAACTTCTTTACCTCTGAACATATAGTAATGTCCTTGCATATGCTTTTTAGACAGCATCCTATATTGTTTTATTTCTTTTAGATTTAGTTGATGTTCTCTGCTGTTCATTTCTTTATTCATTCATTCAATCATAAATGTATAGCTCCTTTCCTTTCTGATTTCTATTTTCAATTTTTCCTCATAACTGCAGCACTGTGAGAAAGATTGAGAACAACCATTGGTCTTACTTGACAGGGTGAATTCCTGCTCTTAGTCCAACATGTTAACCACTCTACTATCCTTGTTATTTAGTTCATCATGATAAGTGGAGTTCTTATATCTTTCTTTTTTGCACCATTATGAGAGTAAGGTATAATCCAGCAAGACCATATGAATCTTCAGGGAATATTTGACTGTAGTAAGGTAGACTGTTGAAATAAAGCACTCCACTAAAGCTGTTCTGTAAGACCACATGCCTCCCTTTCTCCCCTGTGAAGACTTCAAGAATTGCAAGAATGAAGTATAGCGGGCCTTGTTATATTAACTGATCCTGCTTTTATAGCCTTTCCTCAACTTTGCACTTGATCAAACGTTATTTTTCCTTTTTTTGACAGTGCTTCTGGAGGACACTGAGAAGTTCTCCACTTAACTTTCTCCATCATCCTATACCAAATGGAGAAGAATTTATTCATAGAAAGTAAAGATAGGAAATCTTCAGGGCAATGTAAAACGCTTCCTTAAAGCAAATCTTGATACTTCTTTAATAAGAAGCCAACTATTCTTGCTCCACAATCAAATAGAGCTACTCCATTGCATCCAACCATCCATCCATCCATCCATCTATCATCTACCTACCCATCTACCTACCTACCTATCTTCTATCAATCTATCATTTATCTACCATCTATCAATAAATCAATCTATCATCTATATCATTTATCAATAATCTCTATCAATCTATCATCTATCTATCATTCTCCAACACATTATTCAGAAGAACCCTAAAAAAAACCCAACCCTTTATTGCCATGCATAGAGGAGGAACAGCTGATCTGCTTAAATAGGGATTTTTGCTGAAATAAATCAGGATAAAAATAAAACATATGGTAGTGAAGTATTTTCTTCTTAAAGTTCTTTCCAGTAGATCCCTTGTTTCTATAATATGTGTTAAATTTCCTCAGCGGGGAGGGCGGGGAGGGTTTTTTATGATCTCATAAATGCCTAGTTTGCAAAAAAACTTGGAAAGAAGAGATAACATTCAAACAGGTTCTGTCTTAATAAAGTCACTAATAAAAAATGTCTGGAGGTTCCCTATCACAGATTTCAAAATCTAAGGCAACATTCTTAATTATTAAACTTAAACTCATATTGAAATATTGTCTAGTTGCTTCCATGATTGTGTCTGTGGGATTCAGCAGTGCTGATATTGGTGATGTGTGTATATTGTTAGGGACGGAGCGGGGAGGAGGGATTTTCACTGAAACCCGGTTTGCAAAGATAAGACCCTTCCTCTTCCAGCCTTAGAAATTCCAGGTTGTGTATGCATGTGTATGTGTGTGCCAGTGGTGGGATTCAATTTTTTTTTACTACCCGTTCTGTGGGTGTGATTTGGTGGGTGTGGCATGCCTTAGTGGGCATGGCTTGGTGGGCATGGCAGGGGAAGGATACTGTAAAATCTCCATTCCCTCTCCACTCCTGGGGGAAGGTTATTGCAAAATCCCCATTCCCTCCCCACCCCACTAACCTGCTTTCCAGCTCCCTTCTCCTGTGCAGGGCAATAAAAGAAGACCCTACTGATCAGCTAGGACTCAAGATACAGAGAATAGATGGGTGCAGGGCCAATCAGAGGTGGTATTTGCCATTTCTCCAAACTATTCAAAATTTCCGCTACCGGTTCTCCAGAACTGGTCAGAACCTGCTGAATACCACCTCTGGTGTGTGCGTGTGTCAATTAAGCTTGTTGTTCTGGATGGTAGTGAGTTTTTATTGAGGTCTGAGTCTTGGAAGCTGTCTTTCTCACATCTTTAATTATTATTGTTTCATGCTTAAACTAAGGGAGTTTAAACAGGAGGCCTCTAATTCATTGTTCTCCTAATCCATTTCACAATTATGTCTGGGAGAAATTATAGGACACGGTGCATGTAGCTTGGTGTAAATCTTTTTTTTTAAATGCTGTCCTGCCATTTTTTGTTTTCTCTCCATCCTTCGTCATCATATTAGTGAGGAGATTCAAAACTTGTCTCTGTACTCAATAATGATCTCTTTTCCGTGGATCAGTGGACCGTTCCTTGTTCTTCTTTTCTTTACTGTTGATACCATCTCATCTTTCATCTAGTAGGGACTGAATGAAAAGAGACAGGCCATTATTCATGTCTGTCATATTATTCTTATTTGTTCTTTACATATATATATATATATATATATATATATATATATATATATATATATATATATATATATATATATATATATATATATATATATATATATATATGTTTGGGGAAGGCCTCTTTTTGACAGGCTGTGGATGCACATATAATTCAAAAAAATTTGGACAATTATTTGCATCACCTGCAAGAAGAAAACAGGCATTTTTTTTTATGTTTTACTATTCAGCCCCAAGCTATATTCCACTTTTCATTCTGTATTAGCACTATTTACTGATGAACAAGGGATAGGCCATTTCTCTGTTTCTTTCTTTCAGATGAGGCTTTGGAACATGTTTTGTTATCTAATAAAATGGCAAACATTGTTCCTTCCTTTCCTTCCACTGATTCTCCTCCATTCTCTTTTCTATGTTCTTCTATTTCTGCATCTGTGAATGTATTGTTTCTAAAGATTTGAACTGAGCAAGGCTGTCCCCTGCTGCTCACTTTCCCTTTTTCCTTTCTCTTTCCTTCTACCTTTTTTCTGTCTTATATTATCTGCCTGAAGAACTTTAGTTAATGGTGGCTATTTAACCATGGACAATTTCCAGAGCATTTAAAGCATGTTCTTATTTGGCCTTCATTGAAAAAAACCCACCTTAGATCATTCTTTGTGTGCTGGTAATCGTGCCGCAGTCAGTTTTCTTTGTTATCTAAAGTTCTTGAGAATGTTGCTTTTTCACAATTGATTGTTTGTCTTCTAATGGCTTTCTTGATCCATTTCAATTAGGCTTTCAGGCAGCAATTCAACTTAAGTTGTCAAATTCTGAATATTTTATTGACCCTACATTGATGTTGGTCCAAAAAGGACACCGTTGTCCTGTCTACAGTAGGCTACAGTTACTGTGTGTCAACATTTACCAAAAATAGAATTGGATAGTATCTTGGGGGTTTTCTTGTCCAACCTCCTGTTTGAGCAGGAGATCCTATATCATTCTGGACCAATGGCTGTCCAATCTGTTCTTCAAAACCTCCAGTGTTGGAGCACCCACAACTTCTGGAAACAAGCTGTTCAGCTGATTAATTGTTCTTACTGATATGAAATTTCTCCTTAATTCTAAGCTGGATCTCTCTTTGTTTAAGTAATGGTTTTATCCATTACTTATTTCCTGTACCTTTCTTCACCTATCAGGTGAATAGGATAACCTCTTCTCTGTGAGGGCTCAACAAATATTTATTTTATTGGTTCTTGATTGCTTTTGATATTATGTGATATATATTTTAGTGGAAAACATATGAATCATAAAATTTTAGTCTTTTATTGGAACACACATATCTATATCATATCTATTTATCTACCTATTAACTATCTATCTATCTATCTATCTATCTATCTATCTATCTATCTATCTATATATCTATTTATCTATCTATCTACATCTTGCAAATTTCCATTCTAAATTCTGGAGATCTGCTGTTAGTTGAAATAGTTCAAGAATTGGTACATTACATTTAAATCTTCTCCTAGAATCTTCCAAATGTGCCCACAAAATGCAGTGGCTCTATTTTTTAAAAGATAGAGCAGAGGAGAATTTCTTTATTAAGCCAACATTAGGACACTGCCCAACATACCATCATTTGCCAGAGAAGTTTTTTGCCAAAATCTTGCTTAGTCTTGGTGAAGAAAACCATGAGGAGCAGATAGGCTAATGATCTGACTCCACCATGTAAGCTTGTGTTTATGTATGTTGGTCTTATATTACACAGAGATAATAATTTGTAGAATGTATGCTTCCATTTGTCTGAACAGAAATAACACAAATATTTGATTTTTATATATGTAATTTTTATTGAGAATGTTTGCTTAAATAAAAACTGGGTTAAAAAAGAAAAAATGCAGGAAACAATACAATTAAAAAAAATAAAAAATAAAAAGGTACCGGTACTAAAGTAGGGATTATTGACCTTCATTACAGCAGTTACAATCAAAATTATTATTATTTCTCCCTCTTAGATATAACCATAATCATATTATTCAACCAAAATGTGTGATACTTTTAAGGTCAGTCATATAGATATAAATTGTGTATGAAGCAAATCTTCAGTGATAAATTACTGTAAATTCTGCTAAAATAGCTTTCTTAGTTTTGTCTGCCAATCTTTCATTTACGATCTACTTTATATCTCATAGGGCTCATTATATTATGACTTCAGGCCTTGGCAGGACTTCTCTGATGCTACTGAATTGCAAATGAATTTATTTTTAGATGCAGCATGATACTTGTTAGATACTAATAAGATATTAGTGCTGGAATGAACAACATAAAGTGTTAGAAGTGAGCATGTTTCTTCCCACCCCCCCCCCAAAGGGATAAGATTTTGAAGCAGAGAAGAAGGAATAAAAGAATCATGGGACCACATAACACCTGCAGCACTTCTTCCTTAAAAAAAAAAGATAAAATTCTCTTGTGTTGTTAATAATTTTCTATCAAAGCTCTTGGTGAGCATTATTCTGGACTACTATAAAGATGCTTGCTTAAATTGGAAGTGAAAATGTTGATTAAGATGACTCATTCCTTGCATGAGAAACAGAGATAAACTTTACTTTTCTTAAATGGCTCTACTTTACCTGATTTATTTTTTAAAAAAATAGATTCTGGTCTATATATGCTACTTTCTGTTCTTTTATTATATGAAATTCCAGGTTAAGTGGACAAAGATATTTCTGATTACTGTATAATTGATTACCTTAAAGCTGGGATATATTTATATATTTATATCCATCAATATATGTATTTTGCTACCTAGATTTTTTGTTTGTTTGTTTGATAAAATTACTTTTTTTAAGGTTCATATCATACTTACAAATGTCTTTAAAAATGAACTTTTGGACCTTAGTTTGTGAAAATTCTCATAGTATTACAAACATTTCCTTTAATTACTTACAGTAAGCAACCGTATAAGTTAAAGAAAGCTCAGAATTGTATTGGTGGTCTTTCACCGTGTCAATCAATGCATTTTTCTGGACTGACATAAAAGGTTGGGATGGAAGTGGTGGTTCTTCTTTCTTCAGGAATTAGTTCCAGGGCATTGTTGAAGGTTCAGCCCTCAGCCCTTATTTTGAGGGATGCCTCAGATCTTAATTATGTGTCTACGCCTCTAAAAAAAAACCTTCAAGGGAAGTTAGGTTTAATTTCCTTGTGGCTAGACAGGGATTCTAAGATGATCCCTTTTTTATTTCTGCCTCAAAGTTCTCCATCTCCTTCCACCTTTGTGCTCAAAATGGAGCATTCCTTGAAAACTACTCAGAAGCTACAGTTGGTCCACAATGGAATTCAGCGTAATTAAAGAGCCAATTTGATCTACTGTACTAAGGCACAGGATAATGTAGTTATGTTCACTGTCCATAAAGATTTTCAGTCATTCAGGTCATGGTTGTCCCAAAGATGCCTTTTTAGGAGGCAACTGGATTTTCTTGTTTTTTTCTTTGAAGACGTTTTGCTTCTTATCCAAGAACCTTTTTAAGCTCTGAGAAGGATAGTGGAGAATGGAAGGGTTTATATTCCTTGCAGACAGCTGATCATTTGCATCCTTTTAAAGGATCATTGAAGCACTTGGAGGTTTATCTGTATTTTCAAGGTCACTTAATAGTGCTCCTGGTTCCTGTAGTCTGCAATGTTTTTTTCTCTGGAAATCAATTCCTACTCTCACACCATTCAAAACCTGTTCATCCCATTGTATAGCTAAAAGTTATATGTTCACTGTCTTCAGTTATTTGTAAAAATAATATAGGTGTGAAAGAAAGAAAGAAAGAAATGATCTTCTAGGTACGATTCAAGATGCTAGTTGAATTTAAAGGATGATAGGGGCTGGGATATTTGTGGAACCATCTCTGATAATATTTGACAAGGTTGGCATGCTATGGATTCTATTATTGAAGCAATGTCATCTGAGAGGAACCAGGAGATCTGCTTTCTCTGTATCTGTTCAATTTCCAGACTGTGTCCAGTCTGGATATTGTAGCCCCAAATTTTGAATGTGATAAGGCTTGGAAGACTTGGTTTCTCTCTCAGGCATCAGATCAGGTGAGTTGTATGCAAGGGTGGAATTTTCCCGGTGTAACAACCGGTTTGCTAATCGTGCACTTCAAGGATGCATGTGCCTAGCACGTGCTGCGTGCATGTGCACAGCTATCGCAATTACTTACCTTCAGTGTTACTTCAGGAATGTAACACAGTTGAGGCATGGCAATCAGCTCTGATGCACAAATCAGCTAAGCAGATATAGGTGAGTACAGAACAGGGGTGGGCAGGTGGGCCCACATGATCATCGGATTGAACCAGTTCAGACCCAGCTGATCATTACAGCTTGAGGTTCACCCAAAATGTTTGAATCTAGAGAATCCCATTCCTGGTTGTATGTCAAGTGAGTTCCTATGTCAAGCGATGGCTGGAAGGAAGAAGGGAGGGAAAAAGGAAACAGTTTTTGAAAATGGTTACCATGCGATAATGTCCAATACTTATTAATTATTAATTGATAATCACATACATGGCAGGGGATATAAATATATCTCCTTAGAAGAAGCACTTTTTCTTGTAATTGTATATATTTAGAAATCAGCAAAGAACCTTGCTGTTTATTTTAAAGATTCTTGTGCACATAGTTTAGAATTGCAAATGTTATACAGTAGTTAAATGGAAGTTTAGATGTATTTTAAAAAGTCTAGACTTCCCCAAATTGATGTGTGATTATGATCTTTTGCTGATAACAATTTTATGGTAGCTGGGCTAAACACAGTTGGTGTACTGAAACATTTCCAAATGGATTATTGGTTGACATATGATTGCCACTTGATTGCCATTCCATATAATCAACATATAGAAACATGACCCCTTCAGTGTGCAGACCTCCACAGGCTATTGTTTTCAATATGACATTCTAAAGCCATGGAATTGTGGCTTTCACAAATGAAATGTTGAGGATTTTCAACTTTTGCATGACATTCCATTATTGCTTTGAAAGAAAATTCAGTTAATTGTTCTCTAATGAACCCAGCAACTCTGCATTAATTATTCCCAAGCTGCATCAATTTTTCATAATTACTAAAATCATCTAATAAAGTGGAGTGGAATGTTGTTTGGACATTACTGGCATAAAAATAGATGCTGTTGGCCATTTCTCTATGCCTACTGTAAGCATTGCTTTGCCAACACATGTTGTGCTTTTCCCGTGTCATTCTAGTTGTAGCTAATCTGTGTATAGCTACTCATGTTAAGTGTTCAATAGATGTGTTCTGAATGATAAATTCACAGATTGGTTTCAGTGTTACTGATAAAACAAGCATTCAAGCAATTGGCTCCAAAATACAAAATATCATGTGAAGTGTTAATAAAACTGTATAATGCCTTGGTAAGGCCACACTTGGAATGCTGCATTCAGTTTTGGTCACCATGATGTAAAAAAGATGTTGAGACTCTAGAAAGAGTGCAGAGAAGAGCAACAAAGATGATTAGGAGATTGGAGGCTAAAACATATAAAGAACAGTTGCAGGAACTGGGCATGGCTAGTCTAGTAAAGAGAAGGACCAGGGGAGACGTGATAGCAGTCTTCCAATATTTGAGGGGCTGCCACAAAGAAGAGGGAGTCAAGCTATTCTCCAAAGCATCTGAGGGCAGGACAAGAAGGACAAGAAGTAATGGGTGGAAACTAATCAAGAAGAGAAGCAACTTAGAACTAACTCACTAACCTTGTTTTCCTCACAGTTAGAACAATTAATCAGTAGAACAACTTGCCTCCAGAAGCTGTGAATGCTTCAACCCTGGAAGTTTTTAAAAAAGATGTTGGATATCCATTTGTCTGAAGTGGTGTAGGGTTTCCTGCTTAGGCAGGGGGTTGGACTAGAAGACCTCCAAGGTTCCTTCCAACTCTGTTATTCTATTCTATTCTATTCTATTCTGTTCTGTTCTGTTCTGTTCTGTTCTGTTCTGTTCCGTTCTGCTGTGTTCTGTTTTGTTCTAGTTTAAATATGTGATTTGAGCTTCACAAGGAAATCTCACGGGTTTCCTCTACCACATTTATTTATTTATTTATTTATTTATTATTTATTTATTTATTTGTTTGTTTATAAAATGTATTGGCCACCCATCTCACCATATGGTAACTGGGAAGTTTACAGTCATTTAAATATGTCTATACATGTGCATTAAAACATAAATAAATTAAAACCAAACATGAACAACTAAGGACATATGGGGAGGGCGGGAGTGGCGTGAGGGGGTGGGATCTGTTGTTACTTGATGAACCATCTCCATTGTGCTGTTCCCTCATTGGGGCCCCAGGCCAACTAGCAGAACTAGGTCTTAAGGCTCTTATGGAAGAATAGGAGGGTTGGGATCAACCTCACATCAGGGGAAAAGATGTTCCAGAAGGTAGGAACAACAGGAAAGAAGGTCCTCCTCTTGGATTCTGCCAGCTCGAATAATTGGGTTGACTGTACCCTCAACATGCCTCCTCTGCTGATTCAAATTGGACCAGGCCAATGCATAGATTTTATACTTAAAAGCAGCACTCTTTTAACATGCACAGAAAGGGCAAGAGGAGATGACATGAAGAAGGAAAGAAAAAAATATTTTTTAGTATTGGGGAACAGAAGTTGTAACTGGTCTGAATTTATTAAATAAATAAAATCTTTCTAGGACTTCTGAAAAAAAAATATGGTTCAGGAACCAGCTGCAAACTCCTAGTAAACAGCCCTGGCCAAATAAGCAGCCCTGGCCAGAATGGTTGCCGATCCACCAGTTCCGGGTGAGGGTGAACTGGGAGTTGCACCAGGCCTGTGTTTACTGGGGTATACCAAACCAACTCCAGCTCCTACCAGGTGAAGGCGGAATGTGATGGCATTTCTGGTTGCCTGACCCAGCTGATTGGCAGGGTTACCAAGACCCAGCAGGCTGGCACTCGCTCAACAGAGTGGCAGTGGCCCACAAGGCAGAGTCCAGATGCTGGGATGGACCGGGAGATTGGATGCTGGATACTGACTGATTGATTGCTGCAGAGGAATTGTTTGCCAAAACCAGATGGTGGTTGAGAGGATGGGGTATGTCTAGGCAGAGGAAGTGTAGCTCCACCTACAAAAGGTGCTGGGAGGCGGTAGCTCCCAACACTGACTTTACAACAGACTGAAAACTTTACAGAACTCAGTTTATGCCAAGGCTTCAGCCTGAATAAACCCTGATTCTACAGTTCCAGAGCATGTGTGCTTCTGTGTTGGCCAGGTCTGGAGTTTGGACCATTGAGATGAACAGTCCTTTAGCTGATTTGCAGTACGATAGAGATAATAGCAATAGTTGAAATATCTATTATAAATTAATGCTGATAAGAAAATGAGGAATATGTATTTACATAAAAAGACTTGAGGTAAAAGACCTGGTAGTGATGATAAAACCCTGGATTTGATTTAAAATTCTATAAACCTAACCCCAGTTTTTTTTTCTTCTCATATTTCACCACAAAGCTTTAGTTTGATGTTGTTCTTGGGCTGAGAAATACTATTCAAATGGTTGGCTGATTCAGGACTTTTTTTTTCAACTCTACTTTTAAACTTCAATGACTGTGATAGAAAAAGCAAAGCGGTCAATCATGAATCCATGATTGGATCATGATGTAATCCATTTTCAGATAGTAATTGCCCACCCCTCTATTTTTAGGTGCTAATCTCTGAGTAAATTAGTAGTTCACTTCCTGATAGCTTGATGATATATAATCCTGGCAAGCTGTAAGGAATTTATTATCATAGTTCAGCAACAGGAATTTGATGACAATTGTTCTGCTGAGTAAGCGTTGTGATAGGCCTAGATTACTGATTTTAGGGTTATTTTTATCCCACCTTTATTTTTATAAATAATCCATGGCAGAGAACATAAATGATACTATTGCTTCCTATTTTTCCCACAGCAACAACTGTGTGAGGTGAGTTGGGCTGAGAGTATCTGGTTTCCAGGTGTGAAAGACCAGGTCTACATGTAAAGGTCCAATTAAACTGATTTATTGCTGAACAACTTACATACAGGAATCTTCTCAACTAATGGATAGTGCTTGGAATTAAACGAGGGTCAACAGAATTCAAGTGGGAGCGGTTGGACTTAGTTTGCTTGGGCTATGTAGGGATTCTAGGCTGATCTCTCTTTTAACTCTGACCCCTGGCTCTGCCATTCCTTTTCCTATATCAGCCCAATGTCACCCAGTTGACTTACATACCTAAGATAGGATTAAAACTCAGTCTCTTGTTTTCTTGCCTGACCCGCTAGACCAGGAGTGTCAAATTCATGGCCTGTTGGCTGAATGCATCATGTGCTGGTTATGCCCACCCCAGTGAAGGGGGAAAAAGTTTTGATACCTCACATGATGACAACGTGTCATTGTGAGTTTGACAACCCTGCGCTAGGCCAAACGGCTGTTCAGCTTGAATTAGAAGTTCTTCCCAATTTGAATTGGGAATGCCTACTGTGCTTGAATATTTCTTCTTCAACACCCTAAACTAATAAAGAATGGCCTTTGTTGAGATTAGCAAACCAGTTACATGACATGGTTATTAGTAAGATTGGCAGGTGTTTTAACATTTCACATCACCATAATTTAACATAGCTTTATAAAATAGCTGCTTCATAATCATTATTTATAAATGCTTCTTGAAACAGATTCAGTTAGATGATCAAGCATATAGAAAGACGTGGAATAAAAATCAGAACTTTCAGTACATGATCATCAACAGAAGATTATTTTGGCTAATGTCTCATTTCTATAAATGTCAAATTACAATTAATTCAAGAGTTATTACTTTGTTTTTTGAATAACTATTTGCCTTATCAGGGGGAAAACTGGTACTAATCTTTTAAGGGATGCATTGGTGATTTTGTTGTTGTTACCATTATTATTAAAATAATATTAGAAGCTTTTTGTTGTTGCTGTTGTTATTATTGTAACAATGTATCATCTGTCTGTTTGTCTATCATCTATCCATCTATCATCTATTCATCTATCTATCTATCTATCTATCTATCTATCTATCTATCTATCTATCTACCTATCTATCATCTCTCTCTACCATCTCTCTCTCTCTATCATCTATCTATCTATCATCTTTCTATGTATCATCTATGATCTATCTATCCATCCATCCATCATTTATCCATTCATCTATCTATCTATCTATCTATCTATCTATCTATCTATCTATCTATCTATCTATCTATCTATCTATCATCTATCTACACAGACACAGACACACACACAGACACACACAGACACACACAGACACAGACACACACACACCATTGGTGTGGAAGAAGAAACAGCCACAAAGGTATCTTTCATTGCTTTGGTAGTCTCACAAAGACAATACCTAGACATTTATTTATGTTAAAAGTAGAAGGTCAGAGAAAGGGGGAGAAAGCCAGGGAACAATGTATTTCAGCAAACCATCAACACATATATATCACCATGACAAGACTATTACTTATTATTTGCCATTCTCTTAGCAGACTTTGACACCTCATTCAGATCTTCAAAATGTGTGTCTGGCCTTTCAGTTTTGAAGAAACACAACATAAATAGAAACATCAGTCACATGTAATCATTTTGTCCTGAATAAATTCTCAGCACATTTCTTATTTGGGATTGAGAAGATCAAACTGAATGCCTTCGCTCCCTTTATACATTATCTCCTTTGAACTAAACAGACCCTTTCTATTTTTTAATAAAAAGTTATGGTGCTCTCATCACTTTGATGTTATAATAAACAAAGAAATAGGAAACAGGTTGTTCTTTCCTTCTTCTGTAGGTCTATGGATTATTATTTTTTTTAGCAAAAATGGATTATTCAGCTTCACCAAAGAAAGTTGCAACATATTTATAATTTATAATTTAAAAATTAAAACAAACAAACAATAATGATTAAAAATAAGCAAAAGGAAGTAAAGCTTTGCAGTACTGTGGACATAAGGTGGGAAATCAAAGAAGATGGCTTACCTAGTGTGGATACAAACAAAATAGTTTGTATTCAAATTGGGATACACTGGGAAATGAAACGAATGAAACCTAAGCTTGTAGAGGTAGGTATAATTCATTGATTTAATGGGATATTGTCAGATCAACCACAAAATTATTTTAAAAAACTACAACTGCCAACTTTATGGCTTAGTATGACTGCAAAAGGCAGCATCCAACTAGTAAAGGGGAAAGACCACACCAACTAATCAACTGATTAGAGCCAAGTCTGCTATTAGGACTCAACAAAGTGAGATCACCCACTCTGAAGGACTTGCAACATCATGGATAACAAAAAATAGCAATTTTGACTTGAAAGCATGAATGTCAGGTGTATTTATAGTGGATGGGAGTGAGAGGAGATGTTCTTGAATTCAAAAAGTGATAAGTGGACTATGATAGTGATGGCCCAAGCAGGAAGTATGCTTAGGAGTAAGCAGGTGGGCTCCCCAAACTAAAAACACAACTGTAGCTCTGACTGAACTCTATTTCTCCATGCAGAGACTCTGCACAGGGACTCTTTTATAACAGCTGTCATCATAAAAATCAAACAAGATGTTCTACTTTTTAGATTCCAAGAAAAGACATTTCCCTCTTCATTTAGCATGCCTTTTCTGTTTAAGTTGCTCTTTAGCTGTGAAAATGTCCAATTTCCTTAAGTTGGTGCTGAAAGATAAAATAAAGTGTGCTAACACTGTGATCAAGAACAATTTTGGACTATACAAATTCCATTTGGTCAATAACATGCCTTTGCCTAAATCCTGCTAAACATTGGTCAGGAGTGAAAATGTTCTTTATCAAAATGAATATGCAAACCAATTTTAAACAATGACAAACTTTTTTTTTTTACTTTTGAAATAATAGCTAAAATGAAAAGTCTTTGTTCTTTGCTTAAATCATCAGAATGCCTCTTAAAGGAGAAATGTTTAAAGGGATAAATACTCTATGAAAACAATGCGAAAGGAAAAGCAATAAATCACATGTGGTTTTTGATAATACTGTTCATGTTACATGACTTATTGAGTAACTCCAGATATATATTTTCTATCCAAACGTGTCTTATCACAGAAGCCATAAATCAAATCCTGGCTGCAGATTTCTGAGGCACATTTCCCTATTTTTTAGTTCTAGTCAGTAGCTCTGAAGTTAGCACAGGTATTAGATTATGGCTGAATTATACATTTTAAGCAACTTTATGTGCTTGCATAGGACAATGTGCATCTGCCCTGTAGGACCTTATATTTTTTATTGTTAAATACCTGTCCAAAAATTGCTATCCCCTGGAGATAAATTGTCTCTATGAACAACTTTCATTTGACTTCAAAAACTATTGCTTGAGTTGTACTCTTGAAGGATTTGACGGGAGGGAAAGGAACAATGTACTTACTGAATAAGTAAATCATGGAACACTGAAAACTCTTTAACAATTTATTTGCCTGACTTGGAAAACTTCCTAGAATTAGTTTTGTCCTAGTAATAATTCAGATTAATAACTCTGCAAAGCTCTGAATGATTCTTTGATCTAAGGACTTATCGAGGAAATTAAATAAATTATCAAACTAAAAAAGGAATGAAAACTTCTAAACTTCCTATCTTTTAAAGATAGGAAGTATTTCCTATCTTTACAGATCCTGCTTACATATGTAAATATGGATTCTAAATGTATAAATAAATAATACACTGATAATACCTCTCAGATTGTACTGAAATATCATGAGGAAGATTTCTAGCTATGCTGTTTTATTGGCACAACATTTTTACATGAGACCATGGTCATAGAGCTTTTGGTCTGCTGAACAATTTCATCATGCTTTCCTCCATGAATTGATTATTTTATAAAAGGTAGCATATTATTTGTATTTGTGAAAATTTACCTTTAGATCCTCATATGTTTTCTGTTCCTTTCGTTATTTATAAAACCTTTATACCCATATGAGATGAGAGAGTTTTACAAAAGCAATCCAGATAAAATGAGACTCATTTCTCCAAATCTGGATAGGGACATTGAGAGAAATATGAGATGAGAGAAATTCATATCAGCCAGTCATCTGTCCAGGGCACTAATCAAAAGGAATTGACAAATTGGTGAAAAATTAATTAATAATCTCTGCAATGTGTTTCTTTGCAATAGCAACTTGTTTGCTTGCTTGCTGTGTTAAAATTAGTTGAAAGGAACTGTTTTAAGAAACTGGAGCCTGGAAAGCTGCTTAATAATGAGACAGGCAGCATATAAATTTAATAAAATAATGGAAAATTCTCAGTCATCCAGGTCATGGTTGTCCCAAAGGTGCTTTTTCAAGAGGCAACTAGATTTTTGTGTTTTTCTTCAAACATATTTTGCTTCTTCAGAGAAATGTCTTCAGAGAAAAACAAGAAAGTCCAGTTGCTTCTTGAAAAAGCACCTTTGGGACAAAATAAATCTCTTTGTAAGCTTTGGTAACAATGTTGGTGTTGTGTCTATAGAACTGGCTGGAGTCTCCAACCAGGTCCGCAGTTCGAGTGGGAGCACCGATCACTCCCATTGGCTGATGCCGTTTGACAGCCGGCTATAAAAGGAGCTGTCAAACGGCATCAGCTGTTGCTGCCAGCTGATCTGCCGAGTTAGCCTGGCAGACGCAGCAACCCTTTATTCACCAGAATAAAGCCTTCCTTAACGAACGCTCTGGCTCAGCCTTGTATCTCCGCCGCTCCACAACACTGGCGATGAGGGCGGGATGCAATAAGAGGCTACCAGACATCCGATCGCCGAGCTGGTCACTAAAAAGAGCGAAGCTACTGAGCGCTGAAGTCACAGCCGCCAACGCTCACCAAGAGCGCGAAATTTAAAGCCTCCTCAGCTGAGGAGACAGACGCCGCCTGACAGGCGCAGCCACAAACTCACAGACGCTGCAGAGCATAGGAAAAAATCTTTCTTCCTCAGTTACTGTGGGGCTGCAGTTTTTGATACTGCTACAGCATTGGTTGCCTCTCGCTCTGTCAGAACCATTCCCTGGGAAGAGCTCCAAGAGATTCTTTCCAGCCACTACTCCCCTAAACCCTCACAGATAGCTAGAAGACATGCCTTCAGAATCAGAAGGCAGGCTGAGGGGGAGTCAATTAGTGAATATATGGCAGCCCTGAGGTCAGCTGCCTTACAGTGTGGGTTCAGAGACTACCTAGAAGACATGCTCTTGGATCAGATTGTCTGTGGGGTCAGGGACCTTAGGCTTCAAAGATGCTTACTAGCCAAAAAAGACTTAACCTTGGCCATAGCAATAGAAGAAGCCCAAGCTGCTGAGCTCTCTGCTCAATCAGCAGCTGAGATTCAAGGAACTCCTATCAGGCCAGGCAGTTCCACCATCCACTCTGAGGAAGTTTCCCTAGAGGAAGACCCTATAGGCACAACAGACATAAACCGCCTTAGGCAGCAAAAGCCCCCACAAGAAGGAGCAGGACAAAGGAACAACTTCACCCCCAAGCAACCTCCCATTTGTCTGAGCTGTGGGGGTTCCCACCTTAGGGCATCCTGCAGGTCCAGGAATGCTACTTGCCTAAACTGTCAGAGGAAAGGCCACCTAGCTAGAATCTGCCAAGCAGGGAGAACCTTCCCTCAGAGACCTCAACCTACTGCTAATTTCCAAAGGCAAGTGGAAGATTGCTATACTTGCTACCATGCAGACCACACTTCTAAAACCTCTAACAAAATAAGTATTTTTGTTTTGTTAGAAGGTAAGCCTTGCAGAATGGAGGTGGACATGGGATCTGCACTTTCAATCATCTCCTGGGAGACCCTGAGGAAGATTCATCCCAGAATTTCTAAAAAGAAGCTCCAGAAATGCCACCTGACCCTACGGGACTACCAGGGCAAGAACATCCCTGTCCTCAGGAAAGGCAAGTTTTTAGTTCAGTTCCAAAGTTTTAAAGGCCATTTGCCTTTGGTGGTTGTTAATGTCCCAGTCTGCTGGGACTAGATTGGTTCCCTTCCCTTGGCCTTAGTATAACTGGAATCCATGCTGTCTCAACCTCTGAAGTAGACACCCTATTCACAGACTATTCTGATGTCTTTAGCAATGAATTGGGTTGCTATTCTGGCACCCCCATCTCATTCATTGTAGACCCCCAGGCAATCCCCCTTTGCCTCAAGCCACGCAGGGTACCCTTTGCCATCCGCCCAAAATGGATTTAGAATTAGACAAGTTATTAAAGCAAGGGGTATTAAAGCCAACAGATTTTGCTAAATGGGAGACCCCCATAGTCACCCCACTCAAAAAAGATGGCAGCGTGAGAATCTGTGCTGATTACAAGACCACCCTCAATTGTTTTCTGCAGGTCAGCGCATACCCTGTCCCTGTGATCCAACACCTGTTACATACTTTTAAACCTTTTAACTTTTAAATCTTTGCCAAATTGGATATGTCCCAGGCATACCAACAGTTCCCTGTGGATAATCAGACAGCTGAGCTGCAAACTATAGTCACCCATAGGGGGGCATTCAAATGCAAGCACCTCCAATTTGGCGTGAGTGTAGCCCCAGGTATTTTTCAGTCCCTAATGGAAAGAATCCTTCAAGGGCTTCCAGGGGTAGTCCCTTACTTTGATGCAATTGTTCATATTCTTAAAGCTTGTAGTAGCTTATAAAAGCAGTAACAAAATAAGTGGAAATATATATAATATACTGTATATTATATATGTATGCTCTTCTCCAAAAGTAACCTCTTTCTTTCTTTGTTTTATCTTTCTTTCTTTCTTTCTTTCTTTCTTTCTTTCTTTCTTTCTTTCTTTCTTTCTTTCTTTCTTTCTTTCTTTCTTTCTTTCTTCCTTCCTTCCTTCCTTCCTTTCTTTCTTTCTTCCTTTCTTTCTTCTCTTCCTCCCTCCTTTCCTCCCTCCCTCCCTTTCTAACAAGATTGTTTGACAACTTGATTGGCAGGACTTTAGGTATGAAAATTTGGGAGCTATGGATATTGGGAGTATTTAATCAAAGTCTGATTCTCAAATATTCTCAAAGAAAACCATATAATTACTATTTTACATAGAGATTCCCTGGGTTATCTCCAGCTGCTATGCCAGAAATCATACAAAGGAAAAATCATCCTTTTTTGTCAATCCAAAGAACCGAGGGGATGATGGAGAAATTATCAAAAAGTTGCAGCTGAGACTGAAAGTGAGTTCAAGAGAGATAATGATTACAATCTCCTCAAGATACAGGGATGTTTACAGAGGGGTGGGGGAACCAATTGAGGAACATCAAGGTGCTACTCCACTGTAGCAGAAGCAAAGAATGAAAGCTAATTTGCCAGGAGCAGGTTGGTTGCAACTCACTTCATGGGGAAAATTGCCAATCCAGATACTTCACCTACCATACCTAGGAAAGATGCCAATAACCTTGGCTTAAAGAAATCCTTGTCGGCCTAAAGATATGGTTAGTTCCTCTTTTCTTTGACTACAGATTGGCTTTTGTGAGCGACTGACATGCAACTGGAATGTTCAACTTCTCTTTATTTCATTAAAAGATAGGAAATGACGATATTGTTTCCTCTCCAGTGAAGCCCATAAATGACACCAGAATTCATTTGATGGCACCAGAGCTCCAAGACCTAGTGCCGACAAGTTCTTGGAATGTTAGATAACACCTTTGGAAATAAAATGTAGTGATTGAAATCATTTATTGACAAAGTAATGTTATAAGAGCATAGGAGGGTGATGTCTGGAGTGCTGTGGTGGCCTAGAGGTGGACTTCTCATCTCACAATCAGGAGGCTGTGAGTTCAATACTAGGTAGCGGGTTATATCTCTCTCTCTAGGCACAATGAGAATATATCTGCTGAACAAAACTCACATTGGCGACAGGAAGGGTATCTGGCCAGTAAACTCTAAGCTCCATTCAGTTGCCCAGACTCCACCCCACAAGGTGGAGATCATTAAAAGAAGATGGTGATGATAATGGGAAGGTGATGACTCTTGTTTTATTTGTCATAATAAATAAAAAAAAATCCATGTTTGTCCTTAGTAACCCCCCCAATTTTTTTTTGGAAAATTTTATTTGGGTTTTCACAAAAACAAAATATAAATAAAACATCTTTTTTGAAAATAGCATGGTCCCAGGTTATCACTTCTTCATACGGACACAAAACTCAATTTCATGCTCATTTTTATATTCTGTTCCATATCTTATTACCATTTTATATTTTCTACATAGGTTTCCCCTCTTTTAATTTTCTCAACTTTGTTTTAATTATCTCAATTGAAATCATTATATTTATACTTTTGTCTGTCCTGTTGCAATTTCACATTATCTTTTCTTATTAAGCAAATTTTTCCTTGTAGTTACCAATTAGAGTATGACACCTTTATATCCTTTAATTTTATCCATTCAAGCTCTTATTTAAGCTTCAGTGTATAGCTTTAAGATTATAGCATTCAATATAATACATAACTTCCAATCGAATTCTGCTTGGTACATTCTTAAAATAGACACTACATTCTTAAAAAGAATATATATCAGGCTACAGAAGCCTGATGATGGCAGATGAGATTCTGCTGAAACGTCACTACAACTTTAAAAGCACAATTACAATGACGTGGGAAAATACCCAAACAAAGCTGAATGCCATACATGGAAGTACCATGAAACTTAAGAAATATATATATATATATATATATATATATATATATATATATATATATATAGTCGGCTACTCGCCGCTCACGCAGGACTTGGCACGTAGTGCAGGTTAACAGCAGTTAAAAGGAAGAAGCAGCTGCAATCTCACATCACTTTGAGAAGCAAGAGCTGAAGACAGAAGCCTGAAGATGATGAATGAGACTTCATCGAAACGTTGCCTAGATACTTCAATCTTATGCAGGAGAAAACCCGAACAACCAAAGATCCACATACAAATACCCGCAAGAACCTCAGAAAATAAATAAATAAATATATAAATAAATAAATATATACATATATATATATATATATATATATATATATATATATATATATATATATATATATATATATATATATATATAAAACACATTCCATTCCAATTCAATTCTATCATTATTAATATGCATTAAAACCTTAACATCTTTAACATTTCTTTTCAATTAAATATCATACTTCCTTGGGAACACTTATAAACTTTCCATAGTTAATTCTTTTTTTTCCATATTTCTCACTTATATTTTTATAAATCATTACTAATAATTAAAAAGGTTCCCTTTTAATTCTCTCAATCATTTTAATTCATTTATTTATTAGCAAACATCCCACTGCATTACAATAAATATTTTATCCATCATCATTGTTTTCTAAAGTTATTTCTATTTGTAATATAACAAAGCTATCTTATGTACCTTTGCAGAATCCCTTTTACAATTAAATTTTCACCCATTATCTCTAAACAAACTTATGGTTACAATCCTTATATCTTTTCCCTGTTTCTCCATTTCTTGTTTCTGCCTTTGACAACCTCTTTTCCTTGCCTTCTTCCCCACTTTCTTCCCCCTCCCCTTTTTACCCCCTCGTCCCTCTACTTCTAACTCTCTCATCTGTAATCCCCTCTTCTGTTGCTTTCTAATATTATACTTATCTTTCAAATTGTTCTTTTGTTGTTGTTGTTGTTTTTTCTAATCGTAAACCTTTCACTCTCTTTCCCCCCTTTTCTTTTTTCCCCCCACTTAAATTATTTGATCATTAAAGATGGCTTCTTCTTTGTTCCAATCTTCTTGTTCTGCAAGCGTTTCTTGTTGCTTCTCATAGTTCCAGATCTCCATTTCTAAGAATTGAAACACGAAGCCAAAAGAACTTCTCCCTTCTTGTGCGTCTTCTTTCCATTTTTTAAGTTACGTTTTCAGTTCTTCTAAGAGTGATACCATTTTAAAAACTTTTAAACAACCACCCAGTTAATTTTAGTCATCTAGATGCAAAAACCAAAAATCACCAAGTAATCCAAGGCTGTTTCAACTTGCTTCTTTTTTCCACTTTCTCTTCCTGGGGTTCTATTATTTTGTTACCAAGTACTTTCTCTTCCTGGGGTTCTATTATTTTGTTACCAAGTTTCCATTAAAATGTATCTTTGAGGAATCTTGTTAAAATTTCACTGTAAGTTCCTTTTAATTACAATTCCATTCCTTAATTCCAGGCAGTCTCCTCCATTTTTCCAGATCCTGCCCTTCTATTCTTTTTTTTTTTCTCCTTTCCAGCTTTTAAAAACTTTTAAATGTCCAGAAATCTTTATTTATCCCTTTGACTTTTATTTTCAGCTTAGATGCCTATTAAAGTCAAAGTGGATTTTTTTTTTGCAGTTTCTTGCTTTCTCTTAGCTGTCAGTATAAGGAAGGGAAGAAAAAAAACCTAATCTTTTCCCTTCCCTGTCTCCTTCGCAGCTTCAAAATCTTGTTTGGGAACAATGTTGTTAAGTTGAAATTCCAGGTACCTTATTTGTTGCTTTTGCTGTTTGACCAAAACTTTCTCTTCTTATCTTCCTCTTGCATATTCTTTTCCGGCCGAGTTCTTCTTTGTGGTGTCTATTTCTGACCACCACTACAACCGCCTTCGGGAAAGGGAGTAATGGCCAGCTGGGGAGGAAAGATGCGGCTCTCTTCAACCCTGCAGGAAGTCTCCCTCCTCTTTACCACCTCTACGGGGTGGCTTAGCCTCGAAACCAGCCGGCTCGGGGTGCTCCAGCAGCAAGCACGAATCGAAGCCTCGGAGAGACACGATTTCGGTCTGTCACTGAAGAAGCTCAAACCGGAAGTCATTAACCCAAAAAATTTGCTGCACTAGAAAGGCACCATTAAATTAATTGCTTGAAATCACAGCTGTGGTCTAGTTAAGGAATCTCATAATTGTGTGCACTTTCAGATGAATCCAAGATCAATTGCACCAGGGATGGCAAATATAGAAGGGCTGAAAACTGACATATTTTTCATTGTCAACTTTTAGATATATTTCTTCTATCAAATATTGTACAAAACTGATGATGTCCTTTATTCAATATCTGCTGAGACTTTTGGCAGTGATTCAAAAGTTATCAAGACTATTTGGCACTGTGGAAAGCAGTAGAAGATTTTTTTTTTTAAAAAAAAATCCAGATTAGACTGTATTAACCAAGGACAAAATGATTTTTAATTTTTTGACAGTGTACACAAGATTTTGGTTGATAAAGAGGCTTTTGTTAAATAGATACTGGATCTGAAAATAGCCAATACATATTTGTGTAAATACTTCAGTTTTACAAATGTAGCTTCTGAATTCCCTGTGCATTCTGCAAATTAGCCAGCAAGGGGAGCTCTAACCCAGCAATAAAACAAATAATTTCCTTTACGAAATAAAATAACTACAGGTATGAACAACTTATCTTTTAGGGATAATAATAAAATAAAATAAAATAACCACAGATGGGAACAACTTATTGGTCTGGAACAATTACATAAGTGTTCCCTATCAAAAGTTTTTCAACATATATCAGTCTTCTTAAATGTCTGAATTAGAGAATTTACACCAAATTACATTGTGGTACAAATTAAAAATAATGCTAAAAATACTCCTTCTCATAAAAATATTGGAAAACTATGCTGAATAATGTTGGTTCTTATGAAATATTCCTGAAGAGGAAAGGAATTGATTTTGAAAGAACTGAACTAATGAAAAATGCTGACCATATGGTTAAAAATACAATTAGTAGTAATTATGTACCGTAATTTATGATAAAAATAAAGAATGCCCTGAGGTAAGTTAGGCACTCAGTGTTTATATCAAGGGGCAATTAATGCTGTTTGTCCAAGATGTGTGTGTGTGTGTGTGTGTGTGTGTGTGTGTGTAAGTAAATTTCCCAATTTAATCCATTGCTGATATTTCTGATGGTCTCCTATCCAAATATTAATTGATCCTTCCTAAACTTTTCCAAAATCAAGCATAATCCTCTAGGCATTGCCACCTGAACTGCGTCATCAGAATAATAAAGATTGTTGAAAGCAGCACAGATTTTCTTGCCTTGCTGGGATATTTTTTCCCCCTGTGCTCTTCTACACACATGTCATTTCCACAGTCTTTGTGCTGTTCATATAAAGTTTATAAACCAAGAGCTAAAGATGTGCTGATTATTTTTAATTCACAGTTCTTGTTGACCTGGTAACCTGGTTTACCTGGTGGCATTGTTGTGTGAAATTCTGTTCAGTGCACGAGGTTTAATTATATTTGGGCAGAGCTGAGAGTTTCCTGGTGCTGTTCTAATTGTTTTGGTTTTTTTTACAAAAAATAGGTAATATTTTTAGTTGGCTTATTGTAGATGGTCTTCTAAGTTTCCTTATCAGCTTCAGGGTGAAGGAAGGTAAAAGAATTAGTGAGGCCGCACCTGGAATATTGCATCCAGTTTTGGTCACCACATTACAAAAAAGATAATGAGACTTTGGATAAAAAATTCAAAGAAGCACAACTGAGATGATTAAAGGCCTGGAGACTAAAACATAGGAAGAACTGCCGCAGGAACTGGGTTTGGCTAGTCTAGAGAAAAAAAGGACTGGGCGGGGGGGTGGGGGGGACAACATGATAGCAGCATTTCAGTATTTGAGAGGCTGCCATAAAGAGGAGTGTGTCAACTTACCTTCCAAAGCACCAGAGGGCAAGGCAAGAAACAATGGATGGAAACTAATCAAGGAGAGAAGGAACTTAGAACTAAAGAGATATTTTCTAACAGTGAGAACTATGAACCAGTGGAACAGCTTGCCTCCAGAAGTTGTAGATGCTCCATGACTGGAGGCTTTTAAGAAGAGACTGGACAGCCATTTGTCTGGAATGGTGTAGGGTCTCCTGCTTGAGCAGGGGGTTGGACTAGAAGACCTCTAAGGTCCCTTCCAGCTCTATTCTGATTGATTGATCTCTTTTATCCAATCTAAGGGGACCGAAAAGTTTGTTTTAGTGGATGAATTGTACTTGGATTTCCCCCTCTCAACAAAGACAAAACACCAGATCTGAGGTAATGTCTTTTGTAGCCTTAGCTTTAAATTTTAGGGATGTTTCCTTCCTATATTGTTTTGATTTTATATTGTAATCCAAACCAAGCTTTGGCAGCTTTCAGTAGCTTCCTTACATTGGAAATGGAAAACTATCACTATTTTAATGATAGTAGTAATAGAATACTTCCTCTCAGTAAGGATACATAAAGCTGATCTCGACACAAAATCTAAGTAGAATCTGTCTGAACCAGTCGGGTGACCTAGCTCATCATTCACCTGTGGAAATAAGTGCTTTTATGTAGACATTCATCCCTTCAGGTTTTATTTAAAGAAAAAAAATCACCTGGACGTAATATGTTCTTTGCTTACCTTTGCTCTCCAGACTTCCTTTGTTTAATGCTGGCTTTGAAACTCTCACATTTCCACTGTTTCCACATTTAACATGGATTCATGATTTAAATAATCACTCAGTACAGATGTGGCTTTGTGTGGAGGTCACAAAAGGCACACTGATGGCTGGTGACTTGAGTAAGTTGATGTGCTTCTTGGTCTTTTATATCTTTTCTACTTTTTAATCTCCTTGATTAGAATGTTCTTTGACTATATTGAATTGGTATATGGGGTTCTTCAGACTAAATGTATTGATTTCTTGCCACTGTTATCCCAGTGAAACACTGCCTCTAACTCCATCAGGGAGAGCTTTGCTTTCTATTGTAAAGCAAAAGAAGTTCTGTTTTCACACTACGATTATTACAGTTAGAAGAACTATTCAGTTCACATGTATATATAAAGGAAAAGAAAATTACAATGTATGGGTGTATGTGCAGTCTTAGCCTATGAATCTTTCTTGTAATATGTTTTATTAAAAGTTTTAAAGAGAACATAAAAACAAAAGCAAACTAATGCACAATTTAAAAAAAGAGAAAGAAAAGACAAAAGTACACAAAGAAAAGATAAAAAAGAAATAGTTGTGCTTCTCCCTATAAATCTTTCTTAAGAAAACAAATACTATTGCAATCGGTGAACTTCATTGTCATGGAGGACAAACGGTCTAAAACTGTAATTATAAACATAGCTACTGGAGACTAAATTCTACTGAATGTAAAATAATACTACAGCATTGTTAATAATCCTTTTCTTAAATATATAGGGAAAAAACTAAGCTCTTTTTGCTATTAGGTCTGTGGATGCCATTATTTTACATAATCCCTGCACTGCTTCTTTTCATCTCTGCATGCCTTAAATGCTCTGCTTTTTGTACTATGTTTTCTGGATGTTGTGTCTCATAATTATTTTTAGCAGTCTACCATTTTTTTCCATTAAACCTGTTGATTGGAATCTGCATGAAGGTTCTTTGTTGAGTTCCAAATATATACGAGAAAATAACTTTTTCTATGGAAATATGCTTATGTCTTCTGCTACATAGAATTTTGTAAACCAAGCTCATTCTCATGCCCCAGCATATAAGTTTTATATACTGTTGTTGCTCTCTAGCCCCATCTAGTGGCTGGAGAAGCAAAACAACAAGTATATTGTTTGAAAGCTGACCCAACCCATTTTATCCATTAGCCCGCACTCTCAAACCAAGGGCCTGCTGGAAAGCCAGTGTCCATTTCTTTTAGCATTTGGAGGAGACAGAAGCACAAAGAAGAATCCATCTTAATCTGTGGCACATGGTCATTCAAGAACAAACCCACTTCCCACACACAGAGCATCGCTGTTTAACCATACCCTGTTCTTTCAATAAAGCATCCAGAACTAACCACATGGTCTGTTTTATTGGAAGATGGGTGGGTTTAGTTGCATGTTGAGCTACCCACAGACTAATATGTAGTAAGGACACTCATCAATAACTAGTAGACATTATTCCACAGTAACTGTTTTCAGAAACCGTTTCCTTTCTTTCACCCTTCCATCCAACCAACCAACCATCACTTGACAAAGTGATCCACTTGATATGCAACTCAAAGAGGAGTACAATTAACTAAAAATTATGAAGCAGGGTTCACCAATCCAACAATCAACACATGCCTGTTAATAAATTAATAATAGCTTCCATTAAATATTCCTATTTACAATGGGTGCATGGGGCCCTGTGTGAGTTGCACCTAACACTTATGTATTTAGGATTCTATATTAGGGCAATGTTAGGTTTTACTAAATGATAGCAATGTTGGAGTGTGTCAAATGGGTTTTCTTTAGTTTTATTATTCCTGTATGTTGTTACAAGATTATATTGTATTATATAAATATTTTAATTTCATAAGTACTGAAGATTGTTCTGGAAACAAGTTATTTTAATCAGAAATAGAGTCTGCTCACAGAGTTGCTGAGATTTCTTTAAAAAAAAACATTTTTTTTAAACATCCATTTTCCTGAAATCCCACAAAGTATTTCAAGGTAAGCAGGTGCAACGTGAAGTGTTCAGCTGTGCGAGCCGTATCTTTTGCAGAATCAAAAGACAATCTAAAGATGCATCTGTCTCCCTTGCATGATATAGTGCAAACCTCTATGAGCATTTTGTTCAAGATTCTTTCATTCACTTTTTTAAAAAAATGAATAAGTAAAAGCAGTCTCTCTTTGGCAGATAAAAATGGCTTGGTGAAAGTAAAAGAAGGTTGAGACTCTGGAAAGAGTGCAGAGAAAAGCAGCAAAAATGATTAGGGGGTTGGAGGCTAAAACGTACAAAGAACAGTTACAGGAACTGGGTATGTTTGTCTAGTGAAAAGAAGGACTAGGGGTGACATGATAGCAATGTTCCAATTTTAACAGCTAACAGATAATCAGAGTTGGAAGGGACCTTGTAGGTCATCTAGTCCAACCCCCTGTCCAAGCAGGAGACCCTACACCATTTCTGACAAATGGCAGTCCAATCTCTTCTTTAAAGTCTCAAGTGATAAGGCTCCCACAACTTCTGCGGGCAATCTGTTCCATTGGTTGATTGTTCTCACTGTCAGAAAGTTTCTCCTTATTTCCAGGTCGAATCTCTCCTTGTTCGGTTTCCATCCATTATTCCTTGTCTGGCCTTCAGGATGCCTTGGAGAATACCTTGACATCCCCCCCTCCTCTCTGGGGCAGCCCCTCAAATATTGGAAGATTGCTATCATGTCTTCCCCGGTCTTTCTCTTCACTAGGATAGCCAAGCCCAGTTCCTGTAACCATTCTTCATAAGTTTTAGTCTCCAGTCCCCATTTGAGAGGCTGCCGCAAAGAAGAGGGGATCAAGCTTTTCTCCAAAGCACCTGAGGGCAGGACAAGAAGCAATGGGTGCAAAGTAACCAAGGAGAGAAGCAACCTAGAACTAAGGAGAAATTTCCTGACAGTGAGAACAATCAACCAATTGAATGGGTTGCCTTCAGAAGTTGTGGGTGCTCCATCACTGAGGCTTTTACGAAGAGACTGGATAGCCTTTTGTCTGAAATGGTATAGACTCTCCTGCTCGAGCAGGGAATTGCACAAGATGACCTCCAAGGTTCCTTCCAGTGCTGTCATTCTATGTTCTAGAAGGTGAATTTGGCATAACCGTAAATATATAGTGATGGAAGAAAACTGGAATAGTTATGTTGGGTTTCATACCCACTAATAACTTTTCTATGTAAGGTTTAAATACAGATGTTCTCAGCACAAAAGACTAATGAAGGAACATAATTATGCCACTGCACTGGGTGAAATGTTCATTAGACTTCAGTTATAATATACCGAGGCTGCCCCATGGAATAGCTAATTTTTTTATTGGATACCTCAGTTTAATTTTTAGTTCATCTTTCAAACTCTCTGTAATAATGCTAATTAGCTTCTCAGAGACTTCCTAATGGGCCTCAGAACTGTCATCTTATTTTTTTTTAATCTTTTTTTTTATGGTGTGAGAATATTCTGTTTAGTAGCAACAATATGACAACAGAGTTTGTTCGATGTCAAAGGATGGTGGTGTGGGAATCCACACAGGCCAATGTGTTCCAGAGCAATAATATAATAATGTACATGGAACTTTGACGTTAGAAGAATATGCAACATTTGTGCTGAACTATGACATGCAAACAGATGTGAAATCCATGCATCCCCAAACTTTGGGTTATGATCCAGAGGCAAACAAATCAGTTGGAGAAGAAAAATAAATTAAATGGCAGAAAATGGAGAGGAGTCAAAGTGAGAATCAGAAACATAAACATGTAAAATACTGAATCTGTTCAGTGCATCATAGGTCTATAAAGCCGGTATGGGAACAGTGATAGTGAAGCACTAGTTTTGAAACACATCAAAAATTAAACTCAAGAATATGAGAAGGCTGATTGCCCATTAAAAAAAGGAACACAATGCTGTTGCAATTTAATTTTGCACTTAACAGAGGAGAAATCCATGTATATATGCAATTTTAATAGTATATGTAGAACTGCAGAACAAAGAAAGTATAATTTAATGACCCAGATTGAAAATCCATGGTCACCAAGACTGATTCAGTAGAACAGTATAGAGAAAATTTGGGAAATATGCTTAGAATAAAAATAATAATAATTTAACGCAATTGTTTTATCACCTTCAAGTACCAAGATGTAGCAGAACTCTCTAAAAGTCTAAAGGTTGTAGATCTCTACGCGGTGTGTGTGTGTGTGTGTGTGTGTGTAGACATCTTTATAACTGGTTCCTTCTTTCTAAAGGCAGGAAACATAACATTTCCATGTCATATTAAAGATGGTGGATGTGGGGGAAACTTGCAAACTTTAACTCCCTAGTTTTTAACTAATTGCAGCAAATGGCAATGATGCTAAAATAATAATAGTAAACTTAATAAGCTTAACAACCTTTGTCCTTAGGATCAAGGAATCTCCTGTTCTCTGTGCTAATGCACTTTCCAGAGCAATGGGAAAAGGTAGCATCCCTCCATGCAAGAAAATGTAGGGTCAGCTCCACTATCTGTCCTGTTGTAATTTTTTTCATTTGGAAGAGTGCAAAACGCAAACAACCCAAACTTAGGTTAAAAAGGATGGAAAAGTAGTGTTCTGGCAGGCTAATCATGTGGTTTTGTGACTATGAGACTTTCAATGCAGAGTATTTACAGTTTCCTTGTATTATCCTTGATAGAGGAAATGGCCTTGAGGAACAGGAAGAAGAGATGTGAAGGAAGAAAGGAAAGAACAAAAGATCATATAAAGGAACCTTGAGCAGGGGTGGGATTCTACCGGTTTGGACCGGTTTGGGCAAACTGGATGTTAAAGTTACATCTGGTTCGCTGAACCAGTATTTCAACCAACTGGCTGGCCCTGCCCACCCCTCGCCTCCCCTCCAAGGAGTCTCCATGCAATGCAGGTAAGTGCAGAGTCTGTGCGGAGGCTCTGGAAGGGGGGAAAACAGGCCTTCTGGAACTCCCAGAAGGGGCCTGTTTCCAGCTTCTGGAGGGACTCCAGAGCCTGGGGAGACCGTCTTCACCCTCCCAGAGGCCAGGGGAAAGCTTCCAGACCCTTGGGAGCACAAAAGCAGCCTCTCCCGAGCTCTGGAGGCCCACCAGAAGCCAGAAACAGGAAGTTCCGCTAGGCCATGATCACCATGACCACGCCCACCCAGCGACCAGGCAGTGAACTGGTTCCTGGGAATTTTGAATCCCACCCCTGACCTTGAGTCCAGGGTAGGAATGTAATATGAGTAAAGGGCACAGACAAGCCACTCTTCTAGTTCTTATAAAGACCAAGGGATGGAGGGAAGAAGCAGTTCAAACCTGCAAAAATCTGAACTACAGTCTTACAATAAAAGTAGCATTGACCTACATGACATTGGATCCTGAGTCTGCTCTATCTTGAAGGGCTGACAATGATTCAACTTATCTTTGAATAAAGGTGCAGGTTTTGCAGTGTCATGATATATCTGATTGAAGTATTAATCTGGCTCCCAATCTTCCCTAGAGCAGAGTTTTTTGACCTTTTCATGGCAAACTTTTTTTTTTTAAATTATGTTACTTCTTCTGCATTTTTGAAGCTATTAGTTCCTGTTGGTTGGATAATGGCCTATTCATAATAACCAATGCCACCCAAAATGTATTTTCCAGAATTCCCTCAATGTGACTGCTAATTGATCTTCAGTAAAGGGCAGAAGGAATAACTTTGAGAGAAGGAAGAAGAGACCAATCAGATAAAAGAACCAAGATAATAGTAGATTAAAAAAATATACGAGTCCAGAAGGGAAAAGTAATTTGAGAAAGTCATGCCATCCCCAGTTCTAAAAAAGAAAAAGAGAGCAAGGAGGAAGACATATTCAGATCTATAACAGTTTGTTGGTGTGACTTTATAATAAAACTAGTGGTTTTGGTTAACATTTTTTATCTGTTTGGAGGATTGCCATCTTCAGATACACAAAATTATTTAGACAGTGCCAGCTAAAAGTATTTAAAAGTAAGCAAAAAGGTTGAGATATGAATTCTTATATCAAATTATTGGTTGTTAACATTCAGTAATATTTTTTTTAAAAAAATGCTGTAAACAACTGAGAAAATAATCTCAGTTGATAAAGATATTTTTTTTACCAATAGACCCAGTAACCACTCAACTGAATTTTAACAGTTGCTATTGGTGGATTGTATATAATTGAAATGCTCTTAATTCCCATTTAAAAAAAAAAATGAAATTGAAGTACCTCTACCTATTTGCACTTTACTTGCTGATATAAATAACCAAAGATATGCATTATATAGAAAGTTCCAGAAACCTCTTCTGTCGGCTTAAATATCAGCAAACCTACAGCTGTCAGCTCTGAATTGGTAGATAAAATAAAATAAAATTGATAACCATTAGATGGCACCAAAGAGATATACAAAAGTCCGAACTTTTGGTACATTTTTTTGATCATTTGAATATTTCCAGCAGTTTCTGAGCCAGTCAAAATCTAAATTTTTTTTAAAGGTCTGCATTTATTTTAAAGCACCTAGACACACATACAAAATGGGGCACTTGACAGTTGAATTAATTGAATGAAGCGAGCCACAAATCAAATACATATGGAGGGTTTCAACTTTAAGAGAAAAATTTGATGCAATACCCCACAACTTTATCCCCTAAGAAAGTGCAGTTAAATTTGATTGAAAAGGTCAAGACAGAACCTATCAATCTGGTTGAGGTGGTGTAAATAGTATAAGACAAAACTCATACTTTAATTCTTTCCTTCAGGTTTAGCTCTAGTTTCCAAGGACTTCATTTCTGGGCAAATGAAAAACTTATCTCATTGAGAAGCATGGGAACAGCTGTTCAACAGAAGAGAATTTGCTTTAGAAAGTATTTTAGAAAAGAAAAACATTTTAGATAAATATTATATGTGATTGAGATATGGAACTTCTTAGAAATGCCCTGTTTTTCATGTAAATCTCAGGGGAAGATTTCAGCAACAGAGTGGTCGATTCCTGGAATACTCTACCTGACTCTGTGGTTTCTTCCACTAACCCTAAACATGTTAACCTCAGACTGTCTACTGTTGACCTCATCCCATTCCTAAGAGGTCTGTAAGGGGTGTGCATAAACACACCAACATGCCTACCAACCCCATCTTAATGTTCCCTTTTATTTGTATCAATTTCATGTATTAATAATCATGTTTATACATACATACATACATACATACATACATACATACATACATAATCAAATGCATGCTTGACAAAATGAATAAATACAATAAAAATAAATAAAGACATCATACTACCTTCAGCAATTGTAGGATAATTTTTTCCTCAATTTCTCTGCCTATAAATTTAACGGAACATTTAAGAAGACTACTTGTATCCAGTTCTAGCATTTAAATTCCTTTCACTTTCAACTAGACCCAAATATGTTTCTTTTTTCTCAGGAAATGTTACCTAGTCATCAATCAGTAACTCAATGAATTGGTCCTTGATTAATAAGTAATTGAGAATCAAGGACAAGTTTACTGTGAATTGGATCATGTAAAAATACATTTCTGAATTGTTACAATTCAAATTCAATTATAATTTTACTGTTGTGGTTTATTATCAGTTGGATAGCCAGTTTGGAAACAAATATGATACCCTTTTTTCCTGCCTTCAGGATGAAAAATAATAAACATTTCATCTCTTTTGCTTCCTCAGTTTGAACAGCAGATGGCAGCCAATATTCATTAACATATATTGCCATTTCTCTAATAAGGCAAACAATATTTATAGTCCAGACTATTTTATTTTGTTTATGTTTTTCAAAATTTTAATTTGGTATTAATCTGCAGAAGTGGGCAACTATAAGAAATGCAAATAAATAAATACATAAATAAATAAATCTATTAAAAAAATCCTTTATATCATTGGGTTACGTGGGAAATCAATAGTTTTCCAAAAGTTGTTGAACTTCAATTGTCAACATGCCTCAGCGCTGGTCACAACCTTCTACCATTGTAATAATTAAGATAGGAACAGCGTCTTAACAGTTAACTGTACTGTTGTGTTGTAGTTGTGAAGCTGCAGATTCTAAATATCAAGCAACTGGTGTAAAACTTAGATCATCATGTTATAACAGCAGAATCTGCTTCAAGATTAAGCTTACTTATTGAATACATGAATGAAGTAGTTTCTTAGCAGTAATATGGAAGTGTCATAATTCCCAGTGTCCCAATATAGCATATAGTTCTGGGATTTTGTGCTGGTCAAGTCTGGTTTATCTTTTTTAAAGATCAGTCATGGACAACCGAATGAGAGCCCAGAGGTGGAGTTCTCGTCTCACAATCAGGAGGCTATGAGTTTGAACCTAGGTACAGGCAGACATTTCTCTCTCTGGGCACAGTGATAATATATCTGCTGTGAACTCTGCATTGGTGACAGGAAGGGCATCCGGCCAGTAAACACTCAGCTCCATTCAGTTGCCCTGACTCCACTCCGATCCAAGGGATAGTGGGGTCATTAAAAGACAAGAGAAAAGTCAAGGACAACAGAATTCGGTAGGAGGGATTGCTCCAAAAAGATAATTCTAACATTTTACACAATTGTTTTGCTAATTTAGTTGGGTTACCAATAAATTAGATAATAATTTCCAGAAACTTTAACTTAAACTTAACTTGGTCATTTATTGAACCAGAATAATACTTTAAAAACTAAAATTAGTATCCAAAATCACAATATTTTCAATAGATATTTAGATGATAGAATTGGTCTAGTGGTTAAAGCACCAAGCTAGAAAACAAGAAATAACAAGTTCTAGTTCCACCTTAACCAACTGGGTGATGTTGGGTCAGTTACTATCTCTCTACCCAACTTACCTCACAGGATTGTTGTGGGAAAAATAAGAAGGTGTATTGGATATGTTCATCACCTTAAATTATCTGTAAAAAAAAACAAAAAAACTAAGGTCCATTATAAATAAATGAAGGTTTGACTAATCAAACTTTCAATATATTTTTAAATATTTAGTCACAGTGAATCAACACTATGCCTGTTGACAGAAACTGATATAAGAATCTTAATGACTAAAGTTTAAATCGGAACTAAAAGCACTGAAAAAATATATTACAAAATAGATTCAAAAGCATAAAACACTTCCAAATCTGTTTCAAGGTGGAAAAATTTTGACTTCTCATATAGCTCTTTTGTAGATGTTTGTTATGCTTCTTATGAAAATAAAATCCTTTGAACTATGGAACTTATGTCATTGTATTTTTCAAAGTGGGTAGGGATACTACCTAATATATGAGTCATGATGCCATTTCTTTTAAACGGTGATGGTAAGATTTTTATCAGCAAGAATACAAAAGGTATTACCCTGCAATAATTCATCCTGCACAAAATGGTTTCATGAAAGGCCATCAAGTTTCAGATAATATAAAGCTTCTGTTTGATATAACAGCCTTGTATGTGAACACACTTTCTGTGGTGCTATTTTTGTTGTATGTGGGGGGGGAGGTTTTGACATGATTTAAATCATATTTCTCATTCAAGTGTTGTATAAGTGTTCTGCATAATATGTTTCTTCTTATAAGTTATTACTATAACTTAATTCTTCTACTTGGATATTTACCAATGGGATTATTTCATGAATAGTTAAATGCAGCATAGAACTCATTAACTATGTTCTTTATTTCCTTTAATTTTAAAATGCCTAACCCACCTTTCCTTCCTTCCTTCCTTCCTTCCTTCCTTCCTTCCTTCCTTCCTTCCTTCCTTCCTTCCTTCCTTCCTTCCTTCCTTCCTTCCTTCTTTCTTTCTTTCTTTCTTTCTTTCTTTCTTTCTTTCTTTCTTTCTTTCTTTCTTCTTTTGCCAAGTTTGGGGAATTGGGTTCTGTGATATGGTGGGCAGATATAGATGCAGAGCTGGTTGTCCAATCTGTTTTTGAAAACTTCCATTGATGGTGCACCCACAACTTGGGAAGCAAGTTATTCTATTGATTTATTGTTCTCACTGTTGGAAAATTTCTCCTTACTTTTAGTCCCAAAGGTGGTTTTTGAAGAGGCATCTGGATCTTCTGATTTTTCTTTGAAGACATTTCATTTCTCATCCAAGAAATTTCTTCAGATGAAGAAGTTTCTTGGATGAGAAGACAGCTTTCATGCCCCCCGCCAGCCTTCTCTTCTATAGGTTAGACTTACCTAGCTCCTTCAAGTGTTCATTATACAATTTAACCTCCAGAACCTTATCAATCTTTCTTGCTCTTCCCTGCACTCTTTCTAGGCTATATAGGTATAGAAGTGATACCTATGAATATGGTGGTCAGATTTTGCATTTTCAAAAAACCAAAAAACAAAAGCTGTTTTATTATTATTACATTACTGTGTTGTCCAAGACCAGTTTAAAGATAAAAAAAATGATTTTCCTTGTTTCTGTTACTGATCACATTCTGTGCTTTACATTACTACTAGTAATCTGTTCAGATAGCAGAAAATTCAGTTTCCTAGCTCTTAAACTTACGGGCAAGAACTTGGCTGAAATTCACAAATACTTAATTCAGGATGGCTTTACTAGCTGTAGGCTTAACTCAAGATTGTCAGACAATACCATAAGAACATTGATTTCACTTATAAAGAAGCCAATAAAACTGTTGATATTCAGTCTGGATATACTATCCCTATTTAGACTTAGTGTGGTTTAATTTTGGAACTTCTTTCTCCTGCCTTCACGTGGTTTAACAGATATTTTTGCTCCATGGTTATTATCCTCAAAGCTGGAAGTGTATTGCTTGTGGACATAGCAGACATATTTATCCTGAGAAACCTTGACTCTCAATTGCCAGCTTGACCTTCTTTAGAAAATCAGCTTTTAACACTCTAGATGGAATGCAGAGTCCAGCATGTTTCTCCAATGCTTTGGACAGTTTATTTTTTCATCGGAGCCTGGGATCATTCTTCCTTTGCAGAACCTCTGATTCTCACACCCCAACTCGAACTTCAAGTCTTAAAAGTGATGCTTTTGATAAATCACATAGAGATTCTATTTTCCAGTTCTCCCACTAGTAAAGGGTCCTTTGTAATGACAAATTTAACTACATGTATTTTTACAGATTTTATTTTTGAGTTAGATGCACCAAGGCACTTCCAGGTTGAAAGGATTAACTGGTGACATCACTGTTGCCCTGGGAACACGCAAATGAGAAGGGTACTTTCATGACCCTGGCAGGAGCAAGAGCTAACAGATAACAGATAATCAGAGTTGGAAGGGACCTTGTTGGTTATCTTGTCCAACCCCTGCCCAAGCAGGAGACCCTATACTATTTCTGACAAATGGCAGTCCAATCTCTTCTTGAAAGTCTCAAGTGATGATGCTCCCACAACTTCTGAAGGCAACTTCTGTTCCATTGGTTGATTATTTTCAGTGTCAGAAAGATTCTCCTTATTTTCAGGTTAAATCTCTCTTTGTTCAGTTTCCATCCATTGTTCCTTGTCTGGCCTTTGGGTGCTTTAGAAAACAGCTTGACCCCTTCCTCTCTGTAGCAACCCCTCAAATATTGGAAGACTGCTATCATGTCTCCCCTGGTCCTTCTCTTCACTAGACTAGCCAAGCCCAGTTCCTGTAACTGTTTTTCATATGCCTTAGTCTCCAGTCCCCTAATCATCCTGGTTGCTGTTCTCTGCACTTTTGCTAGAGTCTCAACATCTTTTTTATAACGTGGTGACCAAAACTGGATGCACTACTCTAGGTGTGTCTTACTAAGGCTTTATAAAATGGTGTGAAGGATGAGAGTTCAGTCCTGCCCCATGGCAGCTCTCAGGTCTCAAACGCGGGCTTGCTAACCTCCTGCCAGCATTCCAACCATTTGACCACTGTGCTCCTTTATTCTTACAGATGATGTATACGTATACAATAGATAGGTAGAAAAGAAAGCTCCTGAAGGATAAAGCAGGCTTACACTCCAGTTACGTATCTTTCTTAAATTTAAATCAGTACCTTCTGTCCACAACTGATTAACTAATTAAACAATTTGTTGTAATCAACTCATTCACGGCAATCTCCGTGCTCATTACTGCTACAAGAACAATGAAGCCCTTACCTCTAATATAACTCCATACTACTAAAGGTACAGTTTCATATCATTTCAATAATTAAAATAAGCATATTTGTAAAGCCTTAAATAAATACACACTGTGTTTCTTTTATTTTCCTTTTTTAAAATTTGTTATAGTCCTACATATTTTGTGCACCAAATATTGAAGACAGCTATCAATAAATTGCTCAGTTCTTCCTATTAGAATGAGTTCAAAACATGTGCCTTTACCTATTCCTGCAGAGCAGTGGGAATAACATTGTTACTTGGGTCATAATTTGGATGACTACTAATTCATTTATTGCCATGTGACTGTTATGTACTTCTTATTCAGCAAGAATATCACATGTTGCTTACTGTCATATGTGGTACACTTTTTTTGGATCAGAATAGTCATTATCTTCAGGCAGTTTTCAAGATCTTCTTATCTAAGCAACACGGTTGGAAACTAACCAAGGAGACATTTAGAACTAAGAAGAAATTTAGAACTAAGAAGAAATTTCCTAACTGTGACAGCAATTAACCAATGGAATAGTTTGCCTTCAAAAGTAGTGGGTGCTCCATCACTGAAGGCTTTCAAAAAGAGACTGGACAACATTTGTCTGAAATGATATAGGATTTCCTGCTCAGGCAGGGTTGGACTAAAAGACCTCCAAGTCTCTTCTAACTCTATTACTTTATGTTCTATACTCTGGTGAATGCTTAGATAACATAGAAATATACAGCACTCTCTGGGCAGTTTATAATTAGAAGCATTTTTGCATATTGCTCTCAACAATCTGGGTCCTCATTTTACCAACCTTGGAAGGATGGAAGGCTGAATCAACCTTGAGCCCCATCAGGATCCAACTCGAAGCTGTGAGCAGAGTTTGCCTTCAGTACTGCAGTTTAACCACTATGCCACCAGGGCTCCTCGCGTAAAACATAATGATGAATGTAAATACAGGGAAGAATAACTATATACAGTTTTGAGACCATAATTTGATTCTTAATAGATTATAGGTTTTCTTATCCCTACCATATTTCCAGATAGCAACACATCAATATCATAATACTATAATATTATAGTATTATAAATATTATAAATTATTTTTGTAGAATTATGCACTTGAAACATGTTAGGTCCACCATGGAAAATTATTCTAGTGCTATTGTAACCTTAACCAGGAGTATTTTTGAGCTTTGAAAAGCCAGAATAGCTCTTCTTAATTATTATTATTTTTTAAATCAATATGTTTTAGATACAAAACTTGTTGCAAATGATTAAGTTGCATTGCTTAAGAGTTAGGCAGCTTCATCACATCAGTTCATCAATGGACATGCTTTGTTATACTGACACCAGAACTCTTTTAATGCCTAAAAAAAATTGATAAGAGATAGCAAGAAGTTCCTATTTGAGTGAGGTGAGGGAAGTATCCTTATTCATTCATTGTGACTGGCGCAAGTTATGCCTAGATTAGTTTTATCTTCCTACTTTTCTTGCAGTGAGCTAGTCAGTCAGCAAAGTATACTCTGTAAGAGATAACCAGTGGCCATTAATTAAACTATGGATTCCCACTACTAAAGTATAGCATTTCAAAACCATTAGTTGCCTTCTGTGACACAACCTCTGAATCCCTTTGCAATCATTTATTTCTTTTTTCCAAAAGTTTAATCCTTACAGTTTAAATTGCAATAACTACTGCTTATTCTTTAAAAATAGAAAAGTGGGAAGCTTTGATGAAGTAACATTAATTAATGATTTATCTTTTACTGCCAGTAATTTATGATTCAGCTTCATTATTTTTTTAAAAAGTCAAGGTGGTTTTAGAAATACTACAGTGCAAAATCGTGTTGGAGTTGATTAAAGTTACGTACATAGGTGTATGTGCATGCTGTATACCCACACAGGCAAAATGCAGTATGGAAAGCAGAACTGTCACAAGACATAAAGAAAGAAAGATTCCACAATCGTTTGATAGGAATGGTGAGGATTTCAATTTTTGCAGAACTAAAATATTGGAGAAAAATATACCTCAACATGGCAGTAGTGTTTACATTTTAAAAAGCAGGGTCTTTTCAAACAAATACTGATTCAGTAAGAGCTTTTTTATATGTTGAAAGAACTATCATATATTTTCAGTTTCAGGCCTACAAAATTAGAAATGAGGTGGACCACTGGTACCTGCAGAATACCAGTGCTACTTTCATCAGAGCAATAAAGGCAGTCTTGCATTGCTATCATTAGGGAAACTATGTGACAGCACAACATACATAGAAAGGGCTACTACTGGGATACAACAATGCTGATTTTGTCAATTTTACATTCTCATCCATTCTCTCTTTTGAGCTTCTGCTGCTATGATCACAGCACGTTCGGATGTTCAGTTTGCACGAGGAAGTCCATTCTTCCCCATTTCCACATAAACCTGCAATTTTATTTATTAATTTATTCTGTATTGTTTATATACTATTATCATCATTATCATTTAATTACCCCATAATTCCTTGCAGGGTAGAGACTGGGCAACTGAATGGAGCTAGCAGAGTGTTTACTGGCCAGATGCCCTTCCTGTCAGCAATGCAGAGTTTTGTTTAGCAGGTATATTCTCGTTGTGCCCAGAGAGAAAAATATCTGCTTCTACCTAAGATCAAACTCACAGCCTACTGATTGTGAGGTGAGAGCTCCACCTTTAGGCCACCGCACCACTCCTCTTTATATACCATTATGATCCTGAAGATTCTGGAGAGCAATATCAAACCAGGAAAATAGTAAAACCAAACAATGAACAGATAGATCTAAAGCAGTATAAAAAAGCAAACCAAAAATCAATTGTCAAGAAATAAAAAAATCATTTGCCAAAAATGAAAAACACCAAACAAAGCATCCACAGCTCACCTCTTTCAAATAAAAGGGCTTGAGCTGAGTTGCAAATTTTCATCAATGTTGGGACTGTGTATATTTCTCGAAGAATGAATCTCCCAAAGAGAGGCACAATACACAGTAGTATCTTAATTATCTTCAGAAATAATGTATAGAATATTAAATTTAAAATTAGTAGGGTATCTTCAGAGCATAGGATGCTCCACTATATATGAAGTGTTTTGACTTTGAAGCAGCAAAACTGGAGATGGAGAGATACTTCCATATTTTTGTTCTCTTGCTGTTTCTCCACTTCCTTTGTTGACAACAGTTTAAAACAGTGGTGGCTAACCTTTTTGGGCTCCTGTACCAAAAACTGTGCATGCGCACCAGTGAGCGCACACTCACATACCAGCACCCAGAATGCAATGCGCCCCTTCCCCAAACCTCCTGTGCATGCGTGCTCAATCCCCACCCACCCCTTACCTGCACTCATAGCTGATTTTTTGGCTGGTTTGAGGCCTTTTTTGGCCTCCCAGAGGCTTGGCCAAATTATAGGCCCATTTCATCACTTCCGGTATTACAGAAAGTGACGAAACGGGCCTAGTATTCGGCCTGCAGAGGCTTTTTTCAAACCTCTGGGAGGCCAAAAAAGGCCTCAAATCAACCAAAAAAATCAGCTGTGAGGCTCACGCCTGCTCAGTGAGGTAAGTTTGCCTGTGGCTCACATGCCTACACAAATGGCTCTGTGTGCCACTTGTGGCACACATGCCATAGGTTCGCCATCATGAGTTTAAACCAACCTACCAATTCTTATTCTCAAAACAAAGTAATATAAATTCAAAGGCCATATTAAAAAAAAAGAAGAAAACAATTTTTTAATGTTCTGTACAATGCAGGGTCCCTTCTCAGTTGTGTGAGAAATAGAAGTGATGAAGAACTAAGCAGTTTCCATGGAAAAAGTCAGAAGAGACTAAACATTGGAATCTTTTTAATTTAAGGAAAAAATATGTACTGTGAAATTTGATATGGATGGTAATCATCCAATAGTTTGGGAGTAAAAAAAATTCTGTCAAATTTAGATTCTCTGTGAAGCTGTCATGATGCAGATGAAATGACTGACATCCATCATTACCCCGGATACAAATAGCCCCTAATTCTATTCAACTTCCAAAAGACTGTGAAGAATTGATCCTTCCTCCCCGAATTGGGGTCAGGAAGATGATTACTGGAGCTCTGACATAGTGTGTGTGATATTCAGATTTCATCTTCTGTTTGCTGGTTTTGTTTTAATGGAATATTCTGTTTTGTTTTGTTCACTGCCCAGAATTTATTTGATGTATTGGCAGAGGAAAAAAAGGATTGACATCATATGCATTATCATTCGGTTGTAGTCATCTGCTAGGAATGTTACTATTTAAAATGGCCCCAGTTTTTTAACAGCTCTGATTTTTCTTGATCATTTAATTTGAAATAATAACTTTGAAAGACTTTTCCACATCTACATTTAATATATTGCACAAATTTATACACAAATATTCACATCAGTATTAATGCAGTAAAAGTATCCACCTTAGAAGTATGTTCACATCCTTATTTTATGAATTATTAGATTCATTCAGTATATTTTTCCTAAAACATGTTTTGCAAATCCTTTCAAACTGAGAAGGAGCTTGGCAATTCCCTACTGAAAACCAACCAGCTTGTTTATTTTAAATGGCTGGATCTAATATAGAGTTTAAATGCCCTCCTAATCCCAAACATGGTAATCATACTTGTAGAAATTATTTGTTATGAATTGATAAACTGTTTCAAATTGTTTTCTTTCTTTCTTTCTTTCTTTCTCTCTCTCTCTCTCTCTCTCTCTCTCTCTCTCTCTCTCTCTCTCTCTCTCTCTTTTCTCTTTCTCTCTCCCTTTCTTTTCCTTTTTCCTTTTTGGAAGATTGGATATTCCAAGTAAATTGTTATCAAAATAAATTTCATATATGTATAGATCTAACATAGTTCTTATATTGAAACACACAATAAAGCATGCTTAATCTATTTTATAAGTCTTAATAAAATATTTAATTGAAAAGGTACTAATGAAAACATTTCAGTAGCATCACTGTTTCTTTTGAAAATAAATTAATTCTTTTGAATTATAATAAATTAAAAAATGGTGAAATCACACTGGAGCAGCTGCGAAGTAACAGCATAAATTAATAGAGTAGGTAAGAGATTTTTAATAACTGACTGACATTAATAATGTGTAAGTTAAGTGTGTACAGCTTGTATTATGTTTGAGTGGATATTTCTGATAGTGTCCACTTTAAAAATTTCCCAGTTTTCCATGCAATATTATTTAATTTGTTTGCTATAAAAATTTCAGTTGGAATTTAATGGATGTCTGCAATTGGTTAAGCAAATAGTATTGCTTCAATGTTTAGCAGGATCTCTTCTTCTTCTTCTTCTTCTTCTTCTTCTTCTTCTTCTTCTTCTTCTTCTTCTTCTTCTTCTTCTTCTTCTTCTTCTTCTTCTTCTTCTTCTTCTTCTTCTTCTTCTTCTTCTTCTTCTTCCTCCTCCTCCTCCTCCTCCTCCTCCTCCTCCTCCTAAATCAGCACTTTTATTCTACTTAGATAATTGTGGAAATTCGCGTGCAGCTGATTATCCATGGAACACAGGACTCCTGGAAACCTTTTGTCTCAAATCTGTTTGTATCTGGGAATAATATTAAAAGGTTTGTTCAATGTAATTCAATTTAATTAAACATCTTATAAGACCTTAAAATATCAAGCACTATGATCTATTACAAAGACATAGGATGCACATAAACATTCTAAATGTTCACAAAGAAGTGGTGTACACTTTTCCCCTAAACATTTACACTTACACAATGTACACTTTACCCCAAATATGACTAAAAGATCTAGAGATAAATGTGACCCTGTGGAAGGCATCCGCCATCTGCTCTAGTGACACTTTTCCCCACAGCTTCTTCTTTCTTGGCCACCATTCAGAAGCTACAATTTTTTTTTTCAAGAAAGCAAATGTCTAGCTGGCAGATTACACCAGGGAGGCATGTGCATATTCCATGTTTAAAAATTGTACTGCTAATCATGGGGAACTCTGCCCAATTTTCTAAAATTAGTTTTGACAGAACTAATCAGGAAACCTAAGGTCACAGCTGATTTAGGAGAAGAGAGTATTCTACTTTGCTATGGGGTGTCTACTCTGCTCGCTTTCAATTCCTAGCAGGTTAGCAAGTTGACCAGAAGAGCACTGTCTGAACCAAATGGGCCAAGGATGGAACTTTGATGATGTTGACAAATTAACCTTTGATGAAGACAAAATGAAATGTTGTGTTAGCAATTGGAATTATGATGTGTTAAAAATGGATCATCTGTTATCATCTGTAGTGAAATGCCATCTCATAATGAAAAAGGGAGAGAGAGAAATCCTTAGTAGAGATGACAGAAATGTATATTACACACAATCTGGATTATGTGGTGGCACGGTGGTTTGAATGAAGTGCTGCAGGCTAACTCTGCTCACATTGCCAAAAATTAGATCCCTTGAGTGGTTCAAGGTTGACTCAGCCTTCCATCCTTCTGAGGCTGGTAAAATGAGGACTCAGATTGTCAGGGAAAATATGCTGACTTTGTAAACAACTTAGAGAGAGCTGCAAAGCACTGTGAAGAGGTATATAAGTCTAAATGCTATTGCTATTGCTAGTAATTTCTAAATAACATTTATCTGATATACTGAACTGTCTACCTTTCTAGTTTTAAATAGTTTGATATATTTACCTATGGGCATTAGCTGATGCATATGACTATAATTATGCTAATAGTCCATACTTGAGTACTGTAGGAAATCTTCTGATTATTAAAAAGTTTTTTTCCTCCCTTTTAATGAAGGAGCCACAAAGGTTGAGGTCTTCTATCTTCAGGATATGGTAGCCCAAAGCTTTAAAAACCAGACATGTCTAATACCAAATCAATAAATTCTATCAGTAACTTTCAGAATGCTTCCTGATGTTTGGTCTTCTAATATCTGCTAGTCATTTTTTGGTTTTGTTTTGAGTTTTGGTTACTAAATGTTAGAGTCTGTGAAAATTATTATAATCTCATTGAAATATAACAAAATACAGTTCTATATTACTTTGTTATGCTAATCTTATCTAATAATTAATAGTTTATCACCCCTTGATTTAATGAGGGAACAAATAGTGCTGAGAAGTACTTTCTGTCCACACAGCTTAATAAGTAGATTACAAGGCTGAGTGATTATAAGAAATACTTGGAATTTAAACACACACACTGCAATTATCCTGTTTTGAAGGCAGACTGAGCATGAACTTATAGTTGCTGTCAAGTGAGATAATAATAATATAAACCTGGGAAGCAGAAAATCTGGTTTTTATTACTACTTTCTCTACAGATTTGTCACATGAAAAGAAATAACTGAAATTCTTCAGCTTGACTCTATAAGTAAGCATACGCAGAAATGTAAAAACAAAACAACAAAAACTGGAAAGAAATATTTGGTTTGTTTTAAGGCAAAATCTGAAAATTTTATGTCTAAAAAAAGATTTGGATGTTTATTGTACCTTTAAGGAACTGCCCTGACTATACAAACTATGGATTGTATTGGTAGGTCTGGTTAATTGTGGAAACCATGATCCTCAACATATAGATCAATATATTGAATATTGAATATTAATTCAATAGCTTCCATTTTGACAATTGTTATATTTTTGGATCCCTTGTTAGTTTTTATAGATATCTGTCATTTGTTTTCAAATTTTTTCTAGTAATGTTATGAATTAGAGAAGCATACTCTTATATTCTTAGAAGAGCAACTAAGATGATTAAAGCCTGGAGACTGAAACATAAGGTTGCAGGATTTGGGTTTCACTAGTCTAGAGAAAAGAAGAACTAGGGGGACATGATAGCAGCATTCCAGTATTTAGGGAGCTGCCACAAAGAGGAGATGGGGTCAATTTATTTTCCAAAGCACCAGAAGGCAGGACAAGAAACCATGAATGGAGAATAATCAAGGAATGAAGCAACCTGGAATTAAGGACAAACTTCCTAACAGTGAAGACAATTAACAAATGGAACGGCTTGCCTTCAGAAAGTTGTGGATGCTTCATTACTGAAGGATTTAAAGAAAAGACTGGAGAGCCACCTGTCTGAAGTGGTAGAGGATCTCCTGAATGAGTATATAGGTCTCTTCCAGCTCTATTCTGATTCCCATTCTTGAACTGCAAAGAAATTCAGCAGTTTCAAATTATTTTTTTTTAGTTTCTCAGATAATCCTGGTGTTGGTTTCTTATAACCACTGAGGTTGAACCTAAAATCTGCTTCATGATTTTGTTAGTTATAAAATCAGATGGGGTGGGGTGGGGTGAATACATTGCACTAGCTATTCCTATAGGTTTTTTTAAAAAATGATGTGATCTTTTTTTAAAAAAATATCCTCTTGAGATATAGATTTATACATGTACTATAATCCTCCAAAATACTATGAAGTTTGTTTTACGGAATACTTTAGTTACACCCTTGTAGGTTTTAGGATTCTGTGTAGACTGGATATTGCAACATTAAGCAGAAGAAAATAGAATACCTCCATTATTTTAATTCTAGAACTCTCAATAAGGGTAAGTGCCTTTGAGTCAATTTTTGACTTTTGATGACTGCCTAGACTAGTTCCTGCAACTTTTTTTGACAAGATTTTTTAGAAATGCTTTGCCATTGTCTTCTACTAGTGATGTGAGGGTGTGACTGGCCCAAGGTCACCCAAACCATGTCTAAATTGGGATTAAATTCATTGTCTACTGTTTTCTAGTCTGATTCTTTAACCACTACTTCCAACTGGCTTTTCAATACTTTAGATACAATAAATAAGTAGGCAAACCTTCTCTTAAAGTAAAATGAGAGAAAATTATTAAGTTTTTCATTTTTTCTTAGAGACTCCTTAGTTATTAATTTCCACACCACCATTGCCATTCCCACCAGCGGCCCACAAAAACGCAAGCCAAAGAAAATTATTTTAGAGTTTAGTTTACTTTATTGTCATTGCACCTTGTACAATGAAATCAAACACCATCTTCAGTGCACATCATGACCATGACCATGAAAATAAACACGAAGACACACATTCTTCACCTTTCACATGTTGAACCTTATCTTGAAAATATTGGTTTGATTTAATACATCTGTCACAAAAGAATGACAGTATAGTGAAAGCCAAAAGGGCTTTGCCGAAGAAATATTGCTTTATTTTTACACTGAGGACATAAGTGAATTTAGCAAGATCTTATCAAGCAAGGAACTTAATAGCTGTTTCCTTTGAGTGTGACTTCTGCAGATCATGCTATTCATCTTCCAAAATTTCTAGGCACTCTTTCACAAAATGAAACCGGAATAAAATGATAGATTTTTTTTCACTGTCAAGCTATTTCAAGAGTTGAATAGCTTTCTCTCTCTCATTTGCTCAGTAATCCTTGGTGTGACATCACACCATGATGGTGTATCACATTTATTGTCTGTGGATGCCTCTATTCTCAGTGAGCTCAATAAAGGACCTTTATTTGACTTACAGTATGAAGAGTTTCTTTATGAATTCAGGATGGAGGTGTTTAATGGGATGGGGGAAAAACAGAAACATCAATGTGCTAGGTGAAGAAGAATAGATTGGGCTGCCTTGAAGCTAAAAATAAGATTTTCAATCAATCCTTGATAGATTGTAGCACATGTCTGATGCGTTGAGGGTAATCTAGAAAAGCACAAATTGAGAACGTTTGAATATAAAGATAAAAATTATTCATATTTTCCTTTCTTTGAAATTAATACAATCATGGTTAGCTTAATGATGTCTTTTCCTGGTCTCTATTGCTTTTTGTCCTCCTATACATGTTTGGCAATCTATTGACTTTAAGAGCAGAATGATGATTTCTACATGTATTATACAATATATTCCTGTCCATAACAACAGTTTCGCTAGATGGCACTCTGGCTTAAATATCCTATTGCACTTAGTTCTGCATTCTTTCAAAACCTCCTTCATTTTGCCCATTCATTTTAATATTGCAGTACATTGCATCTGTTGCTATAATGTGAGGTGCAGAGATGGCATATGCTTTATTACTTTTACTGCTTTTCTATAGAGTGTATAGGCATAGTCATAACTGTCTCAAATGATGAGAAGATTAAACAGAGAATCCCAGAAGCTGTCATTCCGACATTAGTGTTGCTGCTAGTTAATGGGCCATGGGAACGCATCTAATTTGTCATCACTCACACTGCATTAATTGTCGTATAATATTTTGCTTTAGTGGCTTATCGAGAGATAAATCATAAAGTTCATAAAATGCAATTCTGAAAAAAAGTGATGAAATTATTGATCAGTCCTAATAGAGCATAAAAGTTGATCTGATGGAACATAAAAACAATAAAGACACTTAGCTTCAAGTTAAAGTATACTATGTAGAATCTGATATATCAGAATAACTGACCAGTCTGAAATTATCCTACTCTGGATATATTACACAAAAATTTAACTCTCTGGAGAAAGCTGTAATGCTGAGGAAAGGTTGAAGGGAAGAGAAGATTAACAGCAATGAGTACATCACTGTACTCCTTGAACAAACAGGTTAGGAATAGATTGTCATTGAGAAAATATATCTATGGTGGATACTTCTGGGGAGGAATGATTGACTGAAGACATATCTATGAAAGTGGAGCCAACAACCGCACAAAGACCAATGATGGGAGATTGTGCTCTGGATGGCTGTTTTCTGTGTGGAGACTAGGACAATGATACTGCATGGATGTGAATGGTGGAAGATGATGGAACAGCCATACTGCTTGCAACTGCAGTTTGTGTCGTTGAAAGGATACTAATCTCACCTTCTAAGTATTTTCAGAGATTGCTTAGGAACTACTTTTAAGCCAGTAGATACATGTAGAGTTTGAAAACACCAGGTGAATGTGCCTTCACTCCTGAATGAAAGAAAATTGTAATTGTATGTTTAAGAATTTAAAGAATATGAAATAAGCACCAAAAGCTAAATAAGATTTTCCATCTTAGAAGGGTATAAATAGACTAAAGGTCCAGATAAATTTAGAACATAGAGACTTTTTTCTAAACAATTTTGTATTTAATTATAAAGGACAAATAGTTTATTGTGGAAAATAAATCGATTTAGGTTTTTGCAAGCTGTAACAAATGTAAGTAATTTTATAATTTTAAAACTGGACACTAGAGGGGACTAAAGATTCTAAGCAAAGTGGGGAAACTGCAAAGCTACATTTTGTGTTAATTACTGGAACCTACTAAATGATGCAAAATTTATAACATCTTGTAAAACTTAAACATTTTGTAACTTAAATGATGATTAAAAATGTAAAACTTATAATATTAAAGGAGACTTTTGATGAGTGGAACCAGAAATTAACAGCCAAAATATCAGCAAATTCAGTGAAGGTATCTGCTTCTACAGTATGTATAGACCAGGGGTGTCAAACTCACAGCCTGTAGGCCAAATGCGTCACATGCTGGCTCCACCCTCACCTGGTTTAGCAAAGGGAAAAATAGTCCTGATAAGTCACGTGAGGATGCCATGATGACGTGAGTTTGACACCCCTGGTATAAAAGATGCTATTGAAGAAATTGAATGTTGAGTTGAAGTATTATCAACATTTATGTCTGTCTGTCAGTCTCTGTTTCTGTCTGTCCCTCTCCCTTTCTCTCTCCTTCTCCCCCTCTCTCTATCTCTCTGTTTCTCTGTCTCTGTCTCTGTGTTTCTCTCTCTTCTCTCTGTCTCTCTCTGTCTCTCTGTTTCTCTGTCTCTCTGTGTGTCTTTCTGTCTCTCTCTGTGTCTCTCTGTTTCTCTGTCTCTCTGTGTGTTTCTCTCTCTCTCTGTGTCTCTCTCTCTGTGTGTCCAATAAAGCTCTCTGAGCTTTCAGGATCATGCTGGAGCCCATCTTTAGGGAACTTCTATCTACTGGATTATATGTTTTAGGGTATTCTATGAGTCGTATTTATGTGATACCTGGTTGATTAGTGTGCTGATGGCTGGTGATTGGCTATTGTTTCCAAGTCCTCAGCTCCTAAGCACTTGATAAACTGGTGGTAAATCAGCACTCCTGTTAAGTTACAAAGGAATGATGTCAATCATTTTCCCAGCTATCTTTGTACCTGCATGGTCAACAATCTTAATAGCTGTGGGTTGTTGGTTTTTTTAATGTGTCATTGTGTCACAGTGATTCTCAACTGCTTTCCAGCTTTTAGAAGAGTGACATGATAGATCAGGGCTGCTAAACATGTGGCCACAGGCTCGATGCATCATGTGCTTGCCCCTCCCCCACCCAGTTTAGCGAAGGGGAAAAAAGTCCCTGTACAAAATGTGATGCCGCTGTGGTGATGCGAGTTTGACACCTCTGTGATAGAGCATTGCAAGAAATCTTTTTGATAAAGGCATCACAAAACATGTTGAAACACCAGAGGAATCACAGATTGAACAACAGCTGCTTATTTCTGAAGTATAATTATATGCAATTTGCTCTTCCTAACCATGAAAGCCACTATGTGGGTTAAAGGCAGCTTTCATGCAGATGGGTGGCAGAGTTCCCAAATGTCTTGGAGTTGATATGAAAGAACCTCAAGGTTTTGTCTGAATCCACAGGGACTTTTTCCCCCTTTTAAGCAGGCTTTCAAGCAATGGAGCATTTTAATAGAAATTTGTAAAAGAGGGAGAGAAAAAGGAATGTTCAGTCTTCTTTGGCTTAAAAGACCCAAATTAAATTTTTGGATGAAATAAAATGACTGTGGAAAAAAATCATTGGAAAAATCTTGACTGATTAACAGATTAACAAAGTTGGAAGGAACCTTATAGCTCATCTAGTCCAACCCACCACTCAAGCAGGGGACCCTATACCATTTCTGACATATAGCAGTCCAGTCTCTTCTTGATCATGAAGCTTGATGATGAAGCTCCCACAACTACTGAAGGCAAGATGTTCCATTGGTTGGTTATTCTTACTCTCAGGAAAGTTGTCCTTATTTCTAGGTTGCTTCTCTCCTGAATCAATTTCCATCTATTATTCCTTTTCTGGCCTTCAGGTGCCTTGGAAAATAGGTTGATCCCCTCCTCTCTGTGGCAGCCCTTCAAATATTGGAACACTGCTCTCAGTGATAAGGGTCAATCTATTTTCCAAAGCAGCAGAAGACCCAAGAAGCAATGCATGGAAACTAATCAAAAAGAAAAGCAACCTCTAAGGAGGAATTTCCTAACAGTGAGAACAACTAACTAGTGGAATGGCTTGCCTTCATAAGTTGTGGGTACTCCATCACTGGAGGCTTTTACGAAGACACTGGACTTCCATTTGTCTGGAATGAAATAGGGCCTCCTGCTTAATCAGGGGTTTGAATTAGAAAATGTCCCCTCCAACTCTGTTATTCTGATATCTATGACATCGAGCATGATTGTCACACAGTCAGTAGTTTAGATTGGACTTGGAATTTTTATCCATTTATTGAATTCTTTCCAAGGACTCTGGATAGGCAGATGGGTTTTTGAAGTGTAGGATTCTGAATCTCTGCTATGGTGTAAGCTGCTATAGCTGGAACATTCCCTGCCTTTATACAATTATTTACTACATCAACAATGAAAATAGAATATAAACACTGTATATTGCCTATTCAGATTCTCAGTCATCCAGAATCATGGTTGTCCCAAGGTTGGTTTTTCAAGAGGCAACTGGACTTCTTGGTTTTTCTTCAAAGATGTTTCAATAATTCCAAGAAGATTCCACCTCCATTTGCACTACTTGGGTGACACCAGTGGTGGGATTCAAATTTTTTTTACTACCAGTTCTGTGTGTGTGGCTTGGTGGGCATAGCAGGGGAAGGATACTGTAAAATCTCCAGTCAGAGGTGGTATTTGCTGGTTCTCTGAACTACTCAAAATTTTCACTACTAGTTCTCCAGAACTGGTCAGAACCTGCTGAATACCACCTCTAGGTGACACTGACAACACAGATAGACCACCACCAGGTGGTCTCAATGATTCACTAAAAGAATGCAAATGACCAGCTGTCTACAAGGAATATATATCCTTCCATTCCCCACCAACCAATCAGAGTTGATAAAGCTTATTGGATAAGAAGTGAAATATCTTCAAAGAGAAATCAGAAAGTCCAGTTACCTCTTGAAAAAACATCTTTAAGAAAGAATATTGTATGCTTGATCCTCACTGGTTAAATATCTGTTATGTGTTGTCATGCTGTATTAATTTTATTGCATTTCTCTTCCCTATCTTTTTCATTCTGACAAGTTACACACAGAAAAGTTTTTATCAATTTTCCTTGGTAACAACTGTTTAGAGTGACAGGAGTTGCTTTAATGGCAGTTTTTTTCAGCAATCATGTCAACTGGCATAAAAAAAAGGTACTCCTATTAGATTTTGAGTATAATCTGGGTGTAATTTTATGCAGTGGGAAGTAAATGTGCACTGGTTTCTCAAATTATTTTTAAAGAACTTTTCTATCAACGAAAGGACTTGATTAAGCCTCATTTTTCCTGCAGATAGCCTATCAATATAGGAGGGAGATTGACTGCTAAGAATAGAACAGAGAACAAGAGATAGAAGCAAATAAATGGCTGAAGACATTGTCCTGATAAAGTATGGATGCCTTTGAAAATTAACTTGGGATTTTAGCTCAGGAGATTTCTCTAATGATTTTTAATATTGAATGCTTTGGGAAGATTGAGTGAAATGGAGGAACAGAAGATCTTTGCAAGAAAGATGGCAAGTTTTGAAGCAGATTAGATGCATTTAAAGAGTGTTGTTAAGTTGGTTTGGGGTTTTTTTCAGATTAAGTAGGGGTCTGTTTGATTGCTGAGCTCAAGGTCTGAAAAGGGAAATCTTGGGTTACAACTAATCATAAGATTAAATACTGTAGGGAACCATCTCATCAGAAATTAGCCATCATTTTGTGGAAAGGAAAGTGGCAGTTGTGACTCACAGCCCGGAAAAAGAGGGAAGAGGTCTGCAAAAGTGGCACACTGACAAACAATATCCAACCTAAGCATCAAATTTTGTTGAGGTCCTTAGTGAAGAAGCCAACACTCGAAGGTATATGCAAGAATAATGTAAGAGCAATATTTCATCAAACCCAATTCCTAGAGAACATGAATATAAAATTTATGAACCATAATTAGAAAGTCAATTGGGTAAGGAGTTGAAAGAGCATGGCTGAAATTGTAGTATCTCCCCTGTTTCCAAGAACCCTCTAGCTTTATATATACCCATACCATACAATGTGTATCATTATCTTATGTACCTGGTAGGAGGTTATTGTTGCCACCACGAAGCTTCCAAGGAATTTACATTATCTGGCAGCCTCTCCCTTAATCCTGATGAAGAAAGGAAGAGGAAGGTGGGGGGGAAGAGGACGAGGTCATCTAGTGTCAACCTCTGGCCCTGGAGCTTCCAGAAAATATGACATTTCTCCATCCTTTGGGATAGCTAGCTTAGTAGCACAAAGTAGAATTTAAAACAAAAGAACAATAAGAAAAATGAACATAAAATATTTCCATTTTAACATTAGCTAATCACAGGTAAAACAGGTAATAAGATATATATTGTAGCTAAAACCACAATTGGTATGTTATTAATCTGCTCTCCCCAAATCCTATAAAAATATGGGCAGAGCAGTAGACCTAGTGCAATATTTATGATGTATTTCTTTCTTTCTAGAAAAGTGACACTTGGTTGAAACAGATTTCTCTCCATCTCAGCTTTCTGGATTCATTCTTTAGCTCATCTCTGAAGATATCAGATATTCTTCCTTCCATTTCCATAGCAGCTCTGCATACTTTATCTTGACGCTTGAATTAAACACGATCTTGTCTGAATAATGAGAGAGTTCAGAGAAATCTCTTCTTGCCCAATATCTGATTTCATATTTCTTCCATTGATCTAAGGAAGCTTTTCTTGGATTAGTTGGATTACTTCTGACTGGTTGTAGGCTGTAGAGGAGGTGTTGTCTACATATTGATGATTTGAGCCTCTCTCTGTACATTGCTTCTTCTCTGCACAGGTGGGGCAATGCCAGCTAGATGATACATCTTATCTAGAGGGGTAGGTTTAAGATATCTGGTAATAATTCTGCATTTCATTCATCTATTTTCCCAGTATGTGCTGATTTATACCAAACTAGTATACATTGTGTTAAATAAAATGCTCTTAATACCTATTGCAAATATTCCACTCTTTGACATAATAAAGATTTGGTTTGATTACTACAAAATATTGTACCATGGAATAGATTTATTCATGTTTTAAGTCAGCCAACCGTGCCACGCCTTTCAAATACTCTATTCAGTATTTCTGTATCTTTTATCCCTTTTCAAAAGTCAATCATTCAATATTTCATTCCAACGCAACATGCCAAAATCTTCACTGAACCGTTTTAGGGGTCATGTTTTATGTTATTGTTTAAAGGAAAAGTATATTCCCACAGAAAGAAAGTTAACTTATTGCTGTAATGTAAAAAAAAAAAGAAAAAGAAATGGAGTAGTTAGAAAGCTGAGCAAAAACATTATAGAGTGTAATATATCCGATATCCCACTTGTTCATTGTTTTTTTTCTAAATGCAGTATCTTCCTTTATTTGTACTGTATATAAAAATAGAATTTTAACTGACTCACATCCATTTCTTTCAATGCATGTCTGATTACAACCGAGAAAACTAAACATACAAGCCTACTTTTGACATTATTTAATTCAGAGATAATAACTGCTTCAAAAGGTGCAATGGGGCTATGTGTTTGGATTTTTTTTTAAAAAAATTGATAACACAAAGCTGTCTTTTGCCCAAGGTCATCAATGTATTCACATAGAGTTCTAAAGAATATTAACAGTATACATGCCTCTATGTAAACAGATTCAGTCCAGCGAGTTAAGAAATTGGCAAACTTTACTTGACTTGCAACTAAATCCAGCTGTATACAATCAAAGCAATAGAAATATATTTCAAATAACTTCTCAATCAGATAAGTTTGAAAAGAACAACAGCAATATGCACTGATTTACATCTAGGCTTCTTTGATTATGGAAATGTGTTTTTGTGGTTATGTGTGGACACAGCTGTATATGTCAAAACTGGTTATAGCAACCTGTAGAAAAGAAAGATGGAATAAGAACTGTAGAAATATGAGAAATTGGGGTGGGGATGAAAGGAGAGAGAAGTGTGTGTGTGTGTGTGTGTGTGTGTGTGTATCTGCAAGGTGAGTATGGGATGTTTCTAATATCTTCTCTCTGTTTTGTGGCTTTTTTTGTGTCTTGATTGGCTGGCAACATTGTGTGCAGCTTGGCTCCTAGTAAATGGACGGCTATCATTTGTTAGGAAGCTAGGTTTCATCTGGGTGCCTGGTTGGGGTGTGTTTGGAATTCAATCTCTATGGCTTCTCTTTGAAAAAAAGATCTGAAAGCATGAATAGAAGAGATGATTCCACCAGACTATCAATTATTTGGAAGCCTGTACTCACAAACAAAAACATCTCCACACCACTAGTCAGTCAAACACCTGGGCACAAACAGATCCCCCCTGATACCTCCAGCTCAAACACACCCCAACCAGGCACCCAGATGAAACCCAGCTTCCTAACAAATGATAGCCATCCATATACTGGAGCCAAGCTGCACTAAAAGCCTCCAATAGAGGAACCAAATGTTGCCAGCCAATCAAGACACACAAAAAAGCCACAAAACAGACAGAAGATATTAAAAACACCAATCAAGCAGAACACAGCAAATTCCAAGACCAATAAACACAGACCAAGACTCCCAACCAATCAGGATGAAGAAAAAAAATTCTGGCACAGCAGTAGGCTATCCCCAAATTTAAAACTGAAACAACTGTAAAAGTCTGACTCACAGATGAACACTATACAGAAGCCTGATGATGGCAGATGAGATTCTGCCGAAACGTTGCTACAACTTTAAAAGCACAACTACAATGACGTGGGAAAATACCTGAACAAAGCTGAATGCCATACATGTAAGTACCCATGAAAACTTAAGAAAATGTGTGTGTGTGTGTGTGTGTGTGTATGTATATATAACCTCAGAAAACACACACACACACACACACACACACACACACACACACACATATATATATATATATATATATATATATATATATATATATATATATATGGATCATCTTTGGTTGTTCGGGTTTTCTCCGTGTAAGATTCAAAGTATCTAGGCAACGTTTCAATGAAGTCTCATTCATCATCATCAGGCCTCTGTCTTCGGCTCTTGCTTCTTCCTCTTCTTCTTCACTCCAAGAAGCAAGAGCCGAAGACAGAGGCCTGATGATGATGAATGAGACTTCATCAACGTTGCCTAGATACTTTGAATCTTACGCGGAGAAAACCCAACAACCAAAGATCCACATGCAAATACCCGAGAACCTCAGAAAACACACACACACACACACACACACACACACACATATATATATATATATATATATATATATATATATATATATATATATATATATGCATATATATATATATTGCAAGGTGAGCATGGGAGTCACAGAGCCCAGGTGAAAAGATCTAAAGTTCTACCTACTTTGCAACCTTTAATTAATTGATCTATGAAATAGTGATAATGTTTATTCACCAGGCATTTTTATTGTATGTTCATCAGACTCTATCAAAAGATACCAGATTTCCTGCATTGACACTATAAGAAATTTGAAGGGTCTTACCTATAAGATCAGGTTAAGTCCAATTATACCTGTCTTTTGATTTCAAAATTTTATATCATTAATATAATCTTGAGTAAAAAAATACAGTTGTTAAACATATAACTGTGATGCTGAACTATATGAGGAGTTCTCGGTGATCTCTCAGCTTTGTTGTTTACTTGCAGATTTTTCATTACCCAATTAGGTAATTTCACAAGCAGGAACTGTTTACTGCATTTCTGCTACCCATTGTTTGCAAAATGTGAACTAACTAAATTAATAAATGAAAGTTTTAAAAGAGCGTTAGGAAGAATAATGAATGACGCTTCTGACATACTTCTACATAACAATGGAAATTTTAGGGTACTGTGGCATCGCATATTGTAAGGCAAGGCTACTTATTGTGTGCAGCATATAAATTTTGCTTTAAAACGTTTCTGACTTATCTTCCTTCTGCAGAGCTATATGAATTAAATTTTATAGTTTAATTGACCAACTTGCATCCCCAAGTCAATTACACTCAGAAGATCATGTTCAGATGTTACCTGAATGAAACAGTCAGTATGTAACATGGTTTGTCATAAATTGTATGATTTCTTGAGTTATATAATCTGAAAGAAGCTTGCTTGATTTTATTATGTATTAGATTTTATCTTCTTAAGGTTCTTGGGGAGATTATAGCTCAAATATTTGTCAAAGGGAAACAATAGCTCAGCTTTACTATTTTACAGAGGAAAAAAAGGCTTCTAATGTCTTGCAATATAATTATGCTTGATGGCTTATACTGAAACTTTCTTTCAATCCAAAGTATTGAATTACATGCTTTAAAAATAAGAGTGTGAAAAAGAGTCCTTCTGTCCACAAATATACAAAAGCCATATAAACAACAGAAATACAGTATAATAGCATATTTAAAGATTTAAACATTATTATCTCTAATAAATAACAAATAATTTATTATTTAACAACATGAACAGAGATGGTATTCAGTAGGTTCTGGCCAGTTCTGGAGAACCGGTAGCGGAAATTTTGAATAGTTCAGAGACCCGGCAAATACTACCTCTGACTGGCCCAATCCCCATCTATTCTCTGCCTCCTGAGTCCCAGCTGATTGGCTGGGTCTTTTTTTGTTGCCCTGCACAGGAGAACAGAGCTGGAAAGCAGATTAGTGGGGTGGTGGGGGAATGGGGATTTTTTTAGTAACCTTCCCCTAGGAGTTGGGAGGAAATGGAGATTTTACAGTGTCCTTCCCCTGGAGTGGGGTGGGAATGGAGATTTTGCAGTATCCTTCCCCTGCCACGCCCACCAAGCCACGCCCACCAAGCCATACCCACTAAGCCATGCCATGCCCACCAAGCCATACCCAGTAGCAATTTTTTTTTGAATCCCTCCACTGACCATGAAGCAATATCATTTCCCTATGCCAAGTCCTTGGAAGGACTTGAAAAGTAGATAAAAATGACAAATCCAGTCCAAACATCTGGCTCACTGTGTAACAAACTATAATAATAACAAAAGAAACCAAAGGTAATAGATACTTTGGGTGCAATCCCAAGTGGAGGACAACTTGAACACCACTGGCATTGATAAATTCATCATCATCAATTACAAAAGGCAGCTTTACCCTTGAGACATACTGTACCTCTAACACTGTACCTTCCTTGGGAAGGATTTGATAGGTGGATAAGCATGCCAAGCCCAGTCTGAACATCTGGCTGACTGTGTGATGAACCAATACTGATGAAATGATGGGGAGAGGGTTATCCTTATCAAAAGGATATAATGAATGTTTTTTTTACAGTGACTATGATAATGATCATCACTATTGTTGTATGTACATGAGAACTTATGCACCGGAGACAAATTCCTTGTGTGTCTAATCACACTTGGCCAATGAAGAATTCTAATTCTAAAAGGATAAGAAGGAAGAAGAACTATTGAATCTGTCTTCTAGGAAGGAAGTTTTTGAACCATGGGGGGGGAAAAAACAAAAAACAGAACACAGACCAAAGGAGAAACCAAAAAGGACTCCCTTGCTTTGTATCTTTACTTACCATGCTCCCAGTGTTCAGTGAGATAAAAGGTGCAAAATCCATGCATCTGGAGTGGCATCTTCAGACAAATTGGGAGATTATTAAATAAATATTGTGGCATTCAAGTTTTTCTTATAAGGCAACGAGAGTAGAAGTAGTAGAATGCAGAGGAGAAGAGCTGGTAGGCAAATGATGATAATGAAGGATAATTCTCTCTTCCATTCAGAACATTTCAATTGCTGGGTTACATTTAACAAAGCTCTAATATTGTCATTCTTTTATTTATTTTTTTATTTAGTTTATTTTCTTAATACTGCAAGCCACCCAAAGTTAGCTTGAGGTAGGATAGATGACCAATAAATCTGATAAATAAATAATACAAATAAAATCTGTCAGTCTCGCTGAGGTGGGACACAATAGTTTGGAATTTGGGAGATATGTAACTGAAACAAGAAAGTGTGAGACTATTATTATCCCCCCTGCCACTAAATTGTCCTCTGCAAAATGTGCTCTAGTTCCTTTGTGACATTTTAGTGAAGATGTGTTTGGAAACATTCTTGTCATTGAAATTTGCATCCAATCAATAACTTTGTATGGGACATATTTATAGAATGAGTAACAATGAAAGCCTATATTTAAAAAATAATAATTTCCCAAGGTATCTAATAAAGAAATCAAATGAGATCTTTCCATCCTCTCCATTTTTTTCTCATAAGGGTTTCCCAGTAAGGGAACTATCCTGCATTACAATTAGAACCAGACCATTTTGAAGAAAGTGTCTAAGCTTTGTAATCAGTTTTTATCTTAGTAATAAACTTAGACCCAATAAAGAAGGGATTTGGGTTTTAAACCTTTAATCCTATAATCCTCACTCCTAAGTGATAGGTCAGACCTGTACTATAAAACAATAATTTTCTCATTTTTTCAGGGATGATTTCATTAAGCTCTTTGTGCTTATTACTAAATCAACATTGGGCCTTAAAACACTCCAAGTTGAACTATTCTACTGACATCAATATACTATGACACACATAGCACACGAGCACACACTCTCGTGTCACATTATTTAGAAGGAGGATTGGGAGGAAATGTGACTATTTTTCCAGATTAAGATATTGTTTACTCTAGTTTTTGAGGACAAAATAATCTGTTCCATTGAGCTAACCTTTTCTCCTCCTAAAACAAACCAAACAATCTCATATGGGAGAAGGATGAACCTTGGTTTTGTGGGGCCAATTTTCCACCAATTTTCTTAAATAGAAATTAACAAATCCTTAAGACTTTATATTAAGACTTTATATTATCTATCAGTAACTGTGACACGGTTTCAAGGATGTACTGCCTTTCCCCTATCCTAACCCAGAAACAGATAAAAGTTGAGCAATTTAAAGCAGTATTAGAAATTAAGAAGTTTGTTCCCAAGCTGGGCTACAATAAAAAGAAAAATGAGGGTGGAATGACAGCAGGAAATGTGTTTATTGCAGGAAATCTCTAACTGACAAAAAAGCAGAGATTGGTGGTAGCTACAAAGGGGCCATTCCTCACCACCTAGTGATTTCTAGTCCAAACCTTTTAAAGCAATCATTAAGAGTGAGAATGTAAGGCATTAGTCAATCACAGGTCTACTCATGTTCTCTTCCAGTAGGGACACTCATTTTGAAAGAAGCAGCTAAATAAGATTTTGATCTAAGATAGTGTAAATGGATTAAGAGGTCCAGATAAATTTGGAATATTGCCTTTTACAATAAGATTTTGGAACTAACTTTACAAAATAAACAATTTCTTGTGGGAAACAGACTTTTTTTTCCTATTCTGTTTATTGCAAGTCATAACAGAATGTAAGTGCTGATTTTAGAAAATTTACATTGGAGGAGACTAAAGAGGGAAAGTGGAAGTGTAAAATCAAATTTGTTGCCAGTTAATATTGGGACTTACAAAATGACACAAAATGTTGTAACATCAGAACTATTAAAGGAGCTCCTTGGAACAATCTTTAAAAGACAACAATACATAGAACTACAAATGACAATCCAATGATTTGGAAAAGGCACTAGACTGGATATACAAAAGAAAATGGTTGAAGTTTAACCAGGAGAATGGCTAGGAAAACATTGTCTTGTTGGATTTACAAAAGAGGCTTGTTGCAGCCTTAAAGAAATCTGTGCAGTAGGGTTAAGATGAATTGAACAGAAAATCTGTATCAATATCTGATAGACTAACTTGTAATACTAGAAGCAAAAAGAAGGAATGTGAAGTTGGTTTATTTGATGAAGCTTAAATTAAGACTTTTTGAAAGCTGTTTCAGACAACCCTTTATGGACTTTTGACGGGCACCAAGATTGAAAAGTTGATATTTTAGATTTGCTTATAATTAGGGGATGGGATGTAGAATGAAGAGATATATGTTTAACTTTGGGAGCGGGATTAAGAGTTATTAAATTTGTTTATATCTGTGATGGTTGAAAATCACTTCCCTATATATTTCGTTTATTTTTCTTCATTATGTTATCTCTTATTTCTTTCTCTACCTCTTATACTTTTATTCTTTTTTTTACATTTTATTCCCTTTTCTAAATTTAGTTTATATCAGTTTTTACTATTATCATTATTATTAATAAAAATTATATTAAAAGAACTCTGTTTGATTAAGTGATCCTTTGGAATTATTGGTTTTCATGAGTAAAACATTCAAATTGTCAATTGTTGCGCCTACCAGATATGTTTGAATTCATGTTCATTATGACACAAAAGCATAAACGGATCTTTAAAATAATTGGAATGGGGAAATATAGAACAGTATTTTATATATCTTCTAAATGGAGTATACTGAGATATGGCAATACATAAATCTTGCAACTAGCTATTAGTGTTCTAGGCTAAAAGCCCACTAAGCCATCTCTTGCCTCAAAATGTACTTTGTAGGTTACAATGTGATAGATATTGAAATATTTTCCTATTCATCTTTTATTCATACCAAGCACCTTTATACCTTTTCCTTAGAACAAAAATTGCCTTGTTCTGTTTCATATCTCCACATCAGGAAAATCATGCCAAGAAAACCAACACAAAGGTGATCTCTCAGCATATATTTTTTTAGATGAGCTGTCTCCCATTTAAAAAACAAAACAAAACCTGCCCCAGATTATTTGCAACATGAAAAATGCAATGCAGATTTTTAAAATCAATTAATGAATAGTCAGTTGATGTAGGAAATCAATCTGTGAAAAAAAAAAATATCATTTGCAAGTTTGATATTCTCTATTACTTACAAGAGAACATAAGCATGCCTTCTCTGGTGCTTATGTGTAAATCTTTAGTGTAGTTAAAAAAAAGGCATTATTTTTCTCACCTACTATAGCCATGGTGGAAAATGGAGAATGATGGGACAGAACCAGGGGTGGGATTCTACCATTTCGCACCTTTTCGCTAGAACCGAGTGTTAACATTCTAAGCAGTTTGGAGAACTGGATGTTAGAAGAAATTACTGGCCTAATCATGTAAGGAAGGCAGGAAGGAAACATTCTGGTGTTGCTTACAGAAACTGCCTCTCCGTTAACCCTTATTACATTCTTGGCAGGACTAGACTTCCTGTCTCAGGAACTTCTCTGGAGTTTTTTTTTTTCTCCTTTGCTGGAACTTTGCTTGTGTGGAGTGACCATTCAACGTTATAATGTCACTGAAAAAAGTGACTTATGACCATTTTTCACACTTACGACTGTTGCAGCATCCCCAATGTCATGAGAGGCCAAGCGAGGAGATGCGTACCTTGATGTGAATGATATTGAGTTGGCCGCGCCCAGACATTAACATGACCACCAAGCCATGTCCACCAACTGAGCCATGCCCACAGAATCAGTTGTTAAAAAATTTGAATCCCACCCCTGGACAGAACATAATTAGCATAATCCCTCAGATCCTCTACAACAGGAGTGTCAAAAACCTTGCTACATAGGCAATTTGACCAGGACGCCTAAACTTTCGAATACAATTATATACTAGATTTCTTACTCATGTGCTAATATGAAGATGATCTGGGTGGACATTGATCACCAGAATTGATCACCAAGATTGATTCAGTTAAAAGCAGTAGCACTCAGCATTAACACTTAGGTTTAACCTAGCTAGCCTAACACTGAGCTGTGGTGGCGCAGTGGTTAGAATACAGTACCCCAGGCTACTTCTGCTGACTGCTGGCCTTCTATCCTTCTGAGGTTGGTAAAATGAGGACCCAGATTGTTGGGGGGCAAGATGCTGACACTGTAAACTGCTTAAGAGGGCTGTAAAGCACTGTGGTGTATAAGTCTAAATGCTATTGCTACTACTGTATACCACCCCATAATGTTTTACAGAACTTTCTGGGTGGTTATCAATGTCATAATATTGTGCACAACAATCTTGATCCTCATTTTATTGAGTTCAGAAGGCTGAGTCAACTTTGAGCCTGTCAGGGTCAAACACCAGATTGTGAGCAATAATAGCCTTCAGTATTGCAGTCTAACCACTGTACTACCAAGGATTCTTTTAGCTAGACAAGTATCTTCTTTCTTTCTGATTTTTCCATGTGTATCTTTCCAGAAGTTGCATGGTTAGAAGAAGACAATAATTTCTGACAGAGGGATCCTACCATTCTTTTATCAAAGGTAGTGATAATGATTTGCTATTTCTTTATACATGGGAAGCATTTGACCCATTAGTAAACGAACATAAACATCCAAATGCACATATTTGCATAGTGTCTTCATGCACTACTTGTCTTCACATGTTTCAAAATATGGAAATCTTTATATATATTCTGAAATGAAAATATTCTAGCAGAACTCTATTTAATAAGTTTTCTTTACTGGCTTAATAGCACCAAATCTATGAAAGCTCAAACTTTTGCCTTATCTATTTCAAGCATTTAGCACTATTTTAATCCTTTTTTGTTTTTTTGAAAATTTTATCTGGGTTTTCACAAAAACAAAATACAAGTAAAGTATCTTTTTTTGAAAATAGCATGGTCCCAGGTTATCACTTCTTCATACAGACACAAAACTCAATTTCATGGTCATTTTTATATTCTATTCCATATCTTATTACCATTTTATATTTTCTACATAGTTTTTCCCCTCTTCTTTTTTTGATTATCTCAATTCAAATCATTATATTTATACTTTTGTCTGTCCTGTTACAATTTCACATTATCTTTTCTTATTGAACAAATTTTTCCCTGTAGTTACCAATTAGAGTATGACACCTTTGTATCCTTTAATTTGTGTGTGTGTGTGTGTGTGTGTGTGTGTGTATGTGTGTGTGCGTAAATAAAACACATTCCATTCCAATTCAATTTTATCATTAATATGCATTAAAACCTTAACATCTTTAACATTTCTTTTCAATTGAACATCATACTTCCTTGGGAACATGTATAAACTTTCCATAGTTAATTCTTTTTTATATATATTTCTCACTTATATTTTTATAAATCATTACTAATAATTAAAAATGTTCCCTTTTAATTCTCTCAATCATTTTAATTCATTTATTTATTAACAAACATCCCACTGCATTACAATAAATATTTTATCCATCATCATATTTTCTAAAGTTATTTCTATTTGTAATATAACAAAGCTATCTTATGTACCTTTGCAGAATCCCTTTTACAATTAAACTTTCACCCATTATCTCTAAACAAATTTATGGTTACAATTGTTATATCTTTTCCCTGTTTCACCATTTCTTGTTTCTGTCTTTTACAACTTCTTTTCCTTGCCTTCTTCCCCCTCTTCTTCTCCCTCCCCTTTTTACCCCCTCATCTCTCTATTTTTAACTCTCTCATCTGTAATCCCCTCTTCTGTTGCTTTCTAATATTATACTTATCTTTCAAACTGTTCTTCTTGTTTTTGGTTGTTTTTTCTAATCGTATTTTTTTTCACTCTCTTTCCCCCCTTTTCTTTTTTCCCCCCACTTAAATTATTTGATCATTAAAGATGGCTTCTTCTTTGTTCCAATCTTCTTGTTCTACAAGCGTTTCTTGTTGCTTCTCATAGTTCCAGATCTCCATTTCTAAGAATTGAAACATGAAGCCAAAAGAACTTCTCCCTTCTTGTGCATCTTCTTTCCATTTTTTAAGTTACGTTTTCAGTTCTTCTAAGAGTGATACCATTTTAAAAACTTTTAAACAACCACCCAGTTAATTTTAGTCATCTAGATGCAAAATCCAAAAATCACCAAGTAATCCAAATAATCCAAGGCTGTTTCTACTTGCTTCTTTTTTCCACTTTCTCTTCCTGGGGTTCTATTATTTTGTTACCAAGTTTCCATTAAAATGTATCTTTGATGAATCTTGTTAAAATTTCACTGTAAGTTCCTTTTAATTACAGTTCCATTCCTTAATTCCAGGCAGTCTCCTCCATTTTTCCAGATCCTGCCCTTCTATTCTTTTTTTTTCTCCTTTCCAGCTTTTAAAAACTTTTAAATGTCCAGAAATCTTTATTTATCCCTTTGACTTTTATTTTCAGCTTAGATGCCTATTAATGTCAAAGTGGATTTTTTTTTTTTCAGTTTCTTGCTTAAGTCTCTTAGCAATCAGTATAAGGAAGGGAAGAAAAAAAAACCTAATCTTTTCCCTTCCCTGTCTCATTTACAGCTTCAAAATCTTCTTTGGCAACAATGTTGTTAAGTTTAAATTCCAGGTACCTTAGTTGTTGCTCTTGCTGTTTGACCTGGTCAACCAAAACTTTCTCTTCTTATCTTCCTCCTGCATATTCTTTTCCAGTCGAGTTCTTCTTTGTGGTGGCTATTTCTGACCACCACTACAACCACCTTCGGGAAAGGGAGTAATGGCCAGCTGGGGAGGAGAGATGCGGCTCTTCTCAACCCTGCAGGCAGTCTCCCCCCTCTTCACCACCTCTATGGGGTGGCTTAGTCCCAAAACCAGCCGGCTCAGGGCGCTCCAGCAGCGAGCACAGATCGAAGCCTCAGAGAGACGAGGTTTCAGTCTGTCGCTGAAGAAGCTCAAACCGGATGTCCCACACTATTTTAATCCTTTATTTTAGATCTAGGAAAAGCAAAACATCCAATTACTTGGCCTAATGGGGATCTATCCCTTCTTTCTGGCATCTTTATAGAACTTCAAATAGGCTCAGATATTTAATCAGCTCTCAGGTTTTGCAATCAAGTCATTGCAAGCCTTATAGCCCTTCCTGTTTCAAATGTTGACTTTCAGCAAGATTAAAAAAGACTACAAATTTTAAAGAACTCTCCTCAGAAAAAGCAGCTCTGCTAGTAAACAAAATGTAGATTATCACTTATTTACTTCCATTAGACAAACAGTGGAAACTATGGAGGAAGTAACTGAGATAATAATAAAAAAAGATTGCAAAGTTCAAATGATGCATAACCAAGTCTATGCATAACTATCTTGGGAACCTAATGATAAACAATAATAATTTATTGCATCTCTCTCTCCTCAGTGAATTAAGAGTAATGTGTTGAAATTAATTGAAAGTACACTTTTTTCTTTTTTTTCTTTTTTTCTGTCCCCGAAGCAATAATTGTTTAGTCAAAAACAACTGAAAAGATACATTTTGCCTTCAAAGCCATATTGCCTTCACATTGTAGGATTAGGATGTTTAGAAAGAAATAAACTATATTCTTTCTGCTACTTCACATGTATATATACACTAAAGCTGCAACATGAAATCAATAATCCTGAAGTCGTTTTTGTTCTCTAACTAGAAAAAAATGTTTATTGTAATGTATATATTACAAAAAAAGAGTGAGACTCTTTTGCAGCACTGGAATGACAAACACCAAATGAAATCCTAACAAATGGAGACAGTTCTTTCTATCTGATGTTCCTAATAATGTTTTATGCTTCCCATAGGAATGAATCTCAATGATCCACAACACATTCTCCATAGCCCAAAACCCGACATGACTCAATGTACTTTGGAGCAATTTAAACCGTGTGGCTTTCAGATGAGGACAATCTCAAATATAATGAAATGCTGCAAAGAACCACCCACAGTCTTCCATGGAGTAGAAGACATAAGCATGCCCTAAGCATTCCCTAAGCATTCCATGCCCACTTGCTTCTTTTTTTTGGAGGGGGTGGGGATAGCAAAAGCAGAATCCAAGAAACTAAAACCTACCCTGCCACAGATAATGAAGTTCTCCAACTAAAAGAATTTTAGAAGAGATGCAACCACCTCTTAAGACTTTCAGGCTTACATTGAGATAGGAACAATAGATGGCTTGATTGACAGTGTTTCTTATGCACTCCTGGATCTCCAATGAAATATGAAATTGCACACCATTACTGTTCATGGGCAATAATGTTGAGGCATCAGTCTTTGCTTCCAATTTCCTGGTTTTCTGAAGCTTGAACAAATGTGATACAGTCTTAACCCTGTTCTTATTGAATATTATGCCTCAGTGCACAGTTTTCTGGACTTTTGAAGTTCTGCCTTATCTGAACATGAACTTGGATGGAGTCAATGTGAAAGACAGATTATTCTTTGTAGTTCATATACTACTTTCTGTTTTCCTTTTCCAAATCTTTCTTGCAAACTTCCCATATGTGTTTAATTTTTCCTATAAAGAAATAAAAACATAAAAAAGACTCTAGGCTTCAAATTGTTACATCTATTTGTCTGAATGTTTGCATTTTTCATTCTCTTCTATTAAAATAAAAAAGCTGGTAATTAAAAAAAAATGGTATGCTATAAAATAACAGAATCTACTGCAATCCTAAAGGTGCTTTTTCAGGAGGCAACTGGACTTTCTTGGTTTTTTTTTCTTTAGAAGACATTTTGCTTCTCATCCAACAAGCTTCTTCAGCTTTGAAAGGATAGTGGGGAATGGAAGGATCCACTATCCTGTCAGAGCTGAACAAGCTTCTTGGATGAGAAGCTGTTGAGGTAATTCTCCATTAGGAGAATGAGTGCATACAGGGAGACGTAGTGAGAGTAGTGAAGAATAACACACACACAGCACACAAATACACTGTACAGTAAATGTAGGTTTTAATTCCAATGAATGTTTAAGCAAAGTCCAAGATAAGCAACCCAAGCCATTCACAGGTAAGGCAGTCAGTTTTCAGTTCAGGGATAATCCAAATATCAAAGTCCAGTATCAAAAACAGTTCACTAACAGACTTACATCAACTATCAGTAACAGTCATTAGGAGGAATGGCAACACTCTCCAACAGAAGGAATAGAGACTCCCACTCACACTGAGACTAAACAACCCAGGTTTCTGGCTCCATCTTATGGCCATTTGAGAAACCACACCCAATTACAGTTTTAGCATTCTCTTAAAGATACAGTATTAAAATGTCTATCCTAGTTTATATATTCCTAACCCAAATAACTGTTAGGTGACTTACATTCCTAACAGAAGCGAAATGTTTTCAAAGAAAAAACAAGAAAGTCCAGTTGCCTCCTGAAAAAAAAAACACCTTTGGGACAACCATGACCTGGATGACTGAGAATCTCTACAGAGATGCAATATCAACCAATATATATTTCATAGAATCTGTTAGGCTCAATCTCAAAATATTCCTTGGTTTCAAATAGTATACAAGAAATGTGCATATTTGGGAAAGCTAGATAGTGCAATCCTTTTATTAGGGAACATTCAAGATGAACAGAAATGTGAAACATAGGGAAATCTATAAAAATAAATGTGAACTGATTTGTAAAAAAAACATAACATGATGTAAACTTTAATAGAATGTGACAACAATTTAATACAAGGGGCATGGATCAGCTGTATTTTATTTCATACCTCACTAAAGAATAATTTGTTTTCCCCTCCTATATGTAGAATTTGGAAAGGAAAGGAGGGAAGGAGGGAGGGAGGGAGGAAGGGGAGTAAGGAAGAAAGGAAAAAGAAATTTATCATGAAGAAATTTGTACTGTTATGTACGAATGAATGTAATCCAAAGGACAGTTTAAGCTTTGGCTTTTGTTTCTGCTTCATTAAAACCTATAAGACAGAAATGAACTGTGCTTTACACTGAACTGAACAAAAGGAACGGCTGTTTTTAATTTGGTCAGGATGACTGAACTTTTGAATGTGGAAGACAGAACTATTCTACTCGACAAAAGCAAAAGGAATTATGGTGATGTATATAATACTTTTGGAGATCATTTGCTTTATAAATAAATAAAGCACCATGCCAGCTTTGCTTCCCTGAGCTGAAAGAAGGACCCATAAGGTGTTTAATGCCATGTCATGAACACCGTATGGAAGGAATACAAAATAGTTCCATACATAGAGTTAACTATATATACTGTAGGATTGTGTCAGGTTCCATAGAGTTGTAATAAAGTTTGAGGCCTTCCCATTGCTGAATTGCCTACACTAACTCTAGCTGCTGAAAACTGATGTTGAACTATCCATATTCCATAGACTTTTCTATACTCTAAGGCAATATAGTTAGAAAGCATTGTATAAGCCCAAAATATTCCATATGAGGCACAATTATCATGTATTTGTGCATGTAACCCATCCATCCTCACACATATAGACACATGCATACACAGATCTGCACACATAGACATGCATATTTCTGGTCATGAACTTTATGTGCTCTCTATTACTGTCAGAAAGTTATCCTGTAATATTTCAGTTGGGCTCCCAAAGGTGCTTTTGCAAGAGGCAACTGGTCTTTCTGGTTTTTTCTTTTTCTTTGAAGACATGTGGGCATGAGTGCCAGCACCCCAGCTCAGCTGCACCATGCATGCATGCACGCCTCCTGCTGGCTAGCTGGCCTTATGGTCTCTGCCACACATGCATGGGGGTGGGCGCATTCACGGGGGGGGGTGCATGAACGGGACATGGGTGCATGCACGGGGGACCATGGGCACATGCACAGGGGGCACGCCTTCCATTTTGGATGTGCGCGCATGCAACAGACGCTTTGGGCACTTGGTGCCCAAAATGTTTGCCATCACTGCCATAGACATTGCAGTTCCAGGATAACATTGCAAATGTATATTCTACTAACTATACTTATCACTTCCCTTTAAGTCCTGTTCCAATAAAGTAGAATTAACTCATCTACTTTGTGTTTGTCATCTGGTTACCTGGGAAGGCTGACACTATGCTAGTTATTTGGCTTGTTCTTGTGCTTTCAGATAAATGCAAAACAAAAACTAAAACCCACATCTAAACCTTTAGTTTCCCTTTTGGTTGATTTGAGGAAACTCTTTCCACGTGAGAAGCCACATTGTTAAGAAGCTTATATAAGTACATCACAAAAGGAAGCTGTGGTGTTTGGAATTATTTATGCAACAGGAATGCTGTGCTCAAAACTAATGTTCAAGGTCCACATTCTAAACACAGTTGAGTGGGTTCAGAGATATCTTTTGAGAAAAGTACTCCACTCACAATAGAATTCCCTATGCCTCCATTGAAATTTTGGGCCTAGGCAATCTGGAACTGCACTGCCTGCGGTCCGATCCAAGCATAGTTCACAAAATTGTCTGCTACAATGTCTTGCCTGTCAATGACTTCTTTAGCCTCAATCACAATACACAGGCAAACAACCAATACAAACTCAACTAAACCGCTTCAAACTCGATTGCCGAAAATACGACTTCAGCAACAGAGTGGTCAATGCATGGAACGCCCTACTCGACTCCCTTGTTATAGTCTCAGCCCCTCACAACTTCAACCTCAAACTGTCTACTGTGGACCTCACCCCATTCCTAAGAGGTCCTTAAAGGGGCCGTGCATAAGCGCACCAGTGTGCCTACTGTCCCTGTCTTACTATCCCCATTTACCTGTATTTTACTTCCTTTGTTCTTGTTTCTGTTCATACTTGTACTTGTTATCTTGTACATAGTTGACAAACAAACAAACAAATAAATAAATAAATAAACAAATAATGTATCTGGGAGAATGTATAATTGTTGTTTTTTCTTCATTCTGTCTTCAGGTAAATTTTTATTCTGATATACCATAAGCCTTAAAATATGATGTTATGGAATTTTAACTTGATGAACTCTTCATGGCCTAATAGTCATCACAAATATTTTTCAGCTATTGAACTATAATTGGCATGGATATAATTCATAGAGTACACCTTGCTAAAATTAAATGTACAGATTGCCACCTTATTATAATGAGTTAATTGCAAAAAACCTGCAAGCTAATGAGCACATATTATCATAATTGGTGGCACCTACGTGTTGAAAACAGCAAGGCTGAATTCCAGAATGGAGATCAGCTTGACAATGTAGTGACATGTATAGATGATAGTTTGAAACTATAGACAACTCAATTTATTACTCTAGTTTTCAGGGGTCTTCAAACTTGACAGTATTAGATTTGTGGACTTCAACTCCCAGAATTCCTCTTCCAGTCATGTTAGCTCAGACCCCTGTTCTACATAGATCATATGTACAATGGGCTTTAGTGGTGAATATCAATGGAGGATATTTGCACTGTGCAAATTAAAATACAAAAGTGTTCCAGTCATGCTAGACAGTATTTTTTAAGTATAATGTCATAAATTAATTCATCCATCAAGAATATCTAATGGCTTAAACTATTCACTATTTTTGTTCTCTAACGAATATAAAATAATGTGGTGTCAGATATAGAAGCAATGGCATCTGAAAATAGTCTATTTCTGAGTCCCACTGATCTTTGTTTCTAAATCTACTACTTCCATTTTTGCCTTGTTATTGTTATTTTAAAAAACCACCACAAAAATATTACAATCATTTTAGCATTCTTTTATCACAAAATGCTCTTCCATACATTTCTGGCATGTGTTGTGGTACATTTTTAAGGAATAATTAACTCAGATTTTGAGAGGATGAAAGTATGACTATATTGCACATTTAATGAAGATGCTGAGTTAGAATTCACCCAGATTGTTTTGCTTTGCATGTGTATCAAAGTATTAAAATTGCAGTGATTGTAGCTAGTGTATATTCTCACTGACCTGGTAAATACACTGATCTGGACTCCTTAAGCTTGCAGGTTGGATTCTCATTATTCAATTTTCCTTAATAAGAAAATGCACCTGTCAGAAATTGTCAAGAAGAATCATCTAGTTTAGCTTTGTTCTTGACATTCATTTACATGTATTTATTGAAGTTTTTCTATACCCACTTTCCTTTATAAAAATAATTTCAGAGCACCTGATAATAACAAGTTAATGAAATACATGAAACCCAATTAAATCATTTAAATTACTGGAAATTGCTGAAATGGGTTTGGATCAAGATTGCTGACATCAAGAGTAATGATGATGAAGCCCTCACTTACAATCTGAAGTGGCTCAGACAAGCATGGTTTGGTATAATCAATTAAGCCTGTATCTATCAACTAAATAAACCAAAACTTTACAGCAGGGGTCTTCAAACTTGACAGCTTTAAGACTAATGGACTTCAACTTCCAGAATTCCTCCTCCAGTCATGTTAGCTCAGGAATTCTAGGAGTTGAAGTCTACAAGTCTTAAACTTGTTATGAACCTATTAACATTCATACAAGGAAATCATTGGCAATTTCTGTGCTGTTTTCATTGTCACAGCTTCCACATCTGTTCCAACAAGCTGGAATTTCAAAGCCAGGTTATCTTGTTCCCTGTAAAAGCTATAACACAAAAAGCTAAAAGGAAAGTTTTGAGGGGGCGGAGCTGGCGTCGCGACAATATGGCATGCGATCTTAAAGGTCTGAGATCACTGCTGATATCTTTGCTCCTGGACAGTCCAAATGGATCTAAACCATCCTGAAGAGACAGTGAATGTAAAGAGTGCATCCTGTCGATCCCAGGGATACCACAAAGTCCCTGGTAGATCCAAGAGAAGCTCTTTTGGCCAGCGGCAAAGAGGCAGCCATTAAAGCTGCTGAAGTTGGGACAGCTCCAAAACGAAAGAGAACCGAAAGAGAATGTGTGCCGGTTTGGTGAGAATTTTTTCTTTACTTTAAGATTTAAAAGGACAACCTAAGGAAAAGAAAGAAACTGTAAAATCTCAGACAGAAGTGATTAAGCAGCGATTTTAAACGGGAAGTCAAATTATTATTATTATTATTATTTGCTGGACTCTTCATATATGATTTTTTACTTTGAACTGGACTCGTCTTTTTTTTCTACCTTATTTTTTCTCTTTTGTCTCTTCTCCTTTTTGTCTTTATAATATTTTAGGCTAGATATTCCCTTTTAGCTTTTTTTTTTCTCTAAACCCTTTTTCCTTTTTAATTAATTTTTATAATAATTTGTTTGGAAAAGGAGGGGGGAAGTGAAAACAGAGGAAACTTTGTAACACTGCCAACTAGAGGCTTAGAAATACCGTATTTCCCATGTATAAGCACCCCCTTTGTATAAGCCACCCCCAATTTTTGGACTGTGAAGTTTTGAAAAAATATTTTATTAGAGAAACAAGTTATGAAGAAAGAAAATTTACAAAGAAACAAAATTCGACGTCTAGATCTACAACTTCGGTCATGACGCCGGCGGTGCGGCGACGCTAGCAATCTACGCATCGGAGCGAGAGTAGGAACGAAGCATTCAGGCCGATGCCTAGCGTATGCATTTCTATCGCGTACTACGCACTGTAATCGTATCATCACGTACAATTTTTACAAAAAGTATAGCATACTGCTGGAAAACCAGTTTATTCCTACTTTATTATTTTATGCATTTTTCACGTATAAAAAGTGTACCTGCTTTGTATATGCCACCCCCCTACTTTTTGGGCTTGAAAATTTTGGAAAAAAGGGTGGCTTATACATGGGGAAATACGGTATTGTTTCTCTTCTTTTCAAGGACTTTGAGCCTGTCTGAAAGGATAGAGGGAAGAGCATGGAAGAGTATTATTGCAGGTGCTCTTCTGGGTTTCTATCAGTAGCTGAAGTCTAGTGTTGAAGTATACAGAAAAAAAGATGATAAGACTCTAGAGAAGAGAGCTATAAAACTTAACAAAAGCCTTGGATAACTAAATAGGTGCTGTGTGTTCTTTTTCTCTTTTTAAAGCTGGGTTATTCCTCACACCCTCTCCTTATCAGCTTATTATTTGTAATAGTCATTTGTATCTTTCACCTTTTGGAACTTGCTTTTGTCTTTCTTTTTGCTTTTGGAGCCTAATTTTTACTTTTGCATTTTATTTTAAAGGAAAAGTCTTATATTAATGTTTTCCTTCTTTTTTTTAAAGGGAGTAGTCTTTTTTCTCTCTCCCTCTCCTGCATTTTTTATTTACTTTTCATATTGGGTTTTTTTTTTTTTGTGGCTTTCTTTTTTTGTATACCTTTTCATATCTGAGACTTTTTAATTGGATTAAGGTGTTGAAGAACCTGAATAACTTATTTTTTTTCTTCTTTAATTTTTTAATTTTCTGCCTTCTACAAAATTTAACATGTGTGGCTCATATTACCATATGTGGTGGACTTGTGTGGATGCCAAAAAATATTGGACTAAAATCCACACATGGTTGGAAAAAATGACAAAAAAAACCTTGAAACCAGAGATATTTTATTGGGAATTTTACCTGAAATATATAGTAAAGAATTGAAATATTTGATTGTAAATGTATTAACAGTGGCTAGGATTATATTTGCTAAAAACTGGAAAAATGAGAAAATACCAACACAGAAGGAAGTTATTAAGAAAATAATGGAATGTGCTGAAATGAGTAGATTGACATTTGAAATCAGAGAACAAGAAGATAAACGATTTTATAAAATTTGGGATCTATTCTATCAATAGTTAGACAATAAAACATGGTAATGAAATATGCAGAGTTTTAGAACATAATGAATATATAAAGATGTATTTTTTAATTATATCTACAAAATGATTATAGGATAGATTTGAGATGATAATATGAACTGTCATAAAACAAATTAAGTAAAATATGGATTATCGTGTAAAACATGAATGAATAATAGTATAGCCAAATGATTGATTAACAATGATATTAATCTATTTTAGGAATATTTGATTGACAATATGAGAACATATACAATGAATTGTAATGGAAGACTACGAAGTGGAAGCACAAAACAATTTGTAAACCAACCGACACACTGTATGCACAATTCAACAAAACTGTCTTACAATGAAAATATGGAAGATGGTTTGATGTTTTTATGTTGTGCTTGTTTATGTTTTTCTTAAAAACAATAAAACTTTTTAAAAAAAGCTAAAAGGAAAGTTTTCTATAGCTCCGTCCCTTCATTTTTACTTTTAGCACATACAGATGTTCCTGTGGACTAATTAAATTGTGGCAATCAAGTTTGTATATTTAGAGTAGTGTGATGGCCTAGAGGTGAAGCTCTTTCCTCACAAATAGGAGGCTGTGAGTTTGATCTTAGGTAGAGGCAGATATTTTTCTCTCCGGGCACAATGTAAATTTATATGCTGAATAAAATTCTGCATTGGTGACAGGAAGGACATCCGGCCAGCAAACACTCAGCTCCATTCATTTGCTTCCCTGAAAGGGATTATGGGTTATAAAAGGAGATGATGATCAATTTTGTATGTTTGTGTGTGTGTATTTGTGCATTGTACTTGATTACAGCTGCCTTTGACCTAGGAAAGAGAAGCCCCCAAAGAAAACAGAATATTAATATTTTAGAGTTGACTAAGTGATGTGATACATGCTTATTCCCATCATGATCCAATAGAGATTAACATTCCCTTAGGCCTTAGTTGTGGATAAGAAAAATTAATTATCTCTCATGCATAACTTCACATGCATTCAGAATAAAATACAATGGTGGGATAATTTCCCTTTGATATAAGACCTGAATTCCAAATATGATATCTATGGTCAGTAATAATCATAAAAATATTGTAAAAAGCAATGGTGTGGTTGCAGCCTGTGCTTTCTTTATGAATCTGTCAACTGCCATGTTGAAGAGAGTGACAGGAGAAAAATATTAGAATAAGATTACTGCAGATATCATACAAGGCTACAGATTGTTTCAGAGAGCATCCTTGACCATTTATTTTTATTTTAGTAAATTGGTGTTTTGTGATTGAACACATGAAGGATGTCACCCCTAGAGAGAAAGAGGATTAAGGATACAGAAAATAACTTTCAAAATGAGAGCTTTCTCAGCTTATTCCTGACATCCGACTGGGAAATAAGTAAACTAGTTTTTGAAAGAGTGAGTTAAAATGGATAATAGACAACAGATTTTATTATTACTATTACTGTTTGCAAATATTTTAAGGATATATTTTGTGGCAGTCCCCGAGTTGCTGATAACATAAAAATAAATAATTACAATTCTTAGTAAATAAATTGTGAAAAGGTGTGTGATACTGTCCCAGAGGGAATCAACTGTCATGTCTTACATTTTACTTGGTAGAGATATGCAGTTTCTAACTGTTCATCGCTTACAATCTATTGCTTTGATTATATTTCGGCACCAGATATAATAGCAATAGTAATAGTACCTAGACTTATGTACCACTTCATAGTGGTTTCCAGCACTCTCTAAGCAGTTTAGAGTCAGCATATTGCCTTCAACAATTTGGGTCCTCATTTTACCCATCTAAGGAGGATGGAAGGCTGAGTCTAACTTGAGCCTGGTGAGATTTGAACTGCCAAATTGCAGGCAGCCGGCAGTCAGAAGAAGGAGCCTGCAATATTACACTCTAACCACTGCACCACCATGGCTCATATAAAGGTTGTTGCTATTGGCACAACTCAATGTATTGACATTTGCAGTTGCCTTTCTTCCCTAAATTTCTATTTACTCCTTATCTTCTCTATTTAAACTTTTTCATTGTTCTTTTGTAGAAATGACCCACTCCTCCTGGTTTTGCTATTTCCCAGTAGGCTTGAAAACCCAGGTTTGTTTTTTAAATACAAGAACTTGGACAGTTTCTTTTGTCCGATCCTCATGAATTTTAATGCTCTTTAAAATTATGAATCTATAATTATGCTTATATAATTGTGTTCCCTCTTAAGTAAAATTGCAGATTCCTGGTTTACAAAGTGAATGCATTTCTCTTTATTAAATAATTATTTTTACCATAATTGTTAGAGGACTAAAAGGTCAGTCTTGTTATTTTTTTTAATAACAAAACAATATTTGCAGTAACACGCAATCATAATGCATGGTTAACTTTTTATTTTACATTTCAGCAGAAGCACCTGATTTCAGCAGATTGAAGAAAAAAAGGATAAAAAGAAACAAACAAAAAACCTTAAATCATTTGAAAGGGCTAAGGCATGTAAAATTGTGACATATACAAGGGGAATATATATGGAAAGTGAAATATTTTGTTAAATATTAGTATTATATAACTGTCAGGTGTAAGAAGTCAGGAACAAGGAGAGAATTTTAAAAAACACTACAAGTTTATTTTATACTACCTATACACAAGAATCTGAACAACTAATGGTCAAGGTGAATTGGCCTCGGATAAAAATCAACAGATTTCAAAGGGAGGTAGACTTAGGTAGACTTACCTTTAAGGGAAGCATAGAAACTCGAAACTAATGACACATTTGACCACACCCCTGGTCATCTGCTACACCAATAGAAATTAAGAATCTAACCAAGGTCATTTGATAAAAGTTGATCCATCTGTTCGCTAATATCTAAGAAACAAAAGTTTACTATTGAATTAAAGGGTATGTAGTATTGGGAAACTACAGATCAGATTTTTTTTTCCTTCAATGCTATTTGGAATACAGTTTAAGGCAATGAACTGGCACATTGCCAGCTTACACCTAACCATGGAAAGTCACTAGGTGATTTGGCATACTCACTCTCTACTGGCCAAAATTTTGATAGTGGGAAAAAACAAAAAAACAAAGGAAGAGACTTCATATGCCACATTAAGTTTATGACCCAACAGACAGGATATACATCTTTAAAAACCCAACTATTTTCCAACCTTATTTTGATTGGAATTTTATAGGTTTAGGGGAACCTTATCTGCTTCAGTCTATTATTTTATTTTAATGAGGCTCACATTTATCTCTTGTTTGTTTGCTGGTTTGTTTTCTATTCTTCCTATCTCACTGATGTAGCCATTCTTCATAGCTTGAAATATAATAAAATGTAGGAAACACTAAAAAGCAATTCATATTCAAAAAATTGAATAGAAAAGCTATAAAAAGCAAGATGATGGAAGACTTTGGGAGTGAAGGTCTTCTCTACCCAGTCAGTCTCCTCCAATATAGCAGGCCCATGTCAGGACCTCAGGCCAAGCAGCAGACCCAGTATTTTTTAGCCTTCATAGAAGATCAGGTGGGTAGGGCGGGCCTCAACTTTGGTGGGAGAATATTCCACCACCAGAATATGGAGGCCACAAAGGAAAAGTATCTTCTCTTGTACCCCTCCATCTGAAATTCTTTGGCCAAGAGGATCGAAAGCAGATCTTTCCACTGGAAAGCATGACCTAGGCTAGACCTATTAGGATGAGATGCTTCCTCAGATAGCCTAGACAGCATTGAATGGAGAGGTATCAATGTTCAGCACTGGTTTCCCCTCTTTCTTTATGAGCCATGGTGGTGCAATGGTTAGAGTGCAGTACTGCAGGCTACTTCTGCTGCCTGCCTGCTGCCTGCAATTTGACAGTTCAAATCTCACCAGGCTCAAGCTTGACTCAGCCTTCCGAGGTCAGTAAAATGAGGACCCAGATTGTTGGGGGCAATGTGCTGATTCTGTAAACTGCTTAGAAAGGGCTGTAAAGCACTGTAAAGTGGTATATAAGTCTAAGTGCTATTGCATACATTAAATCCATGCTTTAATTCTGTTAATATTAGTATATTTCACTACTACCAAGAATCCCATAAATACAATTATTTCTTACTGCTCTTTACCCATTAATTATGTATAAGATGGCATAATGGAAAAGATACTGTTAAGCCATGTTAAATGGAAAATTATTACATATCCATTAAAGAAGTGGTATGATCTCCAAGACTTTGGAATCTGCTGCCTAGTATTAGCCCTTTAGCCATATCCATCTAAACACATGCCCATGGAAATATTTTGATGTGCCAGAGTTTTTGTTGTTGTTTATATAGCAAAAATATACATTGGCTTGATTTTATTTTGATTTCAATTTTATTCTGTGCTAGAATGCAGTTGCATATTTCAGTCTTCTGAAGTTCATTATTCTCCATAGATTAATTCAAAGTTTCCAAGGACCATATAAAAGTTTTAGGTCTTAAACAAACTTCAAATATATCAAAAGTAGGAAAACTGCTACTTTACTGCTTTATTAATGACTTGGGTGATAATAGAATAACAGACTAACACAATTGGAAGGGACACTGGAGGTCTTCTCGTCCTTCCCATCTAGCAGGAAACTCTGTACCATTTCAGTGAATGGTTATTCACTCTCTTATTAAAAACCTCTAGTGTTGGAGCACCTACAACGAGGTAGAGAGAATTACTGTCAAACTGGCATATTACCTTCTCATCCTGGAAGATAGAAATAAAATTAATCATGATTTTGATGGTATAGAGAATGGATTGGAAATAACATAATTAAATTTAACAGAGAGAAAGATAGAGTTCTTCCTTATAGTTATACAGTGGAGTATGAATAATCTTGCTTAATAATGACATACGAAAGAGGTTTTGGGATAATAGTTGATAATAAAATATGTAAGGATCAGCAGTGATCAGATTACTACAAATCATACAAGTACAGCCATAAGGTGAGTCAACACAAGCATTATTTCTAAATCAGGGGAAAAATAGTTGTATATTATAATATATATAATAGTTGTATATAAGGGGCATGCATAAGTGCACAATTGTGCCTATGATCCCTGTCATTTTGTCCCCAATTATTAGTTCCTATTTCTTATATTTAAACTTATGTTTATTCTTATTTCTATTGTACTGTAAGCTTTTGACAAAATAAATAAATACAAAAATATTATAATATAAGTCATTAATACTCTCCCCTTAAATTCACTTTGAATATTAACTTTAATCCATTTTTGCCTTTTTAAACTATATATTTTATATACAGTTTTTATGCTTTGATATTTTTTACTTATACTCTTCCCAGTGCCCTCCATGAGAGAGATGGGTAGTTTCAAATATTTGATAAAGAATGACAAATAAATAAAAGACAATCATTAATTGAATTCAACAATCTGAATCAATAATTCTGTTTTATTCCGTGTTGTAAAGAACCCAGTTGTATCCAGTTCCAGGCATTATGCTTTAAATTAAAACAGGTTAAGGTCATGGCATTGAGAATTATTCAGAAGCTAAAAATAAAGTCTTACAAAAAGCAACTGATGAGATGGGGAAGGTTTAGACTCATGTGAGATGAGTACAATAGTTTTGATCAAATTCCTGAAAGAATGTCACACAGAAGAAGGTCAAGTCTTGTTCTTTATTGTCTCAGAAAGATAGTCACAGAATAATGATTGAAATAACAAAAATACAGCTAAAGTTTGGATATTTGAGGTGGGGGGAACCAGAGGTTCTGACCAGTTCCAGAGAACCAGTAGCAGAAATTTTAAGCAGTTCGGAGAACTGGCAAATGCCACCTCTGACCGGCCCTGCCCCCATCTATTATCTACCTCCTGAGTCCCAGCTGATTGGCTGGGTCTTCTTTTATTGGCCTGCACAGGAGAACAGAGTTGGAAAGCAGGCTAGTGGGGTTGGGAGGGAATAGGATTTTGCAGTGACCTTACCCCAGGAGTAAGGTAGGCATGGAGATTTTATAGTTTCCTTCCCATACCATACCCACAAAGCCACAGCCACAAAGCTAAGCCATGCACACCAAGCCACGCCCACAGAATTGGAAATATGTTTTTTGAATTCCACCACTGGGGGGAATTAACAGGACAAACTATTCAACAATGCAACAATTTACCTAGAGGGATGATGCATATTTTGCTAGAGTTTTCAGATGGAATGTATCAGCCATCTCTCCTTTTTTAATTTGAATTTCTCAACTAAGCAGATTTTGGATTGGATCTGATGTCTCACATGACATTCCAATAATTCTATAACTCTAGACTAGGGGTGTCAAACTTGGATCGTCATGGCGTGATCACATGACGTATCGGGACTTTTTCCCGCTACACTAAACCACACAGGGGCCAGGCCAGCACATGGCGCATCAGTCCACCGGCTGCAAGTTTGACACCCCTGCTCTAGACCTTAATACTATATTATGAATACTTATGGTCCACAAAAGTTTTAACTGAGCTTTGATGCTGAAAGGTTTGGCTTCATTCTCTTCCTCACAGTTTTCTGCGCCCCCCTCCCATTCTCCATGTGATATATACTAACAAGTATATCTCCTCCATCAATCCCTTCATTTTTCTTTAGAATCATAACACAGAATTCTCAGAACAGCTTTTTGTGATCAAAAAGATTAGGTTCAGACATTCTGCAAAGGGCAAAGTTCCTAAAGCCCTATTATTTCTCAAGGGTAGGCCTCCAAACAGTGTACGAATGTGAAGCTTGAACCTGTGATGAACGCTTTACCCAGGGAACACAATCTGAATTTTGAAAACATATTATAGAAATTACGTATTAATAAAATGCTAGCTTATGCTATGACTAATTAAAAAACCAACCAACCTAAAAAGAAGTGAGATGTATCAAGGTGAACACAACCAATGTAAGGTCTCCTTCTCTAATTAAAAGATTATGCATTGTTCTTCTGCCATGTAGATTTCTCTCATCCTACAGTCATTAGAGACTAGCAGAATTCTAGCTTTAATGAAACTGGGCATCAATTTCCTGCTATGAAGTTTAGCAGTACAGGAAAATCTCAACAACTTTGACTAGCTGCACAAAACTTTATCAAATTTTGAAGAGTACATTCTTCAAAAGACCTGAATGAACTTCTTCCTAGTCCTCCCAACTTTTGATACCCTAACCCTCTGGCATATCATATGAAGATCAAGTGAAACCTTCAATTATATAAGACTGCATATATCTGTAGAGTTGATGATGTCTTTGTTTTTTAATTTGTTAGATAAAGCAGAAAGAACATCTTATCTACTATGTTTAACTTTTATCACTTTAACCGGGAGCGGTGCCATAATGGTAACCTAGCAGATTCTGGAAAGGCAGATGGCAAAAACAAACTACATTATGTTTACAAGATCAATTAATGATAAAACAATTCTTCCTTTTTATTTTATTCCCAGTAGAAAATAGGAAAAAAACAGAAACTAAAAATGTACAGTCTTTGACATTTTAAGAGAGAAGTGGCTGCAGAGCAAGGTAAGATATAATCCCAGCTAGGTGAGTTTTACTTCTTTTCCCTTTTGGTTTTTCCATTCACAGTCTCCCCTAATATTACTGTTTGTTTTTGTTTAGTTTCTCCCTCATCCATGTTATGTCCCTGGAATTTGCCAAAGTTCCCAACCAGGTCCGTTCTTACTGTAGGGGCTGGTCTGGATTCCTGACAGGGCTGGCAAGCGCTTACCCACTTGGCGATGTCGTCATCCAGGCCAGGCCACCAGACATAACTTCGCGCTAACGCCTTCATCCAGACGATGCCCGGGTGTCCCTTGTGCAGTGCCTCTAGGACTGGCGTGCGTAGTGCAGCCGGAATAACGACTCTGGTGCCCCACAACAGACAGCCCTGTAAGCTAGATAGTTCCTGTTGACAGGTCTTAAAAGGTGTGAATTCGGTTGCAAGGTTAGTGCCCGGCCACCCCCTCCTCACCCAGTCCAGTACCTGGGCGATTGTTCTGTCAGTCTTAGATTTGGTGGCGATGTCGAGGGCGGTGACAGGAAGGTCGAGCTCGGTGACATCGAAGATGGCATGGACAGGGGCCGGATCCTCAGCTGGAGCTGGCAGGGGGCAGCGGCTGAGGGCATCTGCGTGGCTTAAGGTTTTCCCTGGGCGGTGGATGAGTTTGTACGAGTACGCCGCCAGGAACAAGGTCCATCTCATCATCCTGGGAGACAACACTTGGGGGGTCTGCTTGTCTCCGGATAGAAGACCCAGGAGAGGTTTATGGTCTGTGATAAGTTCGAAGTTGTGGCCAAAAAGGAATTCATGAAATTTCTTTACTGCTGCAACTGCGGCTAAAGCCTCCTTATCGATTTGGCTGTAATTACGCTCTGTTGCTGAGAGTGTTCTGGAAAAGAAGGCGATTGGTGCCTCGGAGCCATTGGATAGTCTGTGGCTTAACACAGCTCCAATCCCATAAGGGGACGCATCTGCTGCTAATGCTAAAGGAAGTCATGGGTCAAATTGTATGAGGACAGCGTCTGATGTGAGTAGCGACTTGACTGCGTGAAATGCGGTGTCTTCCTTGTGTCCCCAGTGCCATGGTGATTTTTTATCTAAAAGTCTGTGTAAGGGCTCTGCTACTGAGGCTTTGTGAGGTAGAAACGATGCATAGAAATTTAATAATCCCAAAAATGCTTGTAGCTCGGCTTTAGAGGTTGGAGTGGGTGCCTCATGGATTGCCTTGACTTTGGACTCTAGGGGGTGGATGCCTGATGCGTCAATTCTATAGCCTAGAAAGTCCACCTGTCTCATGGCAATGGCACATTTCTCCCTTTTTAACTTGAGGCCATGCTGTCTGAACCTGTCTAGCACTGCTCTGACTCTCTGGAAGAGCTGGGGTCTGTCCCTGGCCGAGACCAATATATCGTCGAAGTAGGGTACCACGCCAGGGAGGCCCTGTAGGATACGTTCCATTAGGGACTGGAAAATGCCTGGGGCAACACTTACGCCAAATTGGAGACACTTGCACCTGAATGCACCCCTGTGGGTCACAATAGTTTGTAATTCGGCTGTTTGGTTGTCAACAGGAAACTGTTGGTACGCTTGCGACATGTCCAATTTGGCAAAAATGGTGCCAGGCTCGAAGGTGTGCAGTAAATGCTGAATGACCAGAACTGGGTAAGCACTAACTTGTAGGAAATAGTTAATTGTTGTCTTGTAATCAGAACAAATTCTCAGACTGCCATCCTTCTTAAGGGATGTGACAATTGGTGTCTCCCATTTGGCGAAGTCTGTGGTTTCAATGACCCCTTGCTTTAACAGTTTGTCAAGTTCCGCGTCCAGCTTAGGCCGAATGGCGAATGGTACCCTACGTGGCTTCAGCCGTACGGGAACTGCTTGGGGGTCTACTGAAAATGAGATGGGGGTTCCGCTATAACACCCTAACTCATCGCTGAATACGTCGGAGTAGTCAGTGAATAAGGAGTCAGTGTCAGAAGCTGAGACAGCATGGACCCCTGTTACCTCAAGGCCGAGATAGGGGAACCAATCAAGCCCCAGGAGACTAGGGAGGTTGCCGTTAACTACCACTAGAGGCAGATGGCCTTTGAAAGCTTTAAAATTAACAAGGAACTTGCCTTTGCCGAGTACCGGGATGTCCTTCCCCTGGTAGTCCCTCAAGGTGAGTTGGCACTTCTGGAGCTGGTTTCTGGATAGTGTGGGCTGGATCTTCTTGAGTGTGTTCCACGAAATGATTGAGAGTGCTGACCCCGTGTCAACCTCCATGCACAGTCACCAACAAGTCACCGGCTGAACTCCTGATGGGTAGGCGCCTAAGAACTGTGTTGGATAGGCTACACCCTCACTATTGCCCTGACAACCCTCTTGGTTCAATGGCAGGGGTCAGAGATTTTGTCTTGCAGGAACGTGTCTTTGCAAGGAACTACGCCGGAGACCCACTGTGGATACCAGGGGAGATCGTGGCCATCACCGGTCCCAGGTCGTACCGAGTCCAGCTGGAAGACGGCCGCATCTGGAGAAGGCACCTGGACCAGCTCAGGAAGCGCCAAGGTACCCTCGCCAGTGTTGGACCATGGGCACAGGTCAGCACCCAGGTACCACACCAAACCCTCATCGGGGACCATTCCAGGGGCTCTTCGCCTTCACCACCCGAGCCGGGAGAACGGGCTACAGACCGTGGCTGCCCGGTGGACCCGCCATCCATGCCATCTAATGGAACCATGGCATCGCAGACCGGAAGCTCTACGCCGACACCAACGCAGGCCCCCGAGCAAGACCACACTCCATCACCAACCCTACCCGCGTCTTCGAACTCTGGGTCACCCGGTAACTCGCCCGAGTTACGGCGCTCGGGGCGCCAGCACAGACCACCCGCTTATTTAAAAGACTATGCGTGTTCGCATCTGGGGGGAAGGGGTGTTATGTCCCTGGAATTTGCCAAAGTTCCCAACCAGGTCCGTTCTTACTGTAGGGGCGTTGACCGCTCCTCATTGGCTGACTCACCTCGGCAGCTGGCTATAAAAGCCAGCTGCAGGGTCAGGTCAGCCACTGTTCATTGGGAGCCTGCTACCAGCAGCGCTAACATGTTCAGTCCTTTATTCATTGAATAAAGCCTTGTTGCATTACGCCCTGGTCTAGCCTCTCATTATTCAATCTACAACAATCCCCTTCCTGGATAAAAATATACAGCTGCTCCTCCTTTGAAATGGAATGCTCCCTTTGGATGACAATATTTCAGAAAATATCACATGAAAAAAGGATCAAGCCACTCTCCTTTCCTGGGTGGTATGATTCCAATTGCTCACCCGGGGGAAGTCAATAGCAAGCCATTTGAGCACTACTGCAAAGAACACTGCATGGATATGCTGGGACCAGCTCTTGGGCTTCTAGTGGTCTTCCATCTAAATAATGATCAAATTGGGCAAAGTTCAAAGCAACAGGCTCAGAGGGGCAGCCAAATGATCCCCCCCAAAAAGATGCAGCTGCTTTCAGGAAATGCAGATAGAAATTTCATTTTTTAAATGACTCCGTAATCCCTTTTATCAGGGTGGAGTCAGGGCAACTGAATGGAGCTGAGGGTGGTTTACTAGCTATATGCCCTTCCACAAAGTCAGGAAGAAGGCATTGAGTTAATAAGAAGCAAGCAGTCCTGCAAACTCCAAATGTCTGTACCGGCACACCAAACTCTACCAATCCAGTGTTTGTTCCTGACAGATGCCCCTCCCAAGTGTCTCCTTAAATCTCAGTCCCCAGATGTGCCTTGTGAAGAAGGGCGGGGCACTCTCTTCTCCTGAGTCATTGGGTTAGCCTGCACTGTTCCCATCTACTCTCTACTCTCTGTGCTTGGAGATCAGGAGGGGGCAGTCCTTGCTCATTGCCCGAGCTCTGTTGCTCCTCATGTCCACTTCTTGTCTCTCTTGGTCATCCTGCCCCTGTTCCTGCCTGCTAACCACCCATCCCAATCCTGAAGAGCTCTGGGCTGACTCTGCTTGCTCCTCCCTACATTCGTCTGAAGCCAATGAAGCCTCCCCCCCCCCAGTGGTGGGATTCAAAAATTTTTACTCCCGGTTCTGTGGGCATGGCTTGGTGGGCGTGGCAGGGGAGGATTCTGTAAAATCTCCATTCCCTCTCCACTCCTGGGGGAAGGTTACTGCAAAATCTCCATTCCCTCCCCACCCCACTAACCTGCTTTCCAGCTCCGTTCTCCTGTGCAGGACAACAAAAGAAGACCCAGCAGATCAGCTGGGACTTGAGAGGCAGAGAATAGATGGAGGTGGGGCCAGTCAGAGATGGTAATTGCCAGTTCTCCGAACTACTCAAAATTTCTGCTACTGGTTCTCCAGAACCTGTCAGAACCTGCTGAATACCACCTATGCCCCCCCTCAATCTCCGTCAACTCCAGCTCATCTTCCTCTGCAGATTGAGGCTCCCACAAAAAGCTGAAAAATGGACCATTTCCATTCACCTCTTAAAATAATGTCAGAAAATGAGTAAATTGCCACATGCAATATCGTGTGTTTCACAATGAACAGAGAGTATCATTGAAATGTGAGACCCTTTTATACACAGCTGGCAAACAGAAGCAGCTACATTCAGTTTCTGAAGTCAGCAATCAAATATCTCAGGTTTGCCAGAATGGAAAGATAACTTGCTAAAACCCTGGACAAATGCTGTCAATTGGGGTAGATCCTGCCAAGCTAAGGCGATTCCATAATGTCACTGCATCTTCACCTATCCAGATAGTTGTCTATAATTTCCAAAACCTTTCTCCTTGTCTGACTTCAATAACTTTTTGGCATATACATGGTGTCACAAATAATAGATACTTTTATTCCTTCATGGGATTTTGTTCTATAAATAAAATTCATTATTTCCTGTAACACCCTGAGAACAATCCTGATAACAATTGAACTTTCAGAAATAAATTTGTAATCAGCTCCCATTGTTTCTATGCAGCTGCTGAGGTGATCTCTCCCACACACACATACGGATGCACAGCTACACAATCTTAAATGAGAATGCCACAAAGAATGTTCTTTATTTGTTTTGGATTATATAGCTGGGTGGATCAGATTTTAGTAATCGTTTAGCTCTCTTAAATGAACTTTGAAAGCAGAGAAGAGCCAGAGGGTGAGGTTTTTTAATGCACCCAAAACAACAATAAAATTATTCATATCCTATACTCTATTCTCTACTCACAGTCCTTTGTAGTACAATATGTTAAAGAGCAGCACTCTTGAGGAGAAAGAAACTATATACATTGCCATGGGAACTGAGCTGCAGAATTCAGTCTAAATAATTTTGTTAATTCTATGGGAAAGAGGCATAGAATCATAAATGTCTGGGTTAAAGAAAAATGACTCAAGTGATACATTTTCCCATCTTACTTTAAACTCAGAAATGTAAGATTAGACCATACTATAGTATTTATTTCATTTCAGACATTCCATTGTAGACTGTGTGCTTGGACATCATATCATTCATTAATAAATCATCTGAACCTGATCACTCCTTTCCTGCAAGATTCTGGCTGTAGTATCCATAAATAATTCTTACAGTTCATAGAATATGTCACCAACTTTTTGGTTTCAAGTTATCAAAAGAGTTTCAGTGATAATTTTCATCAAAGTCGAACATGTTGCAATCCTCTCAGCCAATGAAATCCTCTGAAGTTTTTTAAGAATCTGAAGAAACTATGCATAAAATATCTAAAGTCCATAGAAACAACTAGTGAAGTTATCATCTACATGTTATACATGATGAATGTGCTGAATTCAATCTCTTACACCAGCATTGCAAGTGGAAATGTTCTAAACTAATGGGTCACTAATCTGACTTTCAAATTTCAATCAGCATCGGATCTTCCTCATCTTTTTGTACGCTGAGGTCTTTCTTCTTCCTGTTTTTCTTTTTCTTTTTTTTTGACATGTCTTCACTCAAGATTTTCACTCTGAACCATATGAATTCCCCATGTTTTCCCTTCCATCAATGGAAAGCTTATAACTTTGTCAATTGCAATTGTTATTATTTAAAATGCTATACATGATAAACAAATGGTAAGTCTCTATACAAAGGTGTGTGTGTGAAAGAGGAATAGGACAAAAGCAAAATGTAAAAAAAAGGCAATGAATGTAAAAATTGCCAAAGAAAAAAATAGATATCCAAAGGGATATAATAGTTAGATAGATAGATAGATAGATAGATAGATAGATAGATAGATAGATAGATAGATAGATAGATAGATATGCTAGATAGATAGATAGATAGATAGATAGATAGATAGATAGATAGATGATAGATGCTAGATAGATGATAGATAGATAGATAGATAGATAGATAGATAGATAGATAGATAGATAGATAGATAGATAGATAGATAGATAGATAGATAGATAGATAGATAGATGAGAAAGAGAGGAGGGAGACAGACAGACATAAATAGCTTTTCCTGCAGATAACCAAAATCTCATTTTCTTTGAGGTCAAGCCATACACTTTGCAAAACTTTTTTAGAATTAAAAAAATGAAGTCCATATAAGAGATATTATCCAAGCATCTCTTCTCTTCAGCAACTATCAGCCTTCCAGAGTAAACCTAGTAGGTATCAAAAAGAGACACAGCTGTCAACCACTGAGGAGATGACAACATACATCAGTGACCAGCTGATGGAATGGAAGAAATATGTCAGGCCTGCACCTAATTAAATATGTGGTAGTTAATAGAATAGAATGAAGCCTTAGAGAATATCCCATTTGACAGGCTTACAAGAAGCTTAAGTCATAAACAAACAGTATTGAATAGAAGCTGCAGAACACAGGAGTAAGATATATTTGTAAGAGGCTGGGACTGAGGAGGATAGCAATAGCACTTAGACTTATATACCACTTCATGGTGTTTTATAGCCCTCTGTAAGTGGTTTATAGATTCAGCATACTTCCCCAAACAATCTGGGTCCTCATTTTACCAACCTCAGAAGGATGGAAGGCTGAATCAATCTTGAGCCAGTGAGAATCAAACTGCTAGCAGTTGGCAGAATTATCCTGCAATACTGCATTCTAACCACTGTGCAACCATGGGTCCTAGGATGATCTGTTCCTTTATCCAAGAAGTGATGTGTGGCCCATTAGGCACTATGGATCTCAAGTCTTTGTTTCTATAGCTATCTGCATGTCTGTCTATATATTTCAATGCATTCTCTCTGTATGCACACAGTTTGTATGTCATGTGAGCATGCATAGAAACAAACATTTTGTTTCAAAATGTGCATTTTAGATGGTGATGATGACAATGACAATGACAATGATGATGATACTGATTAAGTTGAAAAATTCATCAGTAAGTTAAAGATGTGTGAAGGCAGTGGCTAGCCAAGTTTGGATCTAAATACCAATGCACATCAAAACTGTTAGCAGAAGAAATGGAAAAGATCCTCTAGCATTTTTTTTTAAAGGACTGCATTGCTTTAAAAGTACCAGCACTTTTCTGGTGGTGCAGATGATACAAACATCAGATCATTTCTAAAGGCATTTCTTAAGAGTGTTGAAGAGTCCAGCTCCGATAAAGCTTTGTGCAACTGGCTGTCACTCTCCCCTTAAAAGAGGTGTGACAGCAGCTGCTTCCATTCTCTGCCCTTTGAACTGCTGTGAAGATGCTGCCACTGCTTGTCATTTTTCCTTTGTGCCTTGATGTTTTAGAATCTACCTGTCATGCTCAATTAGCCCTGGGTGGTACTAGAGTCAATATGCTTGGACACAAGTGTGTAATGCTTTCTTTACCCATCACATAATCTCACAAACTAAGAGACGAAATGTTGGCATTTGAGTATCAAGCAAATTATTTGGAAGGGTTGTTTTTTTTCAGTGGGAGGAGATAAGGGCTCTTCCTCTGAGAGGTGATAGAGGCATAGCTACAATAGGTTGCCAAGTGTCATCCTGAAGGTTATGGTCAGCAGTTAGCTCCACTTCTTTTATTTCTCCTGATGAGGGATCAGTTTGGGAAGTAACCCTTTCATGTTCAAATATCAGTGAGCTGAGAGAGAGTAGTCATGCACTTTCACTGGGATATAAAGAGATTGAAGGATGCATATGACCTTAGGAGGCATTTGTTTTCAGGGCAAAATTAATTTAGTTTAATACAGACTGTCTTTATTCATCAACTGTTCGCAGTTATGACTGTAATGAAAAAAATATGTTTCAAACAATCCTTGTATTTAAGCTCTTGCGGATCTGGAAAGCAAAGAAATGTAAGATACATGTACAGTGTTTCATTTAGCAACCATTTTGCTTAACCACCTACAGTGGTTGCTAAACAAGAACTTCACTGTCGAATCATGTCCAATTCTAGAGCAGGGGTCGCCAACCTTTTGGACCTCAGGGACCACTAAACTCATAATTTTAGATCCCGCAGACCACTAATATGAATTTTGACTGACAGTGGCTTGCTGACATTGGTGGGAATCTTCCAGAGCTGCAGTAGTCATGAGACTGGTTTTTTGGTCATCCTGAAGCAGCTGCTTCTCTACCAGGGTGCACTGGCTTGCCATGGACTGGAGGAGCTGCTCCAGGATAACCAAAGGGCCAGTCTCATGACTACTGCAGCTCTGGAATATGGGACCAACTTTCCCACCAATGTCAGCAAGCCACCCCGGGACGGATTTCCCTCTCCTACCATTGGTCTTACCTTCCAGTTCCAGCTCGCATGGCTCTACTCAAGGTCAGGTTTGCACTTGGTCAAAGGGACCATGGGTGGGCGGGCTATGTTGGCGGTGAAGCCTTGTGTTCCTGTGCAGCCTGGATTAATTGCTTTGGGGGGAGTGCTTTGGGGTGGACATTTCTCTGCAGACCATCAAAATTTTCTCATGGACCATCAGTGGTCCCCAGCCCAGTGGTTGGCCACCACTCTTCTAGACCATGGGGCTCATCTCCATTTCTTGGCCGAGGAGCCAGTATTGTCTGAAGACATTTTCTGTGGTCATGTGGTCAGCATGGCTATACATCAAAGGTGCACGTAGTGCTGCTATCTTTCCAACGATGGGGTACCTATTAATCTACTTGCATTTGCATGCTTTCAAACTACTAAGTGAGAAGGAGCTGGAGCAGAAATGGGAACTCACCCTAATATGTGGTGCTTGGGTCTTGGCTGTCAGCTTTTAAAGTGAGAAACTCAATGTCTTTAACCAATGAGCCATTGTGCCTCCTCAAACAAAGACTACCTGTATACAAATTCTTTCTACAAGCTCGCGCCACTAATATAAAACATATCTGTAGACTGGATATCTCCATCTCTCTCTCACCCTCTTTCTTTCTCACACACTGATTTTTTTTATACAGTGCATAACACTCTTAATTAGAATATGGTATACAAAATGAGGAACTACTTTGAATCATATCTTCAATTCAAATACTAGATTTAAAATGTTATGTTTAATTAAATTGAAAGCAAAATAGTTTCTCTCCTATTCCTCGGCCTTGGGCAGCTAAATTCTAAGCTAATTCACCAGATTTTTTGAAAAAGCATATTTTATAAATCCATCAATCCACCATCAATGGATGCTATTAAAGAATATTGCTTCAAGGAGAAACTCAGAACACATTAAATCAGCCTCCACAGCCCTCTATCAGTTAAAGGGAAAAGTAGGATTTTAAATATTGTATTTTAAAACTTCTGTGCTAGTGTATCACATGTTCTTCATTCTAAACAATCCATTTCTTTGGTAAAGACCAAATTATTCTTACTTTGTAAGCCAACTGCTGATAGTCAGCTGGTGTCCTTCCTTTTCTTTGATGAGCTACATCATGAAAATATGTTTATCTCTTCCAGGGGGAAATGAATCACTCCGTTACTGGCATAGTGACAGATGCCTATGGCTTAATTTTTTTTTTCCTCCTTAAGAGTAACATATTACAACTGAGGGACAAAAAAGTGATTACTGCTCATGCCAACCATTCTAGTGCAATTTCTACAAAGGAAATCATTTTATAAAATGCTACTTAGCCATTTATATACTCCATGATAAACAAAAGAATTGCTCTCCTATTCAGTTTTTTCAATACCATTCTCTTCTATGCATGTGTGGCACAGCTGAAGTTGAAAAAGCAGGAAAAAAGAGACTTTTCAAATGTTGCACACTCGCACACAGCGCTTTTCAGCTGTCCAGGTGGCACAGCTAATTTTTTTTACACGCTCGTGCAAATCGTAGTCACTGAACTGGTAGTAACATCGGTTGAATCCCACCCCACTTGCAGCCCATATTTAAGAATCCTAGATACTTTCAATTGGTATTAAAAATACCTATATTTGGTTGGACAGGGACCAGTTCAGTTATCCAATTAATCAACTCTTATGTTTGATTTACAAAGATGATAAAAACAATTTCCTAATAACAGTGTGTATGTGTATATGTACATACATACATACATACACACACACACACACGCACACACACAAACATATTGCTCTGCTAAGGCTCCTCTGGGGCTCAGGAAGAAAAAGATCAGAGCATGAGAGGGGTGCATAGCACCCCTCCAAGCTCCGTTTTGGAATTTCCTAGCCTCAGAAGAGCCTCTGGGGGGCGTTTTTACTCCCCTAAGGCCCCTCTGGGGCTCTGGAAGGCAAAAAATGGAGGGGCGGGGCTGAGTTCCTCCCTCTATTTTTTGCCTTCCGGGGCCTCAGGAAGGGTAATCCCGGCACAGCTGATCTTATCTACAGCTGATTATCGGGAGGGAAAAGAAAGAAAGAAATACCTTAGGCGAATGTCAGGCAGGTGGCGGGGTGAGCAAGCATTTGGTAGGAGGGGTGATTGGGTGGGGGGCATGGCCAGCCAGAACTTACTACCGGTTTGGAGACCCACACCAAATTCTTGCTACCCAATCCAGTGCAAACCGACTGAATACCACCACTGATGTGCACACATACATGTGCTACTCTTGATGAAACTTTAAAAATAGTAAACATATCTTATAAATTGATTATTTTAAACCAGATGTTTTATAACTTTCTGAGGCATTCACTTTTATAGTAGCTACAATATATCATTAGAAATGAAAATCCATGATTTTATTCCATTAGTAAAAAGTAGCTTATTATGCATTCTCAGTCATTTCAAGGCCAGATTTTCTATAAAAAGCTTGGAAGAAAGAAAATGTAGATCACAATTCTCCGTAGGTAATTCTGTTGAAAGAATAAAACATGCAAGTTAAATTAGAAATTGTTAGGGCATGCTGTGTGTGAAGCAAAAAAAAAGAAACAAATTATAGAGCTTTTACTGAAATGAGAAAATGTGTCCTTTGCCAGCACAAGTAAGGAATTGTTGGCACGGTCTCAAATCTGACAGAGTCTGACATGCAAACAAGATGATACATTCAGAGTTGACTTTGAAATATTTTTTTTACATATAAGGTGAAGTTCTGAAATAGATCTGTTACACCATCTATTCCATTTGGAGCATACATGGAGATTTTCATTAAGGATGCTAAAAATGGAGTGTCCTTGAATAGGCCAAAGATTGGAAAAGAAAAGTGGAAGGACTTTAACTGTCAGCTGTTTATTCTGAAATTCAGAATCACAGAGTTGGAAGGGACCTCGGAGGTCTTCCAGTCCAACTCCCTGTTCTATACTATTTTAGACAAATGGTTGTCCAGTCCCTTCTTAAAAGCCTTCAGTGTTTGAGCACTCGCAACTTCTGAAGTCAAGCTGTTCCATTGGTTGATTGCTCTTTGGAAATTTATCCTTATTTCTACGTTGGTCCTCTCTCTCTCTCTTTTTTTTTTTTGAAAATTTTATTTGGGTTTTTACAAAAAAAAACCTATAATGCAAATAAAACATCTTTTTTTAAAAAATAGCATGGTCCCGGGTTACACTGCTTCATACAGACACAAACTCAATTTCATGCTCACTTTTATGTTCTATTCCATATCTTATTACTGTTTTACATTTTCTACATAGTTTTTCTCCTCTCTTAATTTTCTCAATTTTATTTTAATTATCTCATCTCAATTCAAATTTATTTATACTTTTGTCTGTCCTGTTTCAATTTCATATTTTCTTTTCTCATTAAACAAATTTTCTCCTGTAGTTACTAATTTGAGTATGACACCTTTATATCTTTTAATTTTATCCATTCAACTCTTATTTAAGCTTCAATATATACCTTGAGGTTATATCATTCAATATAATACATAACTTCCAATCGAATTCTGCTTGGTACATTCTTAAAATACACACTATATTCTTAAAAAGTGATTATAAATATATGTAATTAAAACACTCATTCCATTCCAATTCAGTTCTAGCATTAATATTCATTAAAGTCTTAACATCTTTAACATTTCTTTTCAATTAAATATCATACTTCCTTGGGAACACTTATAAATTTTCCATAATTAATCCCCCCCCCATTTCTCTTCCCTTATATTTTATAAAGCATTAAATAATTAAAATGTTCCCATCCTTTCCTAATTTATTCATTTTATTTCATTTATTTATTAACAAACATTTCACTAGATTACAATAACTATTTTATCCATCATTTTAATCATACATTGTTTCATATTTTCTAAAATTATTTCTATTTCAAATATAACAATACTATCTTATGTACCTTTGCAGAATCCCTTTTTCAATTAAATTTTCACCCATTATCTCTAAATAGGCCCTGTTTCTCCATATCTTGTTTCTGTCCTTTACAACTTCTTTTCCTTGCCTTCTTCCCCCTCTTCTTCTCCCTCCCCTTTTTACACCCTTGTCTCTCTACTTCTAATTCTGGTCTTCTGTATTCCCCTCTTCTGTTGCTTTCTAATATTATACTTATTTTTCAAACTATTCTTCCTTTTCTTGGTTGTTTTTTCAAATCTTAAACTTTTCATTCTCTTCCCCCCCTTTCCTTTTTTCCCCCCACATAAAATTACTTGTTCATTAAAGATGGGTTCTTCTTTGTCCCAGTCTTCTTGTTCTGCAGGCATTTCTTGTTGTTTCTCATAGTTCCAGATCTCCAGATGTCAGTATAGGGAAAGGGAGAAGAAAAAAAAAAATCCTTTTCCTTTTCTCTCCCCTTCACTGCTTCAAAGTATTATTTGGGAACAATGTTACTTTTTTTTTTTTTTAGTTTAAATTCCAGGGTACCTTAGTTGTTGCTTTTGCAGTTTAACCCAGTCAACCAAACCTTTCTCTTCTTATCTTTCTCCTGCACATTCTTTTCTGGTTGAAATCTTCTTTGAGGTGGCCATTTCTGACCACTGCTGCAACTGCCTTCAGGAAAGAGAGTAATGGCAAGCTGAGGAGGAGAGATGTGGCTCTCCTCAACCTTGCTGGCAGTCTCCCCATTCTTCACCACCTCTATGGGGTGGCTTAGCCCAGAAACCAGCCGGCTGGGGGCGCTCCAGCAGTGAGCACAGATCGAAACCACACACAATTGTGGTTTCGGGTTGTCCGTGAACAGGCTCAAACTGGAAGTCTGGTCCTCTCCTTGATTAGTTTCCAGTCATTGCCTCTTGTTCTGCCTTCAGGTGTTTGGAGACTAGAATGAACCCCTCTTCTTTTGGCAACCCCTTAAATATTGGAACACTGCTATCATGTCACCCCTAGTCTTTCTTTTCATCAGACTACCCATACGCAGTTCCAGCAACCATTCTTTAGATGTTTTAGCCTCCAGCCCCCAATCATTCTTTTTGCTCTTCATTGCACTCTTTCCAGAGTTTCAATGTCATTTTTATATTGTGGTGACCAGAACTGGATGCAGTAGTGATCTTAACTAAGGTTTTGTAAAGTGGTACTAGAATTTCATGTGATTTTGATTCTATCTCTCTATTAATGCAGCCTTTTTAACTATCAACTGCTTATTTTATTTTAACTAAATCAACTGCTTATTCTGCAAGTATTTTATAACATCTAACATTAAAATAGAACAATATATATTGTTACAGATATTTGGAATCATCTATATTGTGACAAAAATGGATACACTTTAGGAAACTAAAGATATTATAATTATGATTCAGTGGTTTTTTGAAGTTTCAGAGTTGTCTGTTAGGGCATTCAATAGGGCGTAATGGAAGTCCTATGTCTTTTCACATGCATTACACTTGCAAAAAACTGGGGCAGGACTTCAGTCACATGGAAGTGAGTATTGAGGATTTTTTAAATTCCTTATTTAATTAGAAAAATAGCATACATCTACTAATGAATCCAACACAGCATGCATTGATAAGTAGAACTATTGCTGAGAACGATCTAGAATATTCTACCAAATACAATGAGTTACTTTTGCAGAAAATGGCATTTTCCATGAGAATAGATACAATGATGTGAAATCAGGGACACTGTAGGCTGCTAAATAAAAATCAAGAGCCTGTATGTGAAAAAAAAAATGTTAACCAAATTGTTTATCATTCAGTGTTTCTGCATTTCTTCGAAAAAAATAATGGTGGAATACTCTTTGGGATCACTTCTGTAAAATTCTGGTTTGACCTGTGCACCCAATACCTTCAATCAGTAAACCATTAAGAAGATAGAATATGAATTGCAGTCTTTTGCTCCATCTTTTAAACAATGCTGTACATTTTTCATGGGATAATGCATTTGCAGTTAGACCAGCTAGATGGGATTAACCATTTTGTAGAACTCTAGACTGGGCAGGTCAGTTTAATTTGGTTTGTTTATTCCCTAATGCAAGGCCTTATAGGATACAGAAGGGATATATTCTATGATAGGAAATAATTTACCATGCATCAGCTCTACTTTGGCAGATTTAAATTAATAAATCACCTAGCTGTACAGGATAAATTAAGTAACACTTATAGCATTGTTTTTTTTTTTAACGATTGCTAATAGGACCGGTTCAAATCTTTATTACCTGAAATGACAAAATCCAAATGATAAATGCAACACAATTCAAAAAAGGGTAAAATGGGTCCTTGAATGGGCAAAATTCACTTCACAACTGTCTTGCTTAGCAGTGGAAATTTTGGGTTCACTTGTGGTCATAAGTCAAGGAACAGCTGTACTTTTAACTGCTGCTAGAATTATATGCTGAAACATTTGTTGTGAACTACACTGTGATAAAACCATATAGCTGACCTTCTTCTTGCTATAGCATTGGTTTTGTAAATAGGCATAGGATCAAAATCACATGAAGTATTAGTACCACCTTATAAAATCTTAGTAAAGCCACAGATGTTGTGCTTCATCATTAGATGAAGTTTATAAGACTCTGGACAGCCATTTGTCTAAAATGGTACAGGGTCTCTTGCTTAAAGAGGGGATTGGACTAGAAGAGCGATTGCCAACTGGTGGGCCACGAGAAAATTTTGATGGGCCACAGAGAAATCTCACCCCCAGAATACTCCCCCAAAGCAATTAATCCAGGCTGTGCAGAAGCACAAGTCTGCGCCACCCACATGGCCCGTGGAAAACCTCCCCACCCACTCACTCCTTACTGGGCAAACTTGCCTGCTAAATTGCTATTTTTCTGACCATCAGCTGTTCTGCTGTGCCTGGAGATTTAGATTAGCTAGGAAGCAGGAAATAGTTGGATTTCTTGCTTTCTAGCTAGTCTTTAGATCTTCGGCTTTGCTTTTAAGCACAACCAAACCTCCCTTAGGACTGAAAGTTCTATTATTCAGACTCACGGCAAGCAAATTTTATGTGACAGACTGAGCTAGCCAATGGCAGATAGATAGATCACTGAATGATTCTGTGAGCAACTCAATCTGCCTGCCTGCTTTGCCTGCTTTTGGGTAAAAGTTGCTCTTTTTTAAGTAAAAAATCAATATTTACGTACATGGTGTGTTGTGAGTTAATTTTGTGAGTTTTCTTGCAAGCAAATTTTATGTGAGAGACTGAGCTAGCCAATGGCAGATGGATAGATCTCTGAATGATTCTGTGAGCAACTCAATCTGCCTGCCTGCTTTGCCTGCTTTTGGGTAAAAGTTGCTCTTTTTTAATAAAAAATTCAATATTTATATAAATATTTATAATATTTACATACAAGCCATGCCCAGCCAGTCACATAACCACCAAACCACACCCACAAATTAGGCCACACCCACATAACCAGTTAGTGGTCCTGGGATTTAGAATTATAAGTTTGGTGGCTTGGTCGCCAAGACTAGAAGACGTCCAAGGCCCGTTCCAGCTCTAGTCTATTCATCCATTCAACCTCCTTCTAAGGAAGTTTGAAAGCCAATGGATGATGCAGCTTTCATCCAATGCAAATAAGCAAATGAAGTCTCTTCACACCAATAATAATAATAAAAAAATCACATTCCTTGAGAGAGCAGATGCCATAGTAATATAACATCAGGGAATTATGAGTATACACTCTTTCTGATATTTTCACATCATGGATTCTAAATTTACATTTAAGGCAAAATCTGTATTCTGTTCTGAATCCTTGTGGGAAAGCTCATTTATCTAAATCAGAAAAGAAAGTTGATTTGGGTCAAGTAGAAGGTGAATGCGAGCATCTAATTTTCTGAGAAACATCCAATTTTAAGCAAGCTGTAATAAATAACCAGGCATTTGAATGCTCTCATGTGGCCCACCACACTTCTGCTAACACAAATGCTGCCTGAACATTTTCAACAAATTAAGATGGAAGCAAACTGAGCAACACCATCAAAAATCCAGGTGAAATAAAAAGGTTGCATGCAGTAGGGGGCTGCTGGGTGGTCGGTGTACAGGCGAGACCCTAGCTGTGATCTCTGGTTGGGCCCTCCCACCCACCCTTGTTCTATTCTTTCCCTAAATAACTAACTTCCCCTGCCCAGACATACCAGGTGAGTTCTGCGCCGCCCTGCTGTACTCACCAGAGCTGCCTGTTTGAAGCTGCATTTCAGCCCCAAAGTGGCGCGTGCAAGCAAAGCAAGCGTGCGTGCACGACCAGCGAGCCCCTTGTCAAAGAAAGTGCAGCCCATCTCTGGTTGTACACAAAGAGGGCAGCCCTGTTTATTTCTATTACTATAGTTGATTGCACAGCCAGCCAGATGTTCAGACTGGATTTGGCATTTTTACACATGTATTGGGTACTTTCTAAGTACCTAAGACAGGCAGATGCTGATGTTTAATAACTGTTGCAGAATGTAAGCTGTTCTACGTAAGGCTCCCTTGCAATTGTCTGATGGTGATTTTGTCAATGCTGATGGTGTTCAAGTGGTGCGCTAGGTGTTTTGGGATTGCACCCGAGTGGTCTATTACTATTGGTACTGTCTTTGCTTTCTTTTGCTACTCATTCCATTTCTATGTGCAGATTTATGATTTTCTACATTTCTTTCTTTGAGCCACAGTGGCGCAGTGGTTAGAGTGCTGTACTGCAGGCTACTTCTGTTGGCTGTCTGCAATTTGGCAGTTCAAATCTCTCCAGGCTCAAGAAGCAAATCTCACCAGGCTTGGGGGCAAGATGCTGACTCTGTAAACTGCTTACAGAGGGCTGTAAAGCAGTATATAAGTCTAAGTGCTATTGCTATTGCTATTTTCTATTCTGCTGTCTCCAGGAATTGCAACATCCGTTATCCAAACTTTTTTTGTCTTTCTTATCGACAAATGTTAAATCTGGCTTGTTATGTGGCAGATGCTTTCTGTTTGAATCCTAAGTCCCAGAGCACTTTAGCTTCTTCATTTTTTGTTACTTGTCTATTTCATAATCCCACCAGTTCTCGTTTGCAGTTAAATGGTATTTCTTGCAGATCTTGCAATGCATTATTGTTGCTACTTTGTTGTGCCATTGCTTGTAGTCAGTCTGTGTGATCTTTTTGCATCAGCTAATTAGATTGTCCACTGTTTCTACAGCTTCTTTGCAGAGGCAGTATTTGCTGTCTCTGATCATGTGAAATATTATTATCTCTTTATATAGCCTTGGTAAAACCATACTTAAAATACCACATCCAGTTTTGGTCACCATATTATTAAAAAATGTAGAGATGCAAGAAAAAGTGCAGAAAAGAACAGTAAAGAGGATTAGGAGGCCGAAGACTAAAACATATAAATAATGGTTGCAGAAATTGGGTATGCAGAGTCTAGTGAAAAGAAGGACTAAGGATGACATGATAGCAGTGTTCCAATATTTGAGGGGTTGCCACAAACAAGAAGCACCAGAAAGCAAGACAAGGAGCAATGGATGGAAACTATTCAGGGAGAGAAGCAACTTTAAGTGTTAAGGAGAAACTTCCTAACAGTGAGGACAATTAACCAATAAATCAGCTTGCCTTCAGAAGTTATGGGCACTCCATCACTGGAGGTTTTTAAGAAGAGACTGGACAACCACTTGTCTGAAATGGTATAGGTCTCCTGCTCGAACGGTGGGTTGGACTAGAAGACCTCCAAGGTCCCTTCCAACTCTGTCATTTTGTTATTGTGTCTACTGCTGTCTTCTCAATATTGGCTTTGTATACATTTCTTCTTAAGGCCTTTTGGCCTCATATTCAGCCAAAAGCATGAAAATACATTAAATCAAGCAATCACTGACAGAAACTCCAACTGAAATTATGTTCCTGATTTACAAAGAATGGGAAGTAACTGAACAACTTAAAAAACTGCATTTGAATGAGAAAATTCAAACAAATGGGGTGAACAAAAATGACACCTTTCCTGCATGCTGATTTTCATCCAAATCTTATAGTTATTGCATTTGTACTGAGGAAAAATGTGAAGTCATTTTAACTCTTTCAACATCTATTTCTCCCCTAAGTATAATGAAAATAATAAACTGTGAAGCACATCAATCGCTTAAGAAAGCTGCCAGAGAAATCATTATTATTAGTCTCCAGTAATACCATCATTTTAATCTATGGTTCTTTATTCTTCAAATTCTTAGTAAAACTGAATCTATTTGAGCCATTTCAAAATTCAAAATATGATGTTGTGTGATTTTTAATTGTTTTATAACCACATCACATAGCCATTCTTGACTCTGATTGATCTTGCAGATTTCCTCCATGATCGCTAACCTGATCCTTCAACTCTTCAAATGGTGTACTCATTGATACTGAATATAGGATTTGTCCTTGTGGAACTTATGTCAAAAGTCTATGAAGTTAGCATTTTCAAATGAATGTGGCCAAACAGAAGACCGAGAGTACCAGTATATTTTGGATTCTATTTGTAGAAGGGGTGCTGGAGGGTTGACATGAAAAGATTCCATATGAGCTGAGACTGTGCCCCTATGGACAAGAAGCCACTGAAACTATAATTCATATCCTGTTGTATGGCCCACTCTATAGGGACTTGTGGACTCACAACATCACACAACATCTCTCATTAAATACCCCAGAAACTATGATCTCTTTTATGTTCAAGTACTATAGTCAGATCAGTATGTTTCAGTTTCTCTAAATGTGGCCAAGTTTTGTTACTCTGTCTGTTCTGTAAAATTAGGCAGACTTTGGTCACCCATTGATGATGTTACTATCAACTGTAATATATTACTATGCCTTGTTCTGTTCAGTTGTGTTCAATTTTGCTTTATTTTAATGGTGGGGTTTTTTTGGGGGGGAGGGGGGTTGCTGGTCTACCACAGTAAAGACTGAATAGAAACAGATGATTAGAATATTTGATATACTGAAAAGCCCACGCTGAGTCAAAATGATTGTAGGAAGAGGCAAAAGTTGTCTATACATCTCAACTTTCCATTGCTTCCATATGAAATTCTCCATTATCTTTGGCCCCTGAACTCTGAACAGACTGTCCACAAAATGCCTTTAAAGTAGATATCCCAAAAGTGATTTTATCTCTCCCCTTCTGTTAAGAGAGGGCCTTCAATTTTAATGTAGTTGGCTTCTTTGTCCCCTCTTTCAAACCAAATCCTTCCATTCCCCACCATTCAGTCAGAACTGAAGAAGCTTCCTAGATAAGAAGTGAAACTTTTTAAAGGAAAAACAAAGATAGTTGCCTCTTGAAAAAGCACCTTTTGGGATAACCATGACCTGGATGACTGAGAATCTCCATAGACTTTCAAGAAGAAGATGACTCCTTGCTTCTTATCATGTTCTTGTTTCTGCTATGGTTGCTGGGAAATAGAAAGAGAGACCCACTTCGTAGGTCCATATAGGACCTCTCTGTCAAATGAGCTGTTTGGGTCTCTCTTTTCATTCAGGAAAGAAGAAAAGGTGTGATGGAGTATAAACCTGGACATGGGGATAAGGAAGGGATGAACAACGGAAGAGTTTCAGAAAAGATAACTCAGTTTTGAGAAATAAGAAAGCCTGACAGAGAAAACTCAAAATAAATCTGCTTTGACTTTGGCTGATACAAGTTGTAGTAAAAAAGAAACTCTGACAGGCTTTCAATTTTTCTTTTGTTACACTCTAAAATATTAAAGGGCATTCCTGAAATCTGTGCTAAACTTGTTGATTAAATATGCCTATCTCAAAGGATTTGATGGGTACAGACTCTATAGAGTGTGTATAAAATGAAATGAAGAATCTTATTTCTGTATAACCTCATTAAGAATTGCACTAGATATCTTATTCTTCCAGCCCAATTAAATACATTTGATTTACTTAAATAAAAATAGCATCCTTGGTCCGGTTTCATTCCCTTGACTACCAAGAGTCAATGCATCAGTCAGATTAATTTTCTTTTATCTATGGCATCTTTTCATTGTTCTGATTCATTTTTTCATCATGTTTTTCAGCCATAAAGACACATGGGCAAAACTTGGCTTCAAATGTTAAAAAAAAATAATAATAATTCTATTTTATTAGTCTGGGAAATTGTTGAGGCTCTAAAAGCTTTATAAAGTCTCTTGTTTATCTACACACACACCCACACCACACACACACACACACACATATCCATACGCGTGTGTTATGTCCTGAGGACTCTAGGAGTTCTCACTCCGGTCCATTCACTTTGGGGGCGTTCTCCCTTTACCCATTGGTTGGTTCTCCCAGCAGCCAGCTATAAAAGCAGGCTGCAGGGTCCAACCAGTTGCTGATCTGCGAGCCAGTTCCCGGCTTGGCAAGCACGGTCAGCCCTTTATTGTTATAATAAAGTATTGTTGCACTCATGCTCTGGTTCAGTCTCTCTTTTCCCAAACTTAACACTGGCGACGAGGGTGGGATGGCTACCAGAAGCACCATGCAACCGCTGAGTCACTAGCCGCCGATCCGCAGCCAGAGAGAGCGATCGGCGGCGATAGAGCAACGCTGATCCGCAGCCAGAGAGAGCGGTCAGCAAGCAAAAAGAGCAAACAAAAAGAGCGAACGCTGGTCCGCTGACAGAAAAGCAGCCAGCAAGCAATAGAAGCGAACACTGATCCGCAGCCAGAGAGAGCGGTCAGAACGAAAAGTTAGAAGCGTCTGTAGCCGCTTGTTAGCCCAGCTACAGGGAAAGTGAAGCGCTGCGAGCCGCAGCGCTCATGGTTTAGGCGCGAAATTCAAACGGCTGTCATTTGAATTTCAAACCTAAAAGGCACAGCACGGTGTGCCCGTAGTCAAGTCACTGACGCCCACTCAGGCGCAAATTTAAACGCCGCCAACGGCTGACGGCCAAACTTGGCTAACCCAGAGAGAGAGAGAGGACTGCGAAAAGCCTCTCCAGAGCTGAAATCACTTGCCTGCCACAGGCACTAGAACATTTTTCTGCTGCCCCAGAGAGATTTTTTCCACAGGTTGTTCTACCGGCCCCATCACCATGAACTCCAATCCAGTCTTCCCAGCGTTCAAACCGGATGAGGAGAAGTGGGAATCATACAAGAACCGTTTTAACCATTATATCGATGCAATTGGACTTGCTGATGCTGGAGAACATCGGAAAAATCGTATTTCCTGATCTACTGTGGGGCCATCGTCTTCGATACTGCCACAGCCCTCGTGGCTCCACGTGAGTTGAAAAACGCTCTTGGTCAAAACTACTTGAAATCCTCACTAACCACTATTCCCCAGGCCCTCACAGTTGCCAGGAGATTCACCTTCCGTATGAGGAAGCAAACGGACAAGGAAACCATTAATCAGTATATGGCCGCTCTCAGAACAGCAGCATTGCATTGTGGGTTTGGAACCTACCTGGAGGACATGCTCCTCGATCAACTAGTCTGCGGGGTCAAGGACCTACACCTTCAAAGGTGCCTCCTCATGAAAAAAGACCTCAATCTTGCACAAGCAGTCGAGGAGGCCTTAGCAGCAGAACTGGCAGCGCACTCAGCCACCGAAATTCATGGCCCGTCTGCCAAGCTGACATCAATTCCAGTCCACTCCGAGGAGGTGGTAGCAGAGGAATCCCTGAGTGATGAAAACGACGCCCACCGCCTCTCCAATGACAGACGGCCGCAGGTAGGGGCCAAACAAGAAAACATCGGTCCACCCAAGCATCACCCTGTGCCTAGCCTGTGGTGGATCTCATCTGAGGCCACCTGCAAGTTTAAAGGAGCCACCTGCAATAACTGCCATAAGCGGGCACATCGCGAGAGTCTGCCAAGCCCCTCAAAGCTCAACACAAAGGCACCCCCCGTCTCACACTCGGGGCCGCCCAGGCAAGTATTGAACTGTCGCACACATCACCGTGCCAAGCACACTTGCCACACTGTTAGTAAAATCTCTCTCTCTGTTTACTTAGAAGGTAAACCGCCGCATGGAGGTTGACACAGGGTCAGCGCTCTCAATTATCTCGTGGAACACCTCAAGAGCTCCAGCCCAGCCTATCAACCAGCGGCTCCAGAAGTGCCAGTTTAGCCTGAAGGACTACCAGGGAGGACCATTCCTGTAATCGGCAGAGGCAGTTCCTTGTCAGTTTTAGAGCTTTTAAAGGTCACCTACCTCTAGTGGTAGTTAACGGCAATCTCCCTACCTTATTGGGGCTCGATTGGTTTCCCCATCTCGGCCTAGGGCTAACAGGAGTCCATGCTGTCTCAACCTCAGACACTGACTCCTTATTCGCTGATTACTCAGATGTATTCAGCGATGAGCTGGGGTGTTATAACGGTACCCCAATATCGTTCTCAATCGATCCCCAGGCAGTACCAATCAGGCTAAAACCGCGTAGGGTCCCATTCGCTATTCGGCCAAAACTAGATGCTGAATTGGATAAACTATTAAAACAAGGGGTCATTGAGCCAACAGATTTCACCAAATGGGAGACGCCCATTGTCACACCCCTCAAAAAAGACGGTAGCCTGAGAATTTGCTCGGACTACAAGACCACAATCAATAAGTTTCTACAAGTTAGCGCTTACCCAGTGCCCGTCATTCAGCATTTATTACACACTTTTGAACCTGGCAGCATTTTTGCCAAATTGGACATGTCTCAAGCGTATCAACAGTTCCCTGTTGATAACCAAACAGCAGAACTCCAGACCATCGTCACTCACAGGGTGCTTTCCGATGCAAGCGTCTCCAATTTGGCGTAAGTGTTGCCCAGGTATCTTTCAATCCCTCATGGAGTGGATTTTACAGGGTCTCCCTGGAGTAGTACCCTACTTCGGCGACATCTTAGTCTCGGCCAGGGACAGACCCCAACTCTTCCAGAGAGTTCGAGCAGTGTTAGAGAGGTTCAGACAGCATGGCCTCAAATTGAAAAAAGAAAAATGCGCCATTGCCACTAGACAGGTGGACTTTCTGGGTTATAAAATTGACGCCTCAGGCATTCACGCCCTGGAGTCCAAGGTTAAGGCAATTCACGAGGCACCCACTCCAACCTCCAAAACTGAACTACAGGCCTTCTTGGGGCTATTAAACTTTTACACGTCTTTCTTGCCCCATAAAGCATCAGTAGCTGAACCCTACACAGATTACTGGATAAAAGTCACCTTGGCACTGGGGCACAAAGAAGACCATGCTTTTCACGCCGTGAAATCACTACTCACGTCAGAGGCGGTACTTATTCAATTCGACCCCAACCTTCCTTTAGTCCTGGCAGCAGACGCATCCCCCTTTGGAATTGGGGCAGTATTAAGCCACAGGCTTCCCAATGGCGCCCGAGGCTCCCATTGCCTTTTTCTCCAGGAGACGCTCTCCGCAACAGAGCGTAATTACAGCCAGATCGATAAGGAAGCTCTAGCAGCCGTTGCAGCAGTGAAAAATTTCACGAATTTCTCTTTGCCATTTTTTCGAGCTGGTCACAGACCACAAGCCCCTCCTGGGTCTACTAGCCGGAGACAAACAGACCCCTCAAGTCCTTTCCCTCGGATGACAAGATGGACCCTCTTCCTAGCAGCCTACTCCTACAGACTCTTACACTGGCCAGGTAAAACATTGTCCCACGCTGACGCTCTCAGCCGCTGTCCCTTGCCGGCTCCGGCTGAAGACCCTGCTCCTGTCCATGCCATTTTCTGAGGTAACCCAATTGGACCTCCCATCACTGCCCTTGACATTGCTGCTAAAACCAAGGCAGACAAAAACGCCATGCCCAGGTGCTCGACTGGGTGAGGAGGGGGTGGCCGGGTGGCAATGTGGAAAACAAATTCTCACCTTTCAAGACCCGCATGCAGGAACTGTCCAGTTTGCAGGGCTGTCTACTGTGGGGCACTCGAGTGGTCATCCCGACCTCACTACGTACCGGGTCCTGGAGCGTTGCACGAGGGACACCCTGGCATAGTGAGAATGAAGGCATTAGCACGCAGCTACGTATGGTGGCCTGGCCTCGACGAGGACGTTGTCAGTTGGGTAAGTTCCTGCAACATTTGCCAGGAATCCGTCCGTCTCCTCCTATTGCCACCCCTACTAAATGGGAGGCGCCCAGCACTCCGTGGTCCAGAATCCACATCGACCTGGCCGGCCCCTTGCATGGGAAAATGTTCCTAGTGGTCGTGGACGCCTATTCTAAATGGATTGATGTTGCACAGCTATCCACGACCACCACACAAGCAATCACCAATGTATTAACACGCCTGTTTGTTACACACGGGCTACTCCGACTCCATTGTCTCCGACAATGGCCCACAGTTCGCATCAACCGAGTTCAGCCGTTTCGCTGCCAACCTGGGTATCCGCCACATTTTCACAGCCCCATTTCATCCTGCCAGTAACGGATTGGCTGAGAGGGCCGTCAGGACCACTAAAGAAGCCCTGGCTAGGTTCAGTAAGGATGACTGGCACCACAAACTCTCACGTTTCCTGATGAGCCAGCATTCAACTCCATGTTCAGCCACCAACAAGTCCCCAGCTGAGCTCCTGATGGGCAGGCGTCTGAGGACTGTATTGGACAGACTTCACCCACAATACTGCCCTGACTCTCCCCTCGCTTCCACATCGGGGTTAGACATTTTATCTTACAGGAGCCAGTATTCGCGAGGAACTTCGCTGGAGACCCCCTGTGGATTCCGGGCGAGATCGTGGCCATCACCAGACCAAGGTCGTATCGAGTCAGACTGGAGGACGGCCGGGTCTGGAGAAGGCACCTGGACCAGCTGTGTAGGCGCCTCAGCACCCACACTAGCAGGGACCCAGAATCACAAAGCGATGGGAGGTCTCAGCATCAACCCCACATCCACATCCTTCCGGCGACCAGTACACACCAACAGTCAGTCCAGAAAGCCCGAGCACGGACAGTGGCGCCCAGACGGTGGACCAGCCCGATCCAGTATACGGGAGCACGTCCCCAGTGACCAACCCTACGAGTTCCGGGCCTGCCCGAACCGAGGGGCACGTTGGTGACTCATACCCGGCTCTGCCTTCCCAGACAGACTCTGAGCGGACAGTCAGCGTTCCAGAACTGCGCCGTTCCGGGCGCCAACATAAACCCCCTGCCTACCTCAAAGACTATGCGTGTTCGCATCTGGGGGGAAGGGGTGTTATGTCCTGAGGACTCTAGGAGTTCTCACTCCGGTCCATTCACTTTGCGGGGGCGTTCTCCCCTTTACCCATTGGTTGGTTCTCCCCAGCAGCCAGCTATAAAAGCAGGCTGCGGGGTCCAACCAGTTGCTGATCGCTGCGAGCCAGTTCCCGGCTTGGCAAGCACGGTCAGCCCTTTATTGTTATAATAAAGTATTGTTGCACTCATGCTCTGGTTCAGCCTCTCTTTTCCCAAACTTAACAGCGTGTGTATGGACACACACATTTCAGTTTTAGTCTCAGAAAAGTCAGATTTTACTTTATATAGGTAGAATACATCGATCTAGAACCATGAAGGCGAACCCATGGCATGCATGCCACAGGTAGCACACAGAGCCATTTGTGCCAGCATGCAAGCCGCAGGCAAACTTACCTCACTGTGCATGTGCATGCCTTACAGCTGATTTTCGGCCTGTTTGAGGCCTTTTTCAGCCTCCCAGAGGCTTGAGGAAAGCCTTTGCAGGCCAAAAAATAGACTCATTTCATCACTTCCTGTATTTCCTGAAATATCGGAAGTGACAAAATGGGCCCATTTTTCGGCCTGCAAAGGCTGCAGAAGTCTCTGGAAGCTGAAAAAGGCCTCAAGTGGGCAAGAAATCATCTGGGAGGTGCAGTGCAGGTAAGGGGGCAGTGGGGGGATGAATTGTTCACACATGTGCAGGGGGCATGAGGGGCACGCAAATTGCCTTCTGGGTGCTGGCATGCAAGCGCACGAACAATTTTTGTCACAGGAGCCCAAAAAGGTTAGCCACCACTGGCCTATAATATCAGCCTCATATTAAATAATTTTGTTTCAACATTATTTCTAATTTTCTTTGATTTCTCAAAAAAAATTAAATCCCATACTGTAGTATACTAATAAGCAAACCAAATTTACCTGGAGATTTATAAATATAATAACAAGATAAGAGAATATACATAATTCAGGGTTGTATTGTGCAGTCCCTCATACTTTCTGAGTTTGGGTGTTTACTTGCAGACATTTTCTTACCAAACTTGGTAATATCTTCCATGCTAAAAGGGAATGATGTTTGCTCTCTGTTTTATGTCAGGGTTGATGGAAGTGTAATCTTTTTTCTTGGCAATTTCAATTTCTTGGCACTGTTTATTTATTTAGATTTTTATCTCATGTTCAGTACTTTATAAGTAATCCAGGTGAGAAATATATATAGAATACTTTTTCTTCCTCCTAATATCCCCACAGTGTTGGGATTCATTTTTATTTTTTACTATCAGTTCTGTGGGCTGGGCTTGGTGGGCATGGTGTGGCTTGGTGGGTGTGGCTTGGTAGGCGTGGCGGGGGAAGAATATTGTAAAATCTCCATTCCCACCCCACTCCAGGGAAGGATACTGCAAAATCTCCATTCCCTCCCCACCCCACCAACCTGCTTTCCAGCTCCCTTCTTCTGTGCAGGGCAACAACGGAAGACCCAGCCAATCAGCTGGGACTCAAGAGGCAGAGAATAGACAGGGCCAGGGCCCATCAGAGGTGGCATTTGCTGGTTCTCCAAACTACTCAAAATTTCCATTACCGCTTCTCCAGAACTGGTCAGAACCTGCTGAATAACCACCTCTGTCCACACAACCACCTTGTGACATGAATTGGGCTGAGAGGGAAAGATTGAACCAAAGTCACTAAGCCAGCTTTCATACCTAAGGAAGGACTAGAACTCACAGTCTCCTGGTTTCTAGGTCAGTACCTTAACCAGTACATCAAACTAGCCCTCAAAAAGCAAGAATAAAATGTACCAGTATCAGTGCAGCGGAATAAAAATAAAAATTCTATAATAGTTTAACAATTTATTTCAATTCAGTTCAATTCTCCAAAGCACTGTGAAATTACTGAAGTTCAACTGAGGCAGAAATATTAACAATAAGTTTAAAAACAATTTAGAAGGTAAAGCCAGTAATTGTCTGCATAGCAAACCCAGCTTCTGTACAAAGATCAGTCATACATTTGGACGCTCAGTTTGTTAAAGAATTATTTATTCATTGGATAAAGAGTAGATTCTGAACATCAAAAGCTTAGACACACTATGCAGTGTGTGTGTGTATGTGTGTGTGTGTTTGCTATATATTGATCCCAATGCTTCCACAGTTTAGGAACAATCTGGAAGGGGATTTCTACTTCAAGCTTCATTGTCATTAAAATGAAAAAGCAACAGCTTCATTGAAGCTGCTGTAACAAACTGATTTTACAGTTATGGCATTTGATCATTGGGGAATTGGCCTGAAAGCAAGAGTTACTTGCAATCTGTATTGATTGTCCTCATTAAAGTCAATGATTCCTTTCCTAGTAAGAGTTCATGTGCTGTCTAACATGCTGTTAAAATGGTACCAGGTGGATTTGATTTACTTTTCCTAACGCATAGTGACTTTGAGCTTTTAGTGTGCTTGCCTATCACATGTACTCATCCCTCTTCCCAGAATTATCAGGTGCTAAACATATCTTGTTGGTCATAACAAAGACTATGTGAATAGAATAGCAATAACACTTAGACTTATATACTGCTCCGTAGTGCTTTACAACACTCTCTGAGTGATTTGCAAATGTCAGTATATTGCCCTCAACAATCTGGATCCTCGTTTTACCAACCTTGGAAGGATGGAAAGCTAAATCAACCTCAAGCCCCATCAGAATAGAACTCCAGACTGTGGGCAGAGTTTTGCCTGCAATACTGCATTCTAAGCAATGCACCATCAGGACTCACTAAAAGTGTTCGTATTCCACTTATTCATTAGAATCTCTCAACAATATCCTTCCAAGACAGTTTGCCTTTCATGCAAATGTAAAAGAACAACTTCCCCTTTAAGACAGGGGTGTCAAACTTGATCTCATTGGGGGGGCACATCAGGGTTGTGTCTGACTTTGGGGGGGGGCTGGATGGGCATGGCCAGGGGGCACCTGTGGGGCCCAGGGCAGGGCTGGAGGGGATCCTCCTGCAGCCCTCTGCCTGCGAAACAGAGCAAAGAAGGGCCACCCGTGGCTCTCCCAAGCTCTGTTTTTTTCTGGCAGAAGCACCACAGGCCAGTTCTTCACTATTTTCAGAGTTGCCCCACGGGCCAGATCTAAGCACCCCACAGACCAGATCCGGCCCATGG